>NC_142026.1:101582146-101895896 GCF_982192425.1 Myodes glareolus
TTTATTTACCTTAACTTTACAGTAACTTAGTAGCACTGTTTACATATTAGGCCTTTTGTTTAGTATACACACTTTGAATATTTCTTCACAGAGTATGATGCAGCCTTTGGTTTGATGCTGATACCTAAAATGTTTTTGTAATTTGACTTGTAATTACAGTTTTTTTTGTCCCAATATCAAAAATAGAATGTTGGTCTGAAGGTATCTAGAAAGGTTTACTATGATTCACATATATAACTTTGTCAGAGGGCCTTAGCTGATTGACATTTGTGGGCTTTTTGTTTGGTTTTTAGAATGGGCAAAGTTTTCTGGTCTTGGATGAACAGAGATTTGCAAAAGAAATTCTTCCCAAGTACTTCAAACATAATAACATGGCCAGCTTTGTGAGACAACTAAATATGTGTGAGTATGACCAGTGGTTTGCCTTTAATGCTATTAACCTCTGATTAAGCCAGTTTTTCTCATTAAAAAAATGAAGTATATTTCTGTGTAAGCTTTATTTTTCAGTTGTCTAATTTTAGTATGTAAATTTGAATCTTTGTCAGATGGCTTCCGTAAAGTATTACATATCGATTCTGGAATTATAAAACAGGAAAGAGATGGCCCTGTTGAATTTCAGCATCCTTACTTCAAACAAGGCCAGGACGACTTGCTGGAGAACATTAAAAGGAAGGTGAGCTGCTGCTGACGTGCATTAATGAGGTTATAGACCTAAGGAACAGACTGGGTATGGTGGTGTACACCTGTAATCCCAGCACTTGGTTGGCAGAGGCAGGAGATTTGCTGTATATTTGAGTCCAGCTTGGTCTAAATATTGAGTTCCAGACCAGCCTGGACTATAGAGTGAGATTCTGTATCAATAACCATTACTACTAACGAATATATAGATAATGAAAATGAATGTGTAGAAATACAGAGATATTCCCTATAGAGATGAACTAGACTAATAAATCTAATTAATTGTTCATCTGTTCCGACCACCTACTTCAGACTTGGCTGTGTGAGAGTATTACAGTCCCCACTTTAAGGAGGGAAGGAAAATACCATATTGTGCCAGAGTAGAGTTACTCATTGTCAAGGGAGGGCTTACTCTTGAATTTGCAGAGAAAAGAATTAACTATCTTCTGCTAAAATGAGATGTCTTAGTAAATTCATAGGAGGTGTATAAGAAAGAGAGTGGGGATAGAGATAGTCCAGTGGTAGAGCATTTCTAGCACCTTAAAACTCTTCCTCAGTTCCTGTCACCAAAAGGTGGGAGGTGGTGGTGAAAAGGGGACAGGAGACTACCTATAGCCCAGTGGCTAGAAATGTAAGTCTACTTAATCTAACACAAGGCCTTGAGTTCAATCCTAAATACTGCAGAATAAAAATAAAAGGTGACGAGCCCATGAAAGAAATTTACCTAATATGCAGCTGTATTACTACATAATTTTAATTAATATGGAATATGATATAATAAAGAATCTTGGAAATGATAGGAAATTCAATTGACAGAGGAAATAAAAAGATATTTGTAGTGATATTTCATTTATATTTTAATAAATAAAGCTTGCCTGAAGATCAGAGAGTAAAACAGCCCCACTTGTCAGTCTTTAGACCAGGCAGTGATATCGCACACCTTTAATCCCAGTAGCCATACTAGTTTGACATAGAAACCGGCTGGTGCATGTCTTTAATCCCAGCACTAGAGAGGTCTATAAGATGGGAGGAGACAGCTCACAGACACAGTCTCACTCTGAGATTGCTGGAGGCAGGCTTGCCATTTTGGACTGAGGTAGAGCTAAGAACCAGTGACTGTTTTGCTTTTCTGACTTTCAGGTTGAACCCCAGTTACTATTGCTGGGTTTTTATCAATTCTGCTACAGATCCTTATATTCCTGCTCATTCCATTATGATGACTACTCCTAAGCAGACTAGGGAAAGGGGGGAAATTAAGTGATTATTCCTTGCTTTCTCTTGTACTAAGCTATGCAGTTTATTCTTACTCTAGAATTTATCTAGAAATTATAACCACATCTCACTTTTTTAATAGGATACAGAGACTTCTCATAATAGGAAGTTTTGAATTATAATCATGGGGGCTTAGTATATATTTAATTTTTTAAATTTGTATTTTGGAAGGTTTCATCTTCAAAACCAGAGGAAAATAAAATTCGTCAGGAAGATTTAACAAAAATTATAAGTAGTGCTCAGAAGGTTCAGATAAAGCAAGAAACTATTGAGTCCAGGCTTTCAGAATTAAAAAGGTAAAAATATTTCCAAATATAATCCTACTATTAAGGAAGTTGGGGAGTGTGTGTTGGGGTTTGGAGAGTGTCTAGTGTTTTACTTTTTTTAACTCTCGGTGGTTTTTTTTTTTTTTCCATATCACTTCCCTTTACTTTTAGTGTGTAGATGTAGACTTTAATTATGGTTGTCAGAATATATAACGTTGCCATGAAGCTTGTCTGGTTTATGAAATGGTAGATATTTAAGATAATGTAGTAAATAAGTTCTACATAGATTAGTTTTCATATGGTTTCACATGGAAGTGAGGGCACTTTAGAAATCACATATAACTGGTTGATAGTGTAGTCAGTAGTTTAGCAAAGATTAGTTCTCCTGTGGTCTTCATACATAAATGACTTTTTAAAATGTGTATGTCATTGTGGCCTGTCTGTTAGGAAATCTCACACACATACACACAGAGTTGTCCTACTTGATCCTGACACAGACCCAGGAGAGGGTTACACACACCTCTTATATTCAAAAACATGACTTTTCTTGTTTCACAACATTATTTAGTAGTATTTTCTCAACTGACACACTCTTAACTTGTAAATAGAGTAGGTATGTTTTATTCTTACATATACGAGGCATTTTCTTAATAGCAAGAGAGTAGTTATTTCACAGTCTATCTTACAGTTGGGCTGTTAAGTTATTCAGATGTTTTCATGATGAGTGACTTTGGACTTTGATTCCTTGTTTGAATAAGCCTTAAACTTTGCAGTTTTACTTATTTTATCTAACTAGTTTGCTGTTTGCTCTATTTGTCTTCTGCTAGCATCATCCTTTAAGCTAATTCAAGATTTGATCAGTCATTCTTTAACTCTTAGAGATAACCATCTTCTGCCTCAGTAGACAGGTAGCAGCATCTTTAAATTTGATTTTGAAAATATACAGTGATTATTTAGTAAGTATTACAAACTATTTTCTTTTCTGGTACCTCTATGTGTGAATCTGCCCTTTTTTGTTACAGTAGTACAGATAACTTGAGGAAGAGAACTTTTGGGAGATTAATAGAAGTTAAAATAAGCATTTGATAGTTGAATTATCCTTATTCTATTAGTTTGGCAATTTTAATAATAGCAATTTTGATTTTACAAAGGCAAGAAGGGAAAGGAATTATAGCTATTGGGTAAGTTATTGGACTTCCCTCTTTAAAAAGACTTAGAGGTGTTCTTTGCCTCCTTAGAGGGTTTGATACAGATCTTCAGATAGCTTTAGGGCCTAACAGACTAAATTTACTTTAATAGTTGCAGTTATCTGTATATATTGGGCAAAAGTCCTTCACTTCATCTATATAGCAAGATTGTGATTCTTTTCCTGGCAGTGTTTATGGAAGTTTAGGTGGTTCATACACATGAGATGCTAAGCATAGTGCCCAGAACCTGTCATGTGCTGGTCAGTGTTCTTCCCTTTGTTTCCCGAAACAGTTATTAAAATCAGTATATTCTTGTCATCTTATTTAAACTTAATTTTCAAGCTAAAAGCACTAAGTCCAGTTATCAAAAGGAGTAAATTACCTACCACTGTGCATGCAAGTATGTATCTTCAGGCTTTTTACAGTATTGCTGTGACGAGTAGACAATACAGTTGAGAAGCTTGGTTGTTTAATATTTGTTCTTTAGGCAAGGTCTTAAACCTGTAGTTCTCCTACCTCTGCCTGGCTACTCCACCTCTGGGTTGTTAAGGTCTCTGGCTTTCTTGATTAAAAAATGTGGCTTGATCTTCTGACCAAATCTTCCTTGTTTTGGTTTATAAATGAATTTTAATACAGTGAGAATGAGTCACTTTGGAAGGAGGTGTCTGAATTAAGAGCAAAGCACGCACAGCAGCAGCAAGTCATTAGGAAGGTAAGAAGCGTCTGGCCACACTGCGCTCTGTTTGCGCGGTAGGCAGACAGTTTTACTGTCTGGACTATTTTGTTGGTGTTGCTGTTTTCTCTGATCGGCATAGTTTTAAAGTCATTTGGCCAAATTGGGAATTCAGCGATATTTTTTTCCTATGTGTGCTGTAATTGGACATAGTATAAAAATAGTTTAAAAAATAACAAAATAAATTTAAGATACTGAGCTGAAAATTAATGAAAGAATTAGAATCTGTCCATGGCATTATGTCCTTGTCATTTAATCTCTACATTCCAGCTTTCATTTGCCATTAAGAAAAGAAACATGAGAGTAATTATGGTATCTATTTTTTGCTTATGAGTGAACTGGACTCATAGCAACAGGTTCCTTTGAGGGAAGGGTGGGGGAGAGATGAATCTTGTTCTTGCTTGAAAAGGCAGTTGAGCTAAAAATAAGCTTATGAATGACAGGAGTTGGATCTTGCGAACCAGGCTTATGGCAGAGAGGAATAGCAGTTGTCACACTGGGCCTATGATCAAAATAATGTGCCAGTTTTATAAAATAAAGTAGCATTAAGGTTAGACATAATTGAATTCAATTCTGTGTTTCATTCAAGTATGTGTTTTTAAAACTTGTGTAGGCAGTTCTAATGCATAGCCCTGTTAAGGATAATTGAGTTAAAATAACAGGTGTTTTTAATTTTGTGCTAGATGAAAAGATCTGTTCATATTTTTCACAAAACAGCATTTTGCTTAAGTATTAACTACTTAATCTGTATTGTTTTATCCAAAAGCAAAGATAGTTGGTGAAATAATTAACTAACAGAATTTTAGTTTTTTACTAATTTTTCTGCTCAACTTAGAAGTTTGAATATGCTATACAATAAACTTAGTTGACGATTCTGTTTTAATCATGTTAAAATTTATAAGATATAAAACTCTACAGAGTCTAAAACAGTCCTCCAACCACTTGGGCTTTTATTCAGACATTGTAGCACTTCTTTTTGTTGTTACCGACTGTCTTCACTTGACATCTTTAGTAGGAAGCTGACGTTAAAATTTCAGGTCATCTCCTAAGCCAGAGGGGTTCTCATAAATGATACCTAGAAGGCTAAACTGTTAGTTAATACAGTCATTGCTGGATCCCACCAGAATTTAGATTGGATATTTCTGTGGTGAAGTTGATGACTTAAATGTCTAAGAACATACTAGAACAGTGCTGCTGGGCCATATCTTACTTAAAGAAACAAGCTTAAAAATAAGGTTTATTTATAAGTTTATCTGTTCAATCACTTTCTCTCTAAATTTAATCAGATACTTAAAATTTACTGTCTGTTAATTGGGCAAGCTTAGATGGATGTATTGCAAAAGCCGCTTGTATTTCTAAGATTGGTCAGTACACTCTTTTGAACCTTAAACTTTATGATCTGTTCTGAGTTAATAATTCCTTTTGCCTCTAATTAGCTATCAAACACCAGATTATCTGTCCTTGCATCACACTTTAGTCTTCCTGATAAAAAAACCAAATCTCGAGTGTTAATTTGTGAGAAATTACAGTGACTTGGCTTTAGTTGGTATGTGTTTAGAATCACTTATTGTGAACAATGCATGTAAGGCAGAAAGTGGGGAATAATGATCTGAAGTATATATAAAGATTTGATATAGCTGGGTGGTGGTGGCGCACACCTTTAATCCCAGCACTCCGGACGCAGAGTCGGCAGGCAGATCTCTGTGAGTTCGAGGCCAGCCTGGTCTACAAGATGTAGTTCTGGGAGAGGCAGCAAAGCTATATAGAGAAACCATATCTCAAAAAACAAACAAAAGATTTGATATAATGTCGACAGAATCTTTGAAAAAATTTTGTTTACATTTTCTTTTCAGATTGTCCAGTTTATTGTTACATTGGTTCAGAATAATCAGCTTGTGAGTTTAAAACGTAAAAGGTAACTTTTTTTTTTTTGCCTTCCAAACATTTTAGTGTTTAATCATGACGACCCGTGTTTGCTGAGTATACATCTGGTACCAAAGCACAGCTGCTGCTTGTTAAATTATATTAGCAATTCAAGAGTGATATCACAATGCTTAGGAAAGTAGACACATTGGAGATTGTAATTTTCTTCAGATTTTGGGATATTTATATACATGTGAGGTATCTGAAAATTTGTGTCTGAACTCAAAATTTATTTATGTGTTAGGCATACTTCATGTGGTCTGAAAGTAATTACCTCTTCAGTAATTTTGTACATGAGGTAGTTTTATATGTTAAGCAGCTAAAAGGGTTGAGATTTTATGTTGATACCTTTACTTGACCATGGCCCGTCACGTCAATAGAAAGGACTTTTCCATTCATGCCATATTAATGCTCACAAGTTTACTGATTTTGAAGATATGCAGCCTATTTATTCTCTATGCCCAGCTTCATGCTGATGCTTTTTTGAGAAGTAAGGTAGGCTAGATGGTCAGTTTGTAGACTCAAGGATCTTACTGGTAATTGATTTTCATTCATATTGACAGTTTAAAGTAGCATTAGGTCTTAATGAGGAGAACTCTAAATTATATTATTTGTTATGTGGAAGGGAAAGAACCAAATATTACTCGGTTTATTTTAAATATAAGTTGACCCAATCTTTTAAAATCTTAATGATAAATATGTTAGCTCATAATGCCATTGTTACACGTAAACCAGAAGACTAGTTGACAAAAGGCATAGATAGAAGGCAAAAAAGATGATCTGGAAGGCCAAGATTTTGTGGCAGTGTATAATTGTCTGTGGCTTTAATTGTAAGATACCACTTTAAAAAATTAAGTGTTTGTTGTAAGAAATTCAGTAGTTATGAAGAATTTCTATTGTATTTTTATTGGAGGTTTTTGATCATTTAAGTAAGTTTGCTTGAGGTGTTGTGAGCAAATTACTAGAAACCTTAAATTTCTTTTATTTTTTTCTCTTTTGGAATTATATAAATATTCTTATTTAACAGGCCTCTTCTTCTAAACACTAATGGAGCTCAGAAGAAGAATCTATTTCAGCACATAGTCAAAGAACCAACTGATAGTCACCATCATAAAGTAAATTTTAATGTATTTTATATTTATTGTCTCAAACTAAATTTTATTATGGCAGTGTTTTATGCAGTCAAAGACGTTTAGTGAATAATAATGTAAGTGCTCATCCCCAGCTCTATTAAAGCATGACGTTTTCATTGTTCGCTTTAGAGTAATTTTAAGAAATAAGTCATTACAAATAGTTGTTATTTCCAAGCTTTAGTATTTGTTATTGCCAAGGGTGTTTTATGTCTATGAACTCAGGAATACTGTTGTCATTTGGCATATATCTAAATTTTATATAAATGATATTATTTATATACTCTGCAGTATGACTTCCTCCTCGGTACAAGGGATTGGTTGAATGCCGGCCTCTTAACCTGCTAAGCCTGCACTGTTGTACCAGTGAGCTGTAGCTCAGCAGTACCTTTTTGTTACTTTTGAAATTGATAAAACATATGCCATGTGTTGTGATCTTGTATAAATTAAACAGTATGATGATGTCATCATGGTGTGATACAGTTGTGTGAAGTCCTGATGCTTATTTCCTTTTGTTCTTCTGAGATAAATATGTATTGACTAGGATGCTTTTCTCTGGCAACGTCTAATATTTTTATATACCTCTGTTTTTTTCTATAGACTTCTAATTGGATATTAGTCTACCATCAAACTAGTCCAAGCCTCTTTTTGTGATACTGCTCTCTGATTGATAATCCTGGGATTTTTTTTTTTTTTGATAGTGCTAGAGATCAAATCTAAGTTCTTGCACAGCAAGGAAAATGCTGTATCACTGAGTTACTGTTGTTAGTTTGAATGTTAGGATTTTTAAAATGTTGTGTCAGATTAATTACTGAACAGTTGAGTTTTTTTTTTTTTATTTATCTTTATTTTAACCCCTCTGGTACGAAACAGAGTTAACTTTATATTACAGTGTTCACCCACTTCTCTTTCTAAACCAAGTAGATGTAACTTGATTTTTGGATTGAAGGCTTATAGAAGTAAATGAGTGTTTGTTAACTGAAATTTATGTATTTTTAAAGTGTTTCATATATTTTAGATGATTTTTTAAACTAGAATTTAAATATTTTAAAGCACTTTACATCTCTTACCTTTGTCATCTAATATCAAACTTCAAAAATTTTTGCATTATAATTTACTTTTTAGGGAATGAACTTTTTAATGTAACTGACCTGAAAGTACCTATACATTTTTCCTTTTTCTTTTTTGGATCTTGGGGGTTGAACCTAGAATGCCATGCTTGTTAGGCAAGTATTATGTCCCTGAGGTATATCCCCCAGCTACCTTTTTTCACTTTGTGATAGGACCCACCAGGCTGCCTAGCCTGCTATTGAACTCACTCTGTAATCCAGGCAGGCCTTGAACTCCAGATTTTCCTGTCTCAGCCTCCTCAGTAGTTGGCATAATAGCCTGGGCCATCACACTACCTTTGTAATTGCATCTTCACATTAGAAAGAACAAATTGTTGGTAAAATAGCCAAAGTGACCTTTAGCTGTGAAACTGTTGACGTTTTATATATCTCTTAGTGAAGCTATTTAATAACTAAGAATAAAACCTCTTTAGACACAGCCGGTTCAGATAGAACAATCGCTGTCAGTACAGTGGCCGTGTGATTTTGCTTGAAATTTCTGAAGACATAGAACCTGTTCACTATTTATCTATAAAAGTTCTTTAGAATTTGAAGATCTTCATAGAAGCACGCTTTGGGCATGTCATCTTCAGGGTCTCCTATAATAAAGTAATTTGTTGTTAAGTAGAATATGAGTATATACTTCATAAGTATAAAAATGATTTATAATAACTCATTAGTATGTGAGTCCCAGAAGGGCAGAGGACAAAGCTGTTTTGTTTATTGTGCTCAACATTTAGTAAATAGGATAGATCCAGTTTGTCTATGTGATGACATCCTTTGTAGTAGTCCATGTGTTCTTGTTTTCTCCTGAATCTTTAGGTTCCACATAGTAGGACTGAAGGTTTAAAGTCAAGAGAGCGGATTTCAGATGACATAATTATTTATGATGTTACTGATGATAATGCTGATGAAGAAAATATTCCAGTTATTCCAGAAACTAATGAGGATGTTGTATCTGATCCCAAGTAAGTGATCATGAGATAATATTTGGAAAAGGATCCATCATTGTTCTTACCAAATGACTAAATTAAAAGTTTTTTGAAAAACTAATTTTTTTCCCATATTTGGTTTGAAGTGCTAATCTTCTTCTCATATTTGGAGTATTGATCCAGAGAAACCCTACCAAAGAAAGAAAGAAAGAAAATAGATGATTTTTATTTTGAGTTAAACCTTTTTCCTTGATTCTTTGTGGTTTTCTTTGTTACGAATTATCAGAATTGGTCTAAACTACTCATTCCAGAAAAAGAAAATCTTTTAATTGGTGTTTTGTAAATTCTATCAGAGAATGAAAATAAATTTGCCTTTTCTAAAATTGTATTTTTTTCTTATATTGCTGATTAGCTGTAGCCAGTATCCTGACATTGTAATTGTTGAAGATGACAATGAAGACGAGTACGCTCCTGTCATTCAGAGTACAGATCAGAACGAGCTAGCCAGAGAGTCATTAAGTTTGGGAAGCGCTGGCAGCAGCCCGCTCATGTCTAGTGCAGTCCAGATAAATGGCTCATCCGGTCTGACCTCAGAGGATCCTGTGACCATGATGGATTCCATTTTGAATGATAACATTAACCTCTTGGGAAAGTGAGTATTCATCTAGATGTTTTAAATTACTTTTTAAAATTGGTTCAATAATAAACCTGAAGTAAATATTAAATTTCTGTAAATTCGAAAGCAATAATGATAGTGGTACAATGATCTTCCTTTCACATGCTTGACCCCAGGTTGTCTCTTTTTCTATTGATCACAGTTGAACTCCATAGGCAAAGGGATCTAACTGTCCCGTGAGTAAATAGAACTTTGTTGAGCAATTCTTTAGATTTTTAAAAATTCTTGAAGGTATTTGTGCTTTTAACTCTACCAGTTCTGTATACTAGTGTAGTTTCTTTTAAGGGACAGATTGTATTAAAAGTGTAGTCATTTATAGTACAGAAGTAATTAGTGTGACTATTAGGAGTTTTAGAGTAGAGAAATAAAGAAAAAAAGGGGAAAGCACACCTTTTCTGAAAATACTAAATTTGTGTAAAAGACTTGAGTTTTTCAATTTTCAGAAGTCCCAAATCTTAAATGGGATGTTTTCAGAGCTGGTAAGAACCTAGAAGTCACTAAGATGATTCTGTAGAGCTAAATCACCAGCAGTGGTTTGTAATGTAAGAATGAGAATACTTAATAAATATGAAATTGTTATTTTTTTTCTTTAGGGTTGAGCTGTTGGATTATCTTGACAGCATTGATTGTAGTTTAGAGGACTTCCAAGCCATGCTCTCAGGAAGACAATTTAGCATAGACCCAGATCTCCTGGTTGATGTAGGTACTTTGCATAATCTTTACTATACTGGTGGTTTGTGTACTTATATATATTGTTTAAAGTTGATACTTTTTTGTATTCTATACTTTCTGCGTTTTTCTTATTTAATGATTTTTATTAGGAATTGTAACAGGTGGACATAGGGCACTGGGGTGTGACCACTCTCTGCCTCTGAGAAGCACTTGCCCATTCTTTTCTGTATTACCACTACTAAATGCAAGTTTTATCTAAACTTGTTACTTTATGTATATTTTATTCTAGAATAAACTGTCACTGAATAAAGGATCTTTGAAAATAGTAATAGCTACATGTAGTCACAGAGTATCATAGAGACACTTGTTAATACTTGGAATTAACATTTTCTAGTAAATACCTTTCATTATATTTGTTATATTTTGTATGTCTTGAATCCGAATCCCTTCTCTAGTCTTTGTCACCATCTGTGTGAACTTAACTCCAATATTGTCTGGACTGATAATCTTTTCTCTGATTTTAGTCCCTAAACACCTTCTTACCCATTTTGATTTTGTTCTCTTCATTCTTCTTGCCCTATCCAGAGCTTTCTATATTCATCTAACTTTGTCCTACTCAGGCAAATCTTGTTCTTTCCTCTCTAATATCTGTTTATTCTAAGAAATATTTTGCCTTACAATGAACTTCCTTTTAGATCAAAGGAATCCTTAAAATTGCCACTTTAAGAACTTCTTAATGATGCTAAAAGGAATTAGTCCTTTTTTACTTTTCAGTCTGATTTTTGGTTAACTAATCATTTGCATCTCTTATCATAAAATTGGTCTGTCACATAGCTTAAACACCCTTCCCAAATTGTCAGTACTACACAGGACTGTATTTCACTATCTTTAAAGATTTCCTTGCCATGCTGATCTTGGTAAGCATGTGATACCCATTTCAGCTTGGCAGCAATAATCTAACAGTCCTTTTTGAGTCCATCAGACCCATTCCCAAGTCTGAATGTGGGTGTTAAAATATAATAGTTTATGTTATCTACAATTCTGTGGTCTTTGGGTCCATTTAATTTTACGTTGAACATTTACAGAATTCGTCTTCAAACTTCCATATTCACCGTGCTCTAGGCTTCAAGCTGTGGTTTTTTGCAGTTTTGTATCCTTTGTTAGAGAAAATAACTTAATGCCTCCTTAACCCAATTCAGTTTTCTGTTCTTGGGTGTGTGTGTGTCTGTTTGTCTCTGTCTCTCTTTTTCTGTCCCTCTGGGTTTGTTTGTTTGCTTTAGTTTTCTTTTGCTGGACTGGTGAAAGATGGCTTGTTTTGAATTAGAAAAGTCTGAGTTTTTGGATATTGTTTGTTTTGGGTTCCGTTTTCATTTCTCTCTGTGTGTATGTGAGAGAGAGAGAGACAGAGAGAGAGGGAGGGAGGGAGGGTTGGTTCTCTGTAGCTTTGGAGCCTGTCCTCGAACTAGGTTTTGTAGAGTAGTCTGGCCTCAAACTTAGAGATCCATCTGCCTCTGCCTCCTGAGTACTGGGATTAAAGGCATGTGCCGCCACCACCTGTTTTGAATAGTGCTTCTTAATTATTTAACTGGCCTTAGAAAACTTAACTTTCTTTTATTAAGATAGGGTTTCATGCATTCTCTAAGCTGTCCTGGAACTTCCTGTATAGCTGAGGATGACCTTGAACTTCTAATCTTCTGCTTCCCTCCTAAGTGGTAGGATTACAGGCAGACACCATTAGATCATTACTCCTACTTTTCACTTTGGGGTGATTAAACACAGACTTTGATGCATGCTACTCAGACGCTGTCAACTGAACTACATCCCCAACGTGGAAAGGTGGTCTTTCAGGTTTCTTCATCTATTAAGTAGGGCTAATGCTTAACAGGAAGAGCTATTGGAGGAATTACAAATAACTAACCCCACTGTGGATGCTGTATTTTAGTACTATAGAGTAGTCTACAAGCGGATTTGTTTTTGGTTTTGAAACAAGATCTCTTAGAACACAGAATGCCTTGTATTTAAACTTCTGCCTCCCACGTGCTAGGATTATAGGTGTCTTCCTTATGAGGGTCTCACATCTTTCTTCTTGTGTCTTCCTAATCATTCTATTTTCAGAAGAACTTTTTCTGATGTCTTCTACTCTGGGGCACTCCGTTTTGTATCCCCCCCCCCATTTCTTGTCTTTCTGTTCTTCCTCTTTGAAGACATTTTGACATTATCCTGTTCTGAAATGTATGTATCTCTGGTTCTTAATACTTTTAAATGCAAACTTGGCTTAAATTCTACTCCATGACTTTGTGATGCCTTATCTGCCTGTCTTTAGATTATATAAGTTCAATGCCAAAATTTTCTTTATTCCTAATAACTATGCCCATTTACAGCATTCTTAATTTTTATAGTAATATCAACTTTCATGGGATATATATTACCAGAATCACTTTGATTTTCTTTATCTCATCACTAGATACTTTTTTCAAAACAGTATTGACAAACTATCATAATTTGCATTTTATCTTTTTTTAACCAAGACTTACATCTCTTATGAATTAGATTATAGTGTCATAAATTTTAAAATCTACCTCTGGCTGCCTCATTCTCTGAAATGGATGGTGAAGATAATCAAGATACAAACCAAGTGCGTTGTAGAGTTCCGGCTTCTCTTTATCAAGTTCAGTTCTTACATCTTAGGAAGTCGTTGAGCCTTAGAATTCAAGAAGTTGTCTCAGTTCCTTATATGTGAATTGGTTGTGTATATTTTGTACCATCTATCTTGGAGTAAGTATACTCCAAGTCAATGAATACTCCTAAGTCAGGGAATAGGGTTTTGAGACAGAAAGGGATAAAACAGCATACATTGCTGACCTTACTCAGGTACTACCCTGTCTGTAGGTACAAAATTGCATCAGACTTCTCTAGAATAGTCATAGTCACCTGCCGCGATAGATTTGAGCTCCTTAACCTCTTCAGTAGTCAGTGGGTGATATGAAAAGAGGGAAATAAAATGGGAAGAGATCCAAGGATTTTTTTTTTTTTTTTGACAACTGTGGTCTTTAAGAAAGGAGTCTTTCCCTGAAAGTAACCCTTCACCCACATTCCTGTATTCTTATAAGTAACTCGAATAAATTCATTGGCTCACCAAAAAAAAAAAAAAAACCAACCAAAACCAGAGCGAGAAGAAGGATAACTGTGATCTCTGCATTTTATTATTTGTGAACCACTGGCTTTGGTCATTCTTATAAAATGCGGACCGAACGTTTATTTCAGTGCTCAGTCTATTAGGAATCTTAATTCCTGGTAGAATCTGAACTCGTCCACTGAATGGCTTTGCACTGCTTTTTCTAAACTTTTGTCTAGAACTGTTCAAGTCAGAATTTCTGTAATTTGCGTCGTACTTAACCATTTCTAGAATATGCTGTAACCCTTGGTGTTACAGTGGCTAGTACTCTGTCTTCCGGACCATTCTCTTGGGACATAGCGCCATCTTGTGTATGCCCGCGTCTGTGCTTCCCTCTGCTCTTGTTCTCCATGCTCTCTAATGCTCTTAAGCTCTACTACTTGTGAAACTGGATTGTCTATAAGTAGACTATTTAATGTTAGCAGTGTCTTTCAGATTGTAAGCTCCTAGAGAGCAGAAATAATGTTTTCTTGGTGTCAGTGATTTCTTATTTTGAAGCTTATGACTTAAAGTTGTATTTATGAGTCGGCTGGACTATGAGTACAATTCATTGGCATTATTTTGGTACTTAACAACTTCCCTTGCTACGTGGAAAATAAAATGAAGCAGGTGTTTTGTCAGGGCACCACCGGATGTGTTTGTTAGGTTTCACTGTCACAGTGGGTTCTGATTTTGTCATGTGATTAGCAGGTATTATATGAAGGCCTAGTTTCAAGACATGAGACAGCGTTTGGTGCTACATTTGCCTAAGGACGTTCAGGAAGAGAAAAGATAGGAAATTGAATGGAGATTAAGGAAGGGTTAGGAATTGTGGGAAACTATTTCAAATGCTTTGCTCCCCTGGAGAGACACCCTTAGAGCATAAAATCCCATCTAGTGCATGGCCAGCTTGCTCTGCCTTTGTTTTCTTTTGCTTTCTTGCTTTTCCAAGCTTGTTTCAGTCTGTGGAACCCTCATAGTGGAGGAATGACATCCCTTCACTCAACATGGTTGTATAAAACTTTTTAACACACAAATCCTTTAAAATATTTTTTAAACTTATCATCTTTCTTGTTTGGTCTTTCAGCTTTTCACTAGTTCTGTGCAGATGAATCCCACAGATTACATCAATAATACAAAAGTAAGTTTTAATTCATGTTGCTCAGGACCCATAGCTATAAACATCTGAAAAAGTCCTAGTACACATACATAGAAAGCAGTAGCTCTCTCAATTACAGAAAACATTTTACATTCCTACCTAATGTGTGATTGAGATAGTAAAGTACTAGATGGAAAATTAACATTTGGGTCTGGGGTCATCTTCACTGCCCAACTCTGCTGGCACATGTGGGATTCACTCTCAGTGAAAATCGGCCTCAGTGCTGGGAAATCACCTGGCCTTGGTTTGTTCAGATACTTCATTAAAGCAAAAATGATTAAAATTTAATTTCTGCATTTTGTATTCTTTCTTTCCATAAACAATTTCTCAGATTTTTCAGTTGAAAATAACTGGTTCATTTTTCTTCTTTAGGTCCGTTAATTAAAAACTAGCTAAAGCAAAGGCAGATTTTGCTAGCTAGGAGCTTTACCTGTATAAAGCTTTTTTTTTTTTTTAACCAAAAGAATTTTTTTCAACAACTAGGAACTCCAGTTGGACTTAGCAAACTCATAGGAGAGTTTTAAGGACAATCTGTTATGGCAGATGCTTATAAATTTTTTTATTTTTATATAGCTTAATTACCTTGACCAATTTATTCCCCATATCTAATATGTATACCTAATTATCTTTGTTCTTTTGGGTTTTTGTTTTTTTTACTGATTACAAAACAAATCAAATTCCAATTCTGGATTAGTGAAGTCAGTTACATTCCTGTCCTTTTAATCTAAAAATGACACATCTCAAATATGAATGATTATAGAGTTGATAAGTTGAAATTTTCTATTGTCATGTGTAAGGAGATCACCTGGCCAGTTTTCCTACATTTTAAAGGTTTGTCTTGTCTGACGCAGAGCCTCTCAGAACTCTGAAATTGTAGAGTAGGACATTCATCGTGCAGTTTGGGTTATTGACATACGGTGCACTATTTCTGTAAACAGCCAAGCCTACTAGGTTTTATGGGTTCTATGTCACAACTGTGAATACTGTAATTGTAGGTTAAGCATGTATGGGTAATGCATATAAGAATGCGTTGCTGTGTTTTGATAAACATAAATCTAAGCAGGCAATAAGCCAAATTTCACTACCATTTACCTAGGCTTAAAGTATGAATATTTTCTCAGTATATTGAGTGTTAAATCACATCATATTTTAATTTAGTGATATGCTTTGCTGTTTATTGCTAAAACTGAGTCATTGTTCTTTGATTATCCTCTTTATTCTAGAAACTAAAAACTTAGAATTTTCAGAAATAATCAGAAAACAGAAAATTGCATATTGCTTTCTGATCTTATGAAAAATATATTTTAAGGGTGATGTTTTATTACAGTCTGATTCCAGGGAACTTGCAAATTTGGTATTTTTATCACTTATCTTTTTGCTCATGACAAGGGTATATGACATGTAACATATTTTCTTAGTCTGGATACCTTTTACTCCTTAGTGTAGCTGAGTGGCCACTACTAAATGAGTAAGAACTTGGATGGTAAAAAATAAATTCATAATCTTGGTTCTCAGATTAGCGGCATCCTTGGTAAATACCTTTTTCAAGGAAAATAAAATGTATAAACATTTGTGTATTATGACTCTTAAATGATGAACTATTTTTACTTAAATATTTGTAATGGTTTAGTTTTCATCTTATGGTCATTATGTTTTGCTTCTGTCAGAAGAATGTAGGAATTTTACATGTTTGTTAGCCCATACATACTAAAGCAACATGTAGAAATGTACTTAGGATTATCAGAAGTAATTGTGCTTCGTCTGCACCTCAGAGTTTGAGCACTGCTGAAAAGATGGCTGACATCTTAGCAACATTGTAGATTTAAGATTTAAGTCCCCTAAGAATCAGAAGGGAAGGACACAGTGCCTGAAGAATCAACGGAAGTGAAATTAAAGAACCTAAAGAAGTCACTTAAAGGACAAGAAGAAGCCATCACAGTTGAGGCTTCCAAGAGCAGGGATGTTTTCATAGAAGTCACTGTGTCATCCTTTGCAACTGTTGAGTGCATTTTTCTCTGCTAGCTCTTCTGGTCACATGAAGAATATTGTGCAATGCATTTCTAATCAAAACTGTTTAAAATGCATATTTAATTATATCCTCATTAGCATGTGAAACCACCTGTATTTGATTTATTCCTATCTTTAATCTTTGACAATTCTGTCTGTCCTGTACTGAAATGCTTTTCTTTTCTTTTACTTCACGTACTTTATTCTAACCCTAAGGACAAGTTTCTTAGCCAGTATGGTTAATTCCAGTGAGATTTTCCTCTTTTGTTCATCTTTTCTGGTGCTCCCCTTTCCAGTATATTTCAGATATGTTGATATTATTTTATCAGTTTTTAAATGTTGATACCCTTAAAGATGTAAAACAAGTTTTTATATTATAATTTATTATTATTTTTCTTTTAGTCTGAGAATAAGGTATTAGAAACTACCAAGAGCACTGTCATTCAACAAGTTTCAGAAGACGGAAGAAAATCCAAGTCCAAACCAGGTAGCTATGCAAGTAGTCTGAATTCCTGTAGGACTTTTTTTTGTTGTTTTGGTTGGTTTGTTTGAGTTTCACTATAGAATTTAATGCAAACCATGGAAATACTGTCATACTTGAACAACTGGATGGGCTAGGCTCTTGTGTGCATGTACAAAGCACTGGGTTCAATCCCACAATTTCCTGTAGTTCAGCACTGCAGAAAACAAAATCCATACAAACAGGATGGACTGCTGCCTTGACTTTGTGGGTGGTGTTTCAAGTTTCTAATATCATAACAAAATGTAAATGGTGAGGTAATGGTTTCTGTACTTTGAATTTTTTGCCTTATTTAAGATTAAAAGACAAATCTTATAGCTAAATTGAATTTAGGTTAACTTTCCTGGCTTTAATGTTTTAAAACTTAGTGATATAAAGTATACGATTTCTTATTTGGGTATATAAAAGTATTTTTCTTATCTTTATAGATAAACAACTTATCCAGTATACTGCCTTTCCACTTCTTGCATTCCTCGACGGGAACTCTGCTTCTGCTATTGAACAGGGGACTACAACTGTGACATCAGAAGTTATACCGTCTGTAGATAAACCCATAGAAGTTGATGAGCTTCTGGACAACAACCTGGACCAAGAGCCAACCCAAAGTAAGCTTGTTCGCCTGGAACCGTTGACTGAAGCCGAAGCTAGTGAAGCCACACTGTTTTATTTATGTGAACTTGCTCCTGCACCTCTGGATAGTGATATGCCACTTTTAGATAGTTAAACTCCCAAATGGACACTCTATGTATATATTCATCAAAATGATGAAGTATTTATTTTAAAGTATCATTTGGTACTTTGTTTTGTAAATTACTTTTTGTTTAATCAGATACTGTGGAATAAAAGCACCTTTTGCTTTTCTCACTAACCACACTCTTGCAAAGCTTTCAGATGTTACTTGGCTGCTTTAGGTGTATAAATTTTAATGCACATTATTGGAATATCTTAAGTTGAATTCAAATGGCCATTTTTCTCCAATTGTAGTAATTTGGATTTTTTATATGCAAATATGACCATTTAATCCCAGTTAAACTTGTTTATTTTCAATTGAGTGAGTGTTTAGAACTAAAGGTAGAAAACTCTGATCTACTTACTTTTGTTAAGTATTTTTGACTTATTTTTTAAAACTGGGAACATAAAGTGCCTGTATCTTGTAATATTTCATGTCATTTTTGGTTCAGAGAAGTTCTTTTATGTTCAGAGAAATGCCTCAACAGAAAAGGCCAAGTATACATGAGTAATCACTCTGAAGTGATTCCAGCTCCACATACATAGAACGTGGAGACAGGTTGCATTAACCCTGTCCACTTAGACTAGTTTAAGTATGTTTTCTGGTTGGTTCTTTTAAACCATGGTATTTAGTAAAATAAATATGACTAATGTTGAGTACTAGTATTTGTTGTGTCGTCTTTGGAGGTGATGTCCACATAAAATGATTTTTCCTTCTCATGGGAAGAAGGTGGCTTTAAACTATGTGTTGTCCATCTTTATCTCAGTGTGACTCAAATCAAGATCTTTGTGCTTTATCTGAAAATATAGATTGTTGCAGTAATGAGGGAATATGATGCTTCTAATCTTCATGTATTTTAGTGTTCTTTGTTTTAAACGTATACTGGCTTGCTTTTTATGTTTCTAATAAAGAACAGAGAGAAAAACAATCCTCTCATTGTTGCAAATAAGATGGGAACATTATCAGTGGATGCCACCAAATGCCTATATTATTTGCCCTGATACAAGATAAGAGAGTCAAATCAACAGGCTAGGGTACTTTAAAAGTTCAAGAAGTCTACACTCAGGCAGAGGGCTAGGAGTAGTGTAGTTAATACCTAAATTTTACATATTTATGCAATTATGCAGTAAGGCACATCAAGAAGACTTCTCTGTTGGCCATATTGTACCTCAGTATTAGAAATTTTCTTCCATGTGCTAAATTAGAGATCTAATAAATTAACAGGAGAAATCAAGTAGCATTTTCCTGGTCTTTTCTGACACCCCTCGTCCAGCCCTCCAGTCTCTATTCCTTCACTGGCTTCATGCAGAGAAGTTTAGCTTCTAAAAATACTCATTCACAGAAGGAACAGACTGGCTTTCCAAACCAGATAGAGCTACCCAGCTCTCCTGCACACCCACTTTACACTAATCAATCATCTTTGATTATTTTTTGAGCTTTGGAAGTTGGTTTGTTAAAGATTTTAGTGTTCAGTGATAGAATAGTCCAATTTTGTATGCTGTTAAACATAAAAAGGTTAAACACAAATATATTTTATTAGGATAAACAGGACTCAAGGTTTATAAAGGTAGTAAAGGCTGTTGGGTATCAGTTTTGATTTTTTTATTGATAAAAAAATTTCATGTATTAATATAAAATAAAGGAGAATTTTGATATAATGTTAATTCTTTTAACCTTCATAATTATATATCTGAATTCGGCTAGTCATCAGGTGTTGACAGAGGTTTCTGTCCTGCAGGGTCCTTTCATCAATGAGGCATTCTCATCTTGTGTCCTCTGTGTCTGGGTGATGACTGCAGACTGAGCCTTTCCCTTTCCCAGAATTCTCCTTTTCTGGTTGCCCTACCTATACCTTCTGCCTGGCTACTGGTCAATCAGCATTTTATTAAACCAGTACAAGTGACAGACCTTTACAGGGCACAAGAGCATTGTCCCACAGCAATCAGGCCATGTTTTTAATTTTTCTGAAAGCAAAATATCAGATTAGACAAATGTTAAAAAGTAACAGGCAAACAAGAAATGAAATTGACCCTAGGTGCCACCTACAAAAGATTAGGCCTGATCTGTTTAGAGGAATTCAGATCTTTCCTCCTCTATAAATGTTGTACACTACTGAACAGCACAGCAAATACATTATGTAAAAGGAAGGAGGTACAGGTTGGACAGTATCCTTTCCAAGTGATTTAGTTGCTCTGAACCCCTTTGTCAGATCAGCTGGTTTTTGCTTCTTCCAGGCAGCTGGGGCTGTCTGGATCTTGGCAGCTGGGGCTGTCTGGATCTTGGCAGCTTAGCTTTTTTCTGCTTTTCAAATTGCTAATTGTGGCAGGAAAGGGCCTTTTGATTTTGGTTTCAGGAACTTCCTGAAGAAATTCTAAGTTTTCCTTCCTGCTTAAGAGCTTCTTACTATAGGATGCATTGTTTTAATCTGAAAAGAAACTTAAATAGGGAAACTGTTTCTTTTGACTTTGGCTGTCTCCAGCAAATAGTCTTTGGTCTAGCCATGACATCTTACATAAATATTTAGGGGGAAAATTGGGCCACAAAGAAAAATTAGGGAGTATGGTAGGTACACCAGTGGTGGGTTCCAAAGCATAAGACTGATTATATTGTTTTTATTGAAAGTTACCTTAGACATAATGAGTATATAGCTATAAATGCTCTCAACACCTATTAATAACGTTGCTATAAGTTAGAGTTTGGTTTGCAAAGGCAAACTACAAGTAGTATTTCTTAAAAAAAAAAACAATTTCCAGAGTTCTTATTTTATACTAACCCAGATTTTGAGTTATTACTTACTTCCTTACTACTTGTACTCCATGTTTTGTCAGTCACACACTAGTTCGGGCTATTACAAACTGCTGTAGTGACTAGAGAGATCAGAATTCAGTTCCCAGCACCACAGTCAAGTAGTCCACAACCACTGTAACTGGATCCAAAGAATTCAGTGCCCTTCTCTAGCCTCAAGTCTGTCTGTCTCTGTTGTCTGACGTTTCTGTCCTGCCCAGTCCTTGTTCTGCCCGGTTCCCACAGTCGTTAAGTCCCAAAGAAATCATAGAGGTCTACATTAACTATAAACTGATTGGCCCATTAGCTCAGGCTTCTTATTAACTCTTATACTATATATTAGCCCATTATTTTTGTCTATGTTAGCCACATGGCTCAGTACCTTTTTCAGTGAGGCAGTCACATTTTACTTCTTCTGTGGCTAGGCAAGGACTGCAGAGGAATGGGCTTCCTCCTTCCCAGAATTCTCCTGTTCTCATTGACCCGCCTATACTTCCTGCTTGGCTACTGGCTAATCAGCATTTATTTAAAATATATTGACAGCATATAGACCATTCTCCCACACCATGTCTCTCTCTCCCCCACACACAATTACCTGCCTAAATACTGTAGAAACTGAAGAATTTTGAAACAAAATATACCAGAGTTCTCAAAAATTCCCATGTTGATGGCACCGTTTCCAGAATACTAACTAAGGAGTGGTGATGGAAACTACAGAGGGTGGGCCTTGTGAGCATATCCTTGAAGATGTAATCTTGGCCCTTAATTGGATTCTCACTGGCATGATTCCTTGACAAAAGGAATATATGTTCTTACATATATTCCTTTATAGTGATAGAAAATTAATGTAATTCACAGACAGAGGTATTTTATCAGTACAATTATGGACTAGTTAGAGTTTATTTCAACTACAAAGACGCTAGAATCATTTGGGAATAGGAAACCTCAACTGAGAAAATGCCCAGCTATACTGGCCAGTTAGGCAAGCCTGGTGGTCATTTTCTTAAACCGTCATTGCTGTAGGAGTTAGGAGGGCCCAGGCCATCCTGGAATGGTATAAAAGCAGGTCGACTAAATCATAGGGAGCAAGCCATCAAGTAAGCAGCACTCTCTTAGCCTCTGCATGGGTTCTTCCCCAAGCTGTCTATGGTCACGGTCTTATCACAGTGACAGAAAGAAACCCTGAGACCAATTATATTCACACACTGACCACAACTTTAAAAAACATGGCTGGTGGAGGACACAAGAGTTGTGCATTTTCAGTTTTGAGAACTAAGATCCATTCTCCAGACTGACCTGGCTCACCTACTGAAGGTTCTTTAAGGGTAAGAACACCACTTTTACTTTTGAGACCCAACTTCAGGATTCATTTACAGACAAAAGAGGTAAAATTACTTTCAAAATAATTCATTTATCAGGGCAAAAATGGGCATTTCCTCTAGAGCTAAGTTCTTTCCAAAAAGGAAAAAAGAAATCTTGAGTTCAAGCCACCTAATGTTTTAATGCTAAGGAACTACCACCACATATTTTCTCTGAATTCATTTATTTAAGAGGCAGAACACAGCCGTTCAAAATTGTGAAACACACACAGTATTAACACAGAGTAAGTTTGGGAAATTAACAGGAATTATATTCCATGTGCAGAATAAATATTTTTAAAGAAGCAAATGTTAATTTACTTGGTGCTAATTTACACATAAATAGGCATTTTTATCTAAATTAAATGGCATACTGATTTTCAAGTTGACTATTTTCTCAATTACATGGCAGTAAATACAAACATTTTAAGCATGTTTAAATGTGTAGTGTAATATAACATAAGTAGTCTATTCTACAAGTTCATTATACTCCTGGCCTTCCTGTTTGGATAAAAAGCATGCTGAACAGCAGCAATACACATCACACAAATTATCTACCATTGATGATTTATGAAGCGAATTACGTATTTTAGATACAAAAGTTTTTAGTATGTTGGCTAGTATTGGCAAACTTAGAATTTCTCAGCTTTGCCACTAACCAGCTATTTTTGGCTGACTCAGCCTGTGCTTCAGCTTCTCTAGAGGTGGACTAGATCTTCAGTACCTAACGCAGAGCCTGGTGCTTCATGTCCTGTCAGAGCTTTCCCAGCTTTGATTTGCAAATGTTTAGTTTCAAAATTTTCAAACATGATTTTCCTTGTGTAAATGTTTCGGGACTGCTAACAACTCTATGAAATCTGTAATTGTATGTTTGTAAAGGCCACCCTTTCTTAAAGAGAAAGTCATGATCTTAGATCTCATGATCTAAGAGTATCCACTTTAAAGCCTGCTACCAGAGACTTTCGGTGAAGGCTTCTATCTGTTCTGTAGCCTCCCTCGGTATCCTAAACTCCTTCCACTGAATGTGAGCATTCTGTACCTAGTAAGAGGGCATCCTGACAAACCTGAAGTAATCTGCATTTTTCAGACAACTAGCTTTGACTTATTTACATAATTTCAGAACAGGTATTTGCTTTGCAGTCTTCTGTAAGGCAACACACCAAGTATTTCAAAAGGCAGCCATTGTTATGTTTCTAAAACAGCATAAGCTCTAACACAATTTTGAAAACAACTGTCAAGAATTCTTTTTTTACTTTTAATTTCATATGTACAGAGCAGATGATATGCCTATCAGTGTCTATCTTTCCTTAGTTTACCACCTTATTCAAAATTCTCCCTTTGCAATCTGTATCATCCATATACTAAGCAAGAACGTGGATAAAATGGCAGAGTAAATCTAATTCATGCAAGAGAAAAACAGTTATACAACAACACATACAACTTTACAAAAACTGGGAATACTGTTAATGTCAAATAAACAAATGACCATGATGGGCTTTCATGCCAGAAGTCCCATTCAGTCAAAATCACGATTTGTAAGAACAAGTGGTGCCACCAGTGTCCAAACATACAACACGATGCCAATCCAGCTGGACGAAATTTTCACCCAGACTGCTGTCCACTGACTCTTCATCTCACGAGAAGGCTCATACCTAAAATTTGAGGAAATGCAGAAGTGACTACTTTGGTGAGTGGATTGTCTTACTAAGCCATCAAGCTACTAAGTCCCTTCACTCAGGCTTCCTTTGTATGGAGCAGCTCATCTTGCTGCCATGCCTTCCGTACTGATGCATCAGGAAGACTTTCTTTGAGCACAGCACAGAACTCTGAAGCAGATTTTTCACATGGTTCTGAGGCATCATATGTAATTCTACATGATATTAAATAGGAGCAGATGAGACCTGAGTAAATAACATGTGATTATTATATACAAAACTGGAAGGTTTATGGGCTTCTCTTCTCAACTAATGCCACTTCTCAAATCTGACAGATAGGGAAGGAAATATATCCTTAAGTTAGCTGATTTTTGCATACAAACAGAAATATACATCTCTTTAATTTTTTTTAGCATTTACTATTATCTGATAGTAAAAGTTACTGATTACTGAGAGATACATCTTAACTAAATAAGATGTAGTTTAAGAACTTGATAAAATACACTTTCATAATAAAAATGAGTAAGCACCACCCTCAAAAACATCAGGTTAGAATATTTTTCTCCACCCTTTGCTGGTTAAAGACATGTGTTAAAAATTATTGAAAACAAACTTGTCCAACCATACAGGCCAATATCAGGCTTGTGAAGAATCTTTTGGTAATCATTTTAGACAAAGTAAGAAACAAACTATAATTCATTACTTTTATTATTTATGAAAGTATGAATTAATTTTGAAGGGATAATAAACATAGTTAAGAGAATACTAAAAATAAATCACATAATGATTTGCATGTCTCTAATACTTTATTATATGTGTATGATTGTTTTGCCTCTGACTCTCTGCATACAGTGCCATGTCTATAAAGACTATCAGATCTCTTGGAGCTGGTGTTACAAAAATTTTGAGTACCATATGAGTGCTGAAAATTGAATCTGGGACCTCTGGAAAAGGAGCCAGTGCTCTTAATTAAAGTCATCTATCTCACCAGCCCAGTTTAATGATTTAGTTTTAAAAGAACCATTGTTTTTAAAACTGTATACTATTACTATAGTATGTTAGCAATAAATTTACAGAATTAAAAATTAAAACTAAACGGTATGTTAAATCAACTATTAACATGCATTTCTGTTAAAACATGGTTATATATAGTTTCCTGTTTAACTGTCTTCAAAATTTGAACAACTACATTTGTTTAATTGTTAAGGAAGTAAAATTTGCATTTCTCATTCTCTCAGAATTAATTTTAACTGATTAATTTTAACTAATATCGAAATACATCAGAGGATTAAAAAGTACTTTGGCGCTTGAGAAATGGTTTGCCCTGCAAACATAAAGACTGGGTTCTGACTCCCAGGGCTCACATTTTTAATAAGCCAGATACAGAGGCACTCACTTATCATTCCAGCAGGGTAAGGGTGGAAATAGATAATCACTAGAGTTTTCTGGCTAGCTAGCCTAGTCTATTTGGTGTTCCATACACTGTTCTACAGTACCTGAGGAATACACGTGAGTTCCATCTCTGGCCTTCACACACCAAGTACATATGCACCTACTTACACATAAACATTGACACATACATGCATACTCAAGTACTTACTGTAACATATTTTACAACAGAGTCATGAAAAATCCACCAAAATTACTTGAAGTTAACATGAAATCTAAGTACCTGTACCAGTTGGTAAGGGTCATCATGATATAAAGTGAAGCCAGGAAAAGCATGAAGTGAAAGAAGGAGTAACTGTAAGTAACGCCATCCCTTTCGTTATCTACAGCCCGGTGAACATCATCGCCATCTTCTAAGGATCCATCACTTCTGGCATTCCCGTCTTCTATTAGTGTTGACTCATCACTTGTTAGAGTCAGCTTATTAACCTGACTATTGTTGGAGGTACGGATACTGCATGAAAAAGTCAGGAAAAGAAACAACTTTTAAAAACAGATAATTTCTTAATCTACACAAATACACCAGCTGAAAGTATGGTTTATAGACTTTCTTACCTTGAATAAAACACACACAGTAAGAAGAGAACCAGTCCTATAATTCCTTGGGGATGCCACCACTGAACAGACTGCCCGTCCTTTGGGATAGGGTTTGTGGTATTGAAGCCAATGATGCTTAGTAGACTTGGGTTGCAATTTGTTTCTATAAAGTACATGAAGGTCAAATTAAATGTTAGAGCAAGATAAAAAATTAGGACATTTAACCCATGGAGAAAAAAGGGTTGATTAAAAAAGGCACAAGCTAATTACATACTTAAGCATAATTTGTATGTATTAATAGTAAGACTTAAAGGTTTTTTTTTTTTGCCTAACTTTATTTTAGAGAACTGTTTAGAAAACTTAAATCACTTTATTTCTAACCTTATGAGAGCCAAGATATCTTGATCAACAAATGGACAGAATTTAGACAACCTACCTAAAGGTAGTACATTTAGAAATACAATGCAAACTAGTATAGCAATTTTATTATCTAACAAAATAAACCAAAGCTAACAGGGAGGACACTACATAATTCAAAGGAAAAATTCACCAAGATGACATTTCAAATCTGAACAGCTATGCATCAAACACAAGGATACCCAAGTTTGTAAAAGAAACACTACTGCAGCCGAAATCACATACTGACCCTCAAGCATTAACAGTGGGAGACTTCCATACCCCACTCTCACTGACACGTCATCCAGACGAAAACTAAACAGAAAACTAACAAACATTAAAAACCAAATGAACCTTTTTTTTTTTTCTAAAGAACACGAAAGATTCTACCATCTCTCTACCTCATGAAACTTTGTCCAATACTGATCACATACTTGGACACAAAGCAAATTTCAACAGATAGAAAAAAACTGTAGTAACTCCCTGCATCCTATTCACAACAGAAAACTCAGAAACTCAAGGAAACTGAACAGTTTACTACTGACCCATAAAAATGGGTCAAGACAGAAATAAGTTAAAGACTACGATTAAATGAGAATAATACTCAGCATACCCAACCTTATAGGACACGGTGAAAGGGTGCTAAGAGAAAAGCTCACAGTACTGGGTTCCTATATAAAAAATTGAAGTGATCTCATACTAGCATAGCAATTTAACAGCACACCTAAGAGTAGACAGCAAGAAATAATCAAATTGAGGCTGAAATGAAAAAAAGCAAAGAGAATACAAAGAATCAATGAAACAAAAAGTTGATTCTTTTAGAAAATCAAGATAGACAAAGCCTTATTCCAAACTAGCTAATAGACAAGAGAGAAAGAATATCCAAATTAACAAAAACAGAAATGAAAAGGGGGACATAACGAGACACTGATGAAATCCAGAGAATTATAGTAATACATACACATTTTATATGAAATAAAATTAATTTAACTATAAACATGCTAAAAGCCTATACTCCACCAAATTGGATATTCTAAAAGAAATGGTTAATTTTCTCCATTTACCAAAATTAAATCCAAGTTCAAATAAACAAAACAAAGAAACCTTAAACCCCTAGGGAAATAAAAAGCAGTCATTAAAATTCTAAAAACCAAAATTAAAACCCAAAAATCCCAGGGCCATATGTTTTTTAGCACAGAACTGTACTAAACTTCCGAAGTAGAGTTAACGTCAGTACGCCTCAAATTATTCCAGAAAATAGAAACATAAGGAACACTGCCCAGTTCATTTTATGAGGCCAGGGTTAACCTGGTATCTAAACCACATAGACTTAACATAGCACTTTTAGAATTACAGACTATTTTCCCTTATGAACAAAGATACAAAAATATTCAATAAAATACTTGGAAACTGAATCCATGAACACATCAAAAAGATCATCCAAAGTAGACTCATCCCAGCGATGCAGAATGACTCAATACATGAAAATCTGTAAGAATAATCCACTGTATAAACAAACTGAAAAGAATCACATGATCATCTCATTAAATGCAGGAAAGGCATTTGTAAAAAAATTCAACACCATAAATAAAGAGATTAGGGATATAAGGGACATAACTAAACATAATAATGGCAATTTACACCAAAAAACAGGCAACACAAATTAAATGAGGAGAAACTCAAAACAATTCCACTAAAATCAGATACAAGACAAGGCTGCCCACTCATTCTATATCTAGTCAAGATAGTACTTGAAGTTCTAGTTAAAGCAATTAGACAACTGAAGGACACCAAAGAGATACAATTTGGAAAGGAAGAAATCTAAAGTATTATTTGCAGGTGATATGATATTGTACATAAATGACCCTAGAAATTCTACCAGGGAACTCCTACAACTGATAAACACTTAGAGCAAAGTAGCTGGATACAAGATTAATTTACAAAAATTAAATAAATAAAAATCAGAACCCCTCCTATAGGCAACTGACAGACTGGGAAGGAAATCAGGGAAATAGCACCATTCACAATAGCCTCAAATGTAAAATATCTTGAGGTAACTTTAACCAAGCAAGGAAAGGCTTATGTGATAAGAAATCCAAGTATTTGAGGAAAGAAACTGAAGAAGATATCAGAAGATGGAAAGATCTCTCATAGTAACAATGCCCATCTTACCGAAAGCCGTCTACAGATTTAGTGTAATCCCCATCAAAATTCCAACACAATTCTTTACAGACATTGACAGAACAATCGGTAGCCTAATAAGGAAAAACAAAAACCAAAAAAAAAAAAAAGAAAAAAAACAGGATAGCTAAAATAACGCTGAACAATAATAAACTGCTGGGTTTTGATTTAAAAACAACAACAACAAAAGCTACACTGGAAAAAACACAACATTTCCAACAAATGGTGCTGATCAAGCTAGATGCCTTCATGGCAAAGAATGCAAATAAACCCATACTTGTCATCCTTCACAAAACTCAGGTCCAACTGGATCAAAGACCTCAATATAAAACTTGTCAAGTGGACAAAGTGGCAGGCTACAAAATGAGGAAAGATTTTTACCAACTTCACATCCATTTGTGGACTAAACCAAAATATACAAAGAACTTAAACTAGAAAGCACAAAACCAAATGATACAATGAAAAATGGAGTACAGAACTAAACAGAATTCCCAGTAGAGGAATCTCAATGTTTGAGAAACACTTAAAGAAATGTTCAACATCCTTGACCAATTTTGAGAAATACAAATCCATCTTATACCTGTCAGATGGCTAAAATCAGTAACACAATTGACAGCTCGTGCTGGTGAAGATGTGGAGCAAGAACACTCCTTCATTGCTGGTGGGAGTGCAAACTTGTACAGCCACTATGGAAATCAGTATGGTGGTTTCTCAGAAAGTTGGGAACTGATCTACCTTAAGATTCAACTATACTACTCCTGGGCATATACCCAAAGGACTCTCCATCCTAACAAGGATATCTGATCAATCATGTTCACTGCAGCTTTATTCATAATATCCAGAAACTAGAAAACAACCTAGATGTCACTCAGCAGAAGAATGGAGAAAGAAAATACACAATGGAGTATTACTCAGCTATTTAAAAAACAGCAACATGAAATTTGCAGGTAAATAGAACTAGAAAAAATTAAGCCTGAGTGCAGTAACTCAGACCCAGAAAGATAAATATGGTATTTACTCACATATAAGTGGACATAAGCCATTAAGTAAATGATAACCAAGCTACAATCCATAGACCCAGAGAGGTTAGGTAAAGAGCAGGGCGAGGGTGGTGGTGGTGGAGCATGGTCTCTTTGGGAGGAGGAAACAATAGATTTTAGGGCAAACTGGGTACCAGTAGGGATGGAAGAGAAGTGGAATCAGGTAGAGGGAAGATGGGGTGTGTGGAGGGAGAGATAGCTAGAATTGGGAGGGTGTGTCAAGGGGTGGTGTGGAAACCTAATACAGTGTAAACATCCTGGCATATATGAAGGTGATCCTAATGAGGACTCCCAGGAAAGGGGATATGAAGTCTCAACTGTCCATCTCTTGTTGCCAGGGGAGGTTTCCAGTGGTGGGACTGGGTTACATTCAATTGAGTTGGCCAAGTGTTTCCCAAGGAAATCCCCAAACAACCCTGGCTCTTGCTAAGACAAAGGAGTTGCTCTCTGTAGACTGTTACCAGGGCCCCATTGATGAGGACAACACCCACACAACTCATGGAACAGAGACCCTTATGTTCTAGTCTCTTTGGTGCAGAAAGGTACTCTGCAGGGTACCCAGCCACCAAACAACTGACCTGACCTGCTGTCCTGCCAACAAAATATGCTAGGGCAATAGTGGCACACAACCCATGGGAGTTAGCCAACCAATCTGATTTGACCTAAGGCCTACCCCATGAGACAGAACTCATCTGACAACGCGACACTGCTTGAGTAACCTAGAACCACAGGTTAGGTAGTCCATGTGTTTTAAGTAAAACCACACATACTGGTCTAAAAAAAAGGAATCTCTCCCTCCAGGCATGTGGAAAGTCTGAATGGAAGATCTTCATGAAATCCTTCCCCTCAGAGCTCAGGGAATCTGTAGAATCAGATGTGGAAAGAGAAGATGGAGGACAGCAGGAGAACAAGGACCTCTGAATTAATCAAGGCACACAGAGCTCACAGAGACTAAAGGAGCAAGCAGAGGGCCTACAGAGGGTCTCTACCAGGTCCTCTGCATATGTATTATAACTACTGGCTTAGTATTTTTATGGGACTTCTGACCATGATGAGTGGGTATCTAACTCTTGTGCCTGCTGTTGGGATTCTTCTCCTCCTCTTGGGTTGCTGTGTCCAACTTTATATGATAGTTTTTGCTTCATCTTTTATTTTATTATGCTTGGTTATCTCTTAGAACCTTGTTCTTTTCTAATGAGAGACACAGAGGACACCCAGAAGGGAAGAGAGATGGGGAGGGGCTGGGAAGAGTAGAGTTAGGGGAAACTATGATCAGGATACATCGTATGAGAAAAGAAATGAAAAAAAAATAGAATCCTACAGTGACCTTAACATGATACACTGGACACCTTGGTAGGTTGCAAGAGTTAATCTTGGTAATTGGGTACCACAGGTTTGATGGTCGGGCTTGTTATTTATGCAGTAGAACAAAGGCTAAATCAGAAATTACTGTTAGTACCACTCAAAGTGCAACTCTTACTCTTCCCACAGACAGTGAACAAAGAGTTTTTTTTCAATGAACTTCACTGCATTTACTCTTGTAAGCTAGAGGAAGGATGCTGTGATGAAATACAACTCCTTAGGAAAACTGTGCTTTCAACCAATCAAGTATTAGCACTTGAGCCCACATTTATAATCTATTACCCTCATAAAACTCAAGGAAAGAAAATTCATCTTGTAAAAAAAAAAAGAAAAACAATGCAGATCTTTTAACCTACAACATGCTGCCTTTCCTAAGAATTTCTTTGCCATTTTAAAAGGATAAGCATACATTTAAGTGTGCAATACACATTCAGTTTTGATTCCAAAAAATCCAAATCTTCAATCTCCACTTTATTAAAGAAAACTACATAAAGCTAACATCTCAAACAAATCATTAGTGATATTTTTAAAAACTACTTATTTTGGGGTGGGGGAAGAGGATTCTCTATACACTAAGATCCCTGTCTCTGTAACAACTGAAAAGGTATTTAATGAGTTTGTAAACAGTGATGAGAGTCATAGAAAATATTTTATCCAAATATGATTTTATAGGGAAAAAAATCCTAAAAAATTCTAAAAATGTAATTTCTCTGTTCCTTCAAGACATACAGAAGTTTATTTCCTATGGGACTTACTGTGACTCGAGTATACAGATTCATTACAAAGCCAGTTATCTATTTGCAAAATAGTTACCAAAAAAAAAAACCCGTGAATAGGTTATAATTAAATTTATAACTGAAAAAGCACTTAAAGCCAGGCGTGGGCCATACCCAGCATTTTGGAGGTTGAGGCATGAAGGCTGCTGAGAGGGCATGGTCAGCCTGAGCTACAAAGTGAAACTTTGTCTCAAACAAAACATTAAAAAAAAAAATTGAAAATACTTTATTTCTTCTTATATACAACTATCTTAGATACTATAAAAGTTAAGTATATATGCTTTCATGATTTCTTATAACCGTATCATTTTGTTAGTAAAGGAGAAAACAAAGTAAAAATAAAAACAGCCATATCTTAAAGATGAAGTAGTACTGCTTACATGTTCTGCTCCTCTACCAGCCTAATTTAAGGAACTTTTCCCCCTTAAAATGAACAGTTTGGAATAAAAAGTCAATTCTGCAAGACTCATTATAAGTAAAATATACCTGGTTCATTGGTCATAGCAGACCATGTCAAATACATTGTGTAGACTGTAATTACTGAAGATTGTAACAAGCCAGATCTTGGTTGTGATTCCTACAAAGAAAATATGAAGTAATGTAAATAAGTATCTGACATTCTGTTTTATGAAAATTTAGAGTATTAAAGGCTTCATAAAAATGAGTGCATACCTGGATCTTGGGCAGTATAGACATTACAGAAGCACCAACGCAGAGGAGCATGTTGACGCTGATGAATGCCTTATTTTCTGAACAACTGGCTGGGTGAGTGTAGTAGACAAAGAATAAGATGATGGCAACTAAAGACAGCAAATAATTCAGAGCTGTAGCTGATAACAGGGCTGTGAAAGAAAACATTGAATTATTACATTTTTAATAAAAATATTATATATTCAGCATGGTACTTTTTTTAAAATAAATTTTTTTATTTTATGTAACTAACCAATTAACTCAAGCTTGTTAATACAGTTATACTATACAGAAATCCCCTTAGGTATTAGGCATCTTTTATACTTTTATAAAGTGTTCCAAAGGTTTTGTTTGTTTCTGTTTATTGCTGTTGATGAGTTAACACAATTCTATATTATTTCTAGTAGAATTCCCTTTCAAATTTTACTTTTAATGTACTGGGAAATCTGTCTGCAAAAATCTTTAATCAATAGACTCAGAATATCATGCTGTCTATTCAAGGGTCTTCCAGTCTCCTTACTAGTAAAAGATAAAGTGATAGTGCTAGTTAGTAATTCTCTACAAGTTGCTGATACAGTCACTCATAAACTTAAACTGAAAACCTCTTCATAGGAAATTAAAACACAAAAATCCTAAAAGATTTCTCTGCAAACCATCTGTTCTCGTCAATGTTCACTATACTGAGGATACTCCATGAAATAAAAGCTTACCTGCATACCAACACCTTGAGTTCCCTTCTTCCATTTTTTCAACCCATGATTCATTCCAAGAATGGGCAAAATCAATAAGCAAGACTAGTTGTATGAGGATAAAACAAAAGGCACCTGCCATGCCTACATAAAACCACACTGAAAGGAAAAATAGCATATTTTAAGCAAAGGAATGACTGCTTTAGTTTTTATTACATTTCTTAATAATCTTGACACAAAATTTATGGAAATTGATTTTGCAACTTGGGAAAAACAGAAAACCAAACACTAAAAGAATAAACAACTCCAGGTAGCAGTTACTATGGCTTCGTTTACAACAAGCAAACAAAAATATCACAGAATTTTTTTTTAAATCCTCACCGGTTGTAAAAGTGCCTTCTGGAATGAAGAAAGCTCCAACAATAATTGCGACTGCTGTAGCAAATTTAAAGAACCAAAATCTAAGACAGAAAGAAATGTAATTTTAATAATAAGCACCCAAAAAATAAACAATAAATCTTAAAGAACAGTTACATTTTACATAATAGTAAATAGTCTAAAGCATATACTAAAAAACAACAATAACAACAAAAAAAAAACCCCGACCATTACATAGGCTATTGTAAAGACAGTCTTAAGAAAGCTATGCCAACAACTCATTTGAGAATACTGGTTTCATTCCAGAGGACTGAACTGGGTAATATGTCAGTATATAAAGTACAATTTAATTTAATGAATTAATAGCTTTAATACATTATGACAAATGCCTACATCCAAAACAGTAATTTAAGACAGCCTGTTAAGACATTTAACTAAAATGGTAAAAGCCTGTTATAGAACATTTTTATTATGTAATATTACATTTTTATTCCATGTTTGGCATAGCATGTTGAAAAAGAAGCAATAAAACATTCAAATAAAATACCAGATGAAATACTCAAGATTAAAAGAGACTGATTAAATTAGCATTTTCCCCCCCTAGGTTGTGCAAAACAATCATCTAGAAAATCAATGCCTGTTCAGGAATAAAATTTCTTTCTATTTGGCTGCCTTGTAGATGTAGGAGTTGAGTGTTCTATGTAATAGGACCGGTTCACTAAAAGCTAAGAGGCAACAATACGTCTTCCTTTAGTCAAATGTATACATCCTCCTTTGATATTAAAATACATCATCAGAATTGATGCTGATAAATGACTCACCACCATTATTTAATATCCAAAGCAAGACTTTCTCTAGTAAAATCAACTGACGTTCTTAAAAGTTTTTTATGGTCAGATGATTCTGCTTTGAAATTTCTTTGGATAAATTCAAAATTACCAGGAAACAGGCTCTACAGACTTTTCTCTCACATAATTTAAGGCTTACCCATTGTGGACTGCGGCTCTAGGATCACTGCTGCTTTTCACTTTGATCATTAGTAAAGAGAGGAGAAGGTAGAACATGGCTAAGCCAAAGCACAAGCGATACACAGCCTTGTAGCCAACCAGAATATTACAAGGAACAACACCCTTCTCATTCTCACAGAACCCAGGAATCTAGGGCAACAAAATGGGTTTATGGTCAATACTTTTCATGAACTAAAACTTCCATGTAAACTGTAATCTACTTTACAAGCCATAAAAATATATATAATCAAAATAACCCTGCTGCATTTTCATTCAGGGAGGGGGAGTTAGGGCCAGACATGGTGGCACAAGCATTTAATTCCAGTACTGAGGGAGGCACTAGAAGACAGAGCTCTAAGACTTTGAGGTCAGCATAGTCTATATCTGAGGCCTGTTCCCTCACTGATTCTATTTTATCAAGCCTCCAGATCTAAGCACTTGGCTTCTGTCTTTACAAAGTTAATCTTAGGCATAATTTTCTCAAAACCTTTCCTAGTCATGTTGCTTCCTCATTTTCAGGCACTGCACTTAACTTTTACATATTTTTAAAATGTCCCCTTTTCAGGAACAAAAAGAAAACACACATACACAATCTGCTTTCCAATTACAGTGACATCACCAAAGTCGTTTTCCTGATTTTATTGATATATTAGTTATACACATGGTTTTCAACATGAGATTTTCATACATACATATAATTACATTGATCATATTCACCCCATCACCCACCAAACTCTCTCCCACTCCTGCTGATCCCTATCTTCCTATTTGTCCTCCTCCTTCTTCCATATTGTTTGTTTTTTCTTTGACCCAACGAGTTTTACTAGAGTTGTTTCCAGAAGCGTTGAAGGGTTCTCTACAGGACCATGAGCATTTTAACACTGGCTATACCACTGAAAAAAAATGCCTTTCACTCTCCCAACAACTACTAACTGCACATAAATTTCACAAAGAGGCAGAATCTTGTGAGCTCCTCCCTTCTCCATTACTGGATGTTAGTGGGTCCACACAACCAGATCCTGTGAGTTTGTAATGTTATGCCTGAAAATTGGGATTTGCTATCACTCTTCATTTTCCTCTGGCTCTTACATTTTCTGTATCTACTTGAGCAATGTTCATTGAGTCTTGGAAGCAGTGACACAGATAACCTATTTATTGCTGAGCATTCAACCTTCGTTATTTTCAACACTAACCAGTTTATGAGCCTCTGCAAGTACTGCAAACAGTCTGCAGGTGTCCACTGTAAAAACAAGTTTCTCTGATCAAAGCTGACAATACCACTCATCTATAGGCTTGAAGAACAGCTACTTGGAAGGAAATCTGATGTGTAGTCCATTTAGTAAAGCAGTAACAGTGGCATCCCCCACTAGGCCTAATAGTCTCTAGTCACAGGCTTTCAATGGGGTTTACAGTAAAAGAATTTACAATACCAGATATAAATTCCTTCCAAGGGAGTGGACCTCAAATTTAATCACAAAGTAACTGGTCATCTCTAACAGGCTTGCCACTGGACGAAGGAAGACAATTCTTCCCCAAGAGCCTAGATAACACCTTCTGGTAAGATGAGAATTACTCAGAAGGAAGGAGGCATCCAGACCACTTCCAACCTGATTTCTTTATGTACTCCTAAGACTATAGCATGTGATGTTTTCAGTAATGGAATCTACTATTTAGTTTTGGTGGGAAACCAACAACCATAGAAATTACCAAAAAACCTTTTTTGTGCTGCTATCATAGAACTGAACAAGCTATCTCATACTGTTTGTCTTTCCTAACAGAATATAATCTACTAAAACTAGGATTATATATTACTGTATTTTTATATTACTTTTTATTATCCCAAAGTTATTTTTGTATATTCTACAGTTTAGTTCATAAACAGTAAAACAAAAGACTGACCTTGTTCAGTTGTTCTTCCATTCCTGGTATTAACATAACACAAGCTACACAAACTCCCACAAGCAAGAAAAGTGCATAGATCAACCTAGTTACAGTGGAGTTGTTTCCACTAGGGCAGCATCGGCACAGCAAGCATGGGGCACTGCCACACAAACATGGTATCTGGGAAAAAAATATTAAAGATCAGCAGAGTTTAAAATGGTTCAATAAAAATGTACATTCTATTTGTTGAAAGGAGAGATAAACAGTGACATAAATTTTAAAAAGACTAATCATATCTGACTCATAAACATTATCTATATGCTCTAAAACCTAAAGGCAGAAATGGAGCAAGGTCAAACAATAAACAGTCAATGTCCTCTATACCTAATAAAATTATTCAAAACCGAGAGAAATAATCAACAATAACCAAGATTTAACTAAGAAATGGGCTGCTCATCAACAGCACAGCTACTAAGCCCTCCTCCAGCCCCTGCCTCCCAGATAAAATTCTGGGCATTCTCAACACAAGAAGATGGAGGGAACAGTGCAGGGGGAAGGAATATCACTCACCACAACACTATGGTAAATCAGTGAGTGAGTGAGTGAGTGTGCACGCGCACACCTGTGTGAGCGAGCGAGCGAGCGAGAGAACTTGCTCAGATATGATCTAACATAAAAAGAGAAAGAGAGGTTTAAAAAGGTCAGTGCATATAACACAATTCTAAGCATTTAATGTGAGTGAAATCAGAGTCCCTGAAGGACAAAAGAAAAAGGAGGAATCCTGCAGAAATAATTACCAAATTTCTATCAATTCAATAAAAACTACACATTCACATGTCCAAATTGAATAAAATCTCAGTAAAATAAATGATAAAAATTATACTAAGTAACACTATAACATTGCTTAAAAGCAGTAATAACCAGAAAAATCTTAAAAGCACCAAAAATAATATAAATAAATAAGGGCATATTATATAGAGGAACAAAGACCAAAAAAAAAAAATTGATGGTAAGAAATACTTCCAGACAAATGTCAGTACTACAAGAGAGAGGGAGAGAGAGAAAAAAAAAACAACTTTAATTTTGTAGTCAATGAAAATAGTCTTCAAAAGTTAAGGCAAAAGAGGGGCATTTTTAGGAGCAAAACCAGCAAAGAAATCAAATCTAAAAGATGCAAACTATCAGAGATATTGAATATATATTCTTACTTAAAACATGAACAAGAACTACTAGTACTAAATCCAAAGATACTATAAGAAAACAACAGATTAATATCAACCTGAACATGAAAATTCTTAACTAAATTTTAGCACATCAAGCAGAAATATAAAAGGAATAGAATATTGTGACCAAGATAAGTTTTAGTCTGGGGGAAAAAAATGCCTGAACTTTTAAAAACAACAAATTTAATTCATAGTATTCACAAACTAAGGAAAAAGCTCAACTTGGCCATCTCAATACGTGAAGAGAAGCTACTGGATGAAATACAGTACTCTCAGCCAGCAGAATTGGAATAAAGTATCCTTGGCTTGAAAAAGGAATTTACAAAATACCTATCCTTCTCATCTACATTTAAATCGAATGCATTTTCCCCTACCATCTAAAACAAGGCAATCAAGGGGCTTTACATTTCCACTGAGGATCTTGGCCAACATAGGAGATAGGCACAAAAGATGTAAAACTCAGAGTGAAAGACAAAACTGAAGAGAATAAAGCAAGGCTCTTGGTAGATAAATGAACACCAAGTAGAGCTGACAACATATTAACTACATAAAATCACGCTTTATATGTAGAATGTGGCACTTCACCACATGTGGCTCCCCAAATCTAGGTATTCTATGCAGACAGGAAGCTACGAGTTTTCTCTAGGTGCACCAACAGCCTTAGATGAGCTTTCTGCTGGAAACAACAAAACTAGATCATTTCCTCATAAAGTCAAAGCTGACAAGTCCCACCAAACTGTTCTGTGTCCCATAGCAACCATGAATAACCCCTCCCCAAAAGGTCATTGCATACAAAATAAAAATGGAGCAGAGGTTGGCACAAAGTCAGTATCTGGTAATTCCTACTTCTTTCTTAATTATTTAACCACATTAACTATTTTGAGTAGAGAACTGATTGTAATTATTTACAGGTCTAGCTATTTTAAAAAAAATTCTATTCAAACACAAAAGCTGACCTCAGGTTAGAGAAAGGTATATTAATTAGTGGCTGGTGGTATATGTAGATTTAGGAGTGGTTAAAGGTCCAGAGATCCTTACATGTAATTTTTCTTTCATACTTCTTTTTGGTCAGTAACAGTGTTCTATAATTCTTTTATGAACAAGGTGGGAGAAGTTATTAAATTTGACTAAGTCTGCAAAAACATGTTCGAGAAGCAAGTCTTTCAATTATGGATTACTTGACATAATGATTTCAATGTAGAAATGTTTGAATAAACATTTACTTTATCAAAGCTTTCAAGTAAATGAGCATATTAATTTGGGAATGTGAAAAAGATGGATTCGTATGTCATAGGGCAAATGTGCACTGAAATAATTAAAATAGAGAAAAGAACACAGAATGAAGGGGACCGTCCAAATGACACACCATGAATCCTCAGATCAGTCACCAGGAAGCAGGATCGCGATGAACAACTTGGCACCCTAGCTTCTGTCAGCTTTAACCCTGCATATTGTTGCTTTTCAGGGTGCTAATCAAATGATGATGGCAAGGCAGTGTCAGTTTTACCAAGGGCATTCTTTTAGTGAACAAAACTGGCAGTCTAAGTGGTAAAAGTCATAACGAAACTTCTCCCATGTTAATCTCCAGAGCCATTTTGACTTAAAATACATACATACAAAAAAATTCCTTAAAACATAAAAAAGTCAATAAAACACTGACCTTGATACCAAAAATAGGTACTCAAAACTGAATTGGAAAATAATAAAATGGGGACTTCATATCCCTCTATCTCTATGACCTCAATAGAACTATTTTATGTCATTATCACAACCAAACCAATTCTAGTAAATTAAAAAACAAATCAAAAAAGGAAAGGTTTTTTTTAATAACTAATCCCTAATTCTTATGTGCATGCATGCGTGTCTGCATGGTAGCATGTTCCCAGGGAAGACAAGGCCAGAGCAGAAGAGGGAACCAGATTCCCTGGAGCTGGAGTTACAGGCAGTAGTGAATTGCCAAGTGTGGGTGCTGAGAACCAAATTCTATTATTTAGCGGAGGCATCAAGCACTAGCTACCTGAAGCATCTTTCCAGGCCCTTATCAATTTTTATTGCACTAAATTTTGCCTTCTGCATAAAAGGTTCAACAGATTTCATTAGACTCTCTTAACTTCTGCAGTCAAATTTCCAGAGCCAACGGCAAATAGAAATACAACAGAATAGCTTGCTGGAACAAAAAGTTCCACAAAGTACTTGATAAAAAATTAAGCATTTATAACTCAAGTTATACCAAAGCATGTTTTAAGAGACTAAACATATAAATTAGCCAATACGTTGGTTAATGTACATGTAATGGAATCATTTGGTTAGCCAGAAAATTGTTATGGGTTAAACTAAGAAATCACAGATTGAAGAGTAAGATTTTAATCCAAATGCCCCGCCCAAAGCAATGAAGCTCTTTATTATAACCTGCATTGCTAATGTTTTGACTATTGGGGAATGGGGTTGTCTGTGCTATCTGGGTTACGAAATCTTGCCACTACACTAAAGACGCTTTTATTGTCTAACGAAAACGCAACATACCCTTCCTTTTAAAGCATCGAGTTTCAGATTGCAAGCCCATGGCTGACGACAAAGAATATTTAGTACCAAAGAACCAAACAGCTTTTCTAGAAAAACCAATTTGGAAGTATGAACTGTCCAGCCACTAAAGCTGAAGAAGGCACTGAGAGAGTTTAGACTATTTTATTTCCAAAACGCCATTACTACATCGGCACTGCTGTCAAGCTGTGCCAAAGAACGGGCCCGATTCCCTGGAGGCTGCGCGTTAGAACAAAGAGGCCTCCGGGAATGACAGTGCCGCAGTGCGAGGTCGCCCGGCACGAAGTGACTGAAAGGGACGCGGCGCCCAACCGAAGGAAGGAGCTGGAATAACGACGGCCGAGGCTGACACCAGAGGGAACTCCCATAGGGCGCTATCTGCTCGGGCGGCTCCCCTATCCGCCCGGCCTCGCCCTCACTAGGCTCGGGCCCCGCTCAGACCGGAGAACGGCGGAAAAGCCGGTCCGCACCGACCCGCACCAGGCCGCCTTACCCAGCTCGCCACGGAGCACAGCCCCAGCACGCTCCCCATCGTCTCCGCGTCGCTGGCCCAGCGTTTGTCGACAAGATGGAGACAGTGCCTTCTGCTTTTCCGTGCTTATTTACTGTCTGGCAGGCACTTCCGGCGCAGAAGCACCCGCCCCTCGGCCTTGCGTCACTTCCTCGCAGACGAGGGCGGAGTGACGGCGGCGACGCGTCCGTGGTGCGCCGGAGCCAGGCTAGCTGGTCGGTCTGTCTCTCCATCAGTGCAAACTGGTTGCTCTCGTGCAAATAGGTTTATGGCCTTGCCGAGCCGGCCTGCTTAGTTTAGTAGACTTAGGGAAGACCCTTGCTTACTTTCTACTTGAACTGGACGTTAGCAGAGCTCAGAACTGTTCTCAGAGATCGGTTCCCCTTGGGATTTAACCGGCTCATTTTCACTTAAGTCCCTTTTCAGCTAGTTTTGTGTTCCCCTTTGCATTTCTGTTTACATACGCAGTTCATGTATGTACATATCCGTTCCCCGCCCCCCAAGTATGACGCTTAGTTCTTCTGTTTACTGTCGATGCACGTTTTGACTTTTTTTCCTAGTAAGATTTTACATGGTTTGGACTTGGAAAACATTTTAATTAAGATTCTTATTATAGTGCAGTGATTTTACTGACAGCTGTCCAAATTTAAGATGAGCATTCTCATTTTGATTAACTATACATGATTGAAATGTGTCCTTGGAGAGTGTTGATTCTAATTTTTTGTAATTGACCCTTGAAAATATCCTATGAAAAGAGTTTGAGACACAGAAAGAACTTCACTTTGAAATAACCATTAATATAAATATTTTTTAAAAAAGAAAGGAAAATGTCTATAAGATTGACAAAAAAATTCATAAGAAGGGGTGGAGTAACCCTTAGCAATCTGGTAGGACTGTAACTGTTAACTAACACAGACCCCCACCCCCCCATCCCCACCTTACCCCCGCCAGAAGGGATGGAATTGTAAATAAAAGAAAATCAGTGTGTTTTGAGCATCTCAAACTTTGAAGTCTTTGAAATGAGCCTGCTAGTACTTGGAAATTCAAGCTTGGAAATAAAAAAGTTATCTACAAAATGTAGAGTGATTCCATTTATAGTTGCAGATACTATATAGTTCCATACCAGTGGAAAACATTGACGTTAGAAGATTTCTAAACATAGAACCCCAAAATTCAAGACAAATAACTATCGGGGAAAAATTATTATTTGTACCTGTGTGATTGATAATGTCATCTCTATACGCTCCTTTACCCTAGTTTTAAACTCTGGTTTTAGTATAAGTTTTAAAGAAACTGATTATTGTGGTAAGTATGAATTGTCAACCTCACAGAATCTAGAATCATCTCTGGTCAAGCCTATGGGAGATCATCCCGATTATTCTAATTGATAAGGGTCGTATTGTGAACAGAACCATGACAGGCTATATCCTGCAGCTGTGAGCTAAAAATAAGCCCTTCCTCCCTGAGCTTTTTAGTCAGAGTATCTTATCGCTGCTACAGCAGCAACAACAACAGCTAGGGAAGTGAGGAAAGGAGGGAGTGAGGGAGAGGAAGGAGGGTGGAAGAGTGTAAGAAAGGAAGGAAGGGAGGGAGAAAGGGAACAAGGAAGGAGGGAAGGAAACTAAGACAACATTAGTTAGATCCTTGATTTCTTAAAATTTTAGCATCTTCATTAGTGCTATATAGCTACGATAATTAATCATATAGAATTGTGAGGGTTAAATAGGATATGTGCTTTTACAATTGCAAATTCTAGCATCACGTATAGGAATCCATAGACAATCAATGCAGACTATGTTTCTTACTTTCTTCCCTATCAGCCAGCCTAGGGTAGGAAACATTCACACAAAGGGTTGTGTCAATTTCTCAAGTGATTCTTTCCAGGGTTCTTTATATTTTCTTGTCTCTGTCTGTGGGAGGGATAACCTATAAAATCAGATAACCTATAAAATGGAAGTTCTCTTCCTAGACATTTGTTTTTCCTGCTCTTAGTTCTTTATTTTTCCATAAATATTTTAAGGTTCTCATAAAATCTGGATGATAAATTACATAGCCACTCTAATCATAAGGCTTTGTCAAGGTTTTAAAAGTATGTCATAAGTAACCATACAGGCTTCTTCATGGTAAAGCTTTTCTCCATAAAATATACTTATATTTCTCTCTGTATATAGTTCTTTATTGAGTGAGATTAGATTTTTTTTATTTATTAAAAATTTCCACCACCTCCTCCCCACCTCCCTTTTCCCTTCTCCTCTCCACCTCCTCTTCCCTCTTTAGTCCTAAGAGCAGTCAGGGTTCCCTGCCCCGTGGGAAGTCAAGGTCCTCCCCCTCCATCCAGGTCCATAAAGGTGAGCATCCAAACAAACCAGACTCCCACAAAGTCAGTCCATGCAGTAGACTCAATACCCAGTTCCATTGTCCTTGGCTTCTCAGTCAGCCTTCATTGCCAGCCACATTCAGAGTGTCCAGTTTGATCACATGCTCCATCTGGCGATGGATGGAAATAGAGACAGAGACCCACATTGGAGCACTGGACTGAGCTCCCAAGGTCCAGAAGCTTCTGCTTCTGAGAAGCAGAAGGAGGGAGAACATGAATAAGGAAGTCAGGACCACGAGGGATGCGTCCACTCACTGAGACGGTGGGACTGATCTAATGGGAGCTCACCAAGGCCAGCTGGACTGGGCGTGAGATTAAATTTTTATGAGAGAAGTTGGTCATGAACCTTGACTCTCAGTCATCATCAGGTGTTTGGAGTCAGGGATTGTGATGCTTCCAGAAGTTCCTTTATTGTACAGGATTGTTTTGGCTATCCTGAGTTTTTTTCCATTTCCATATGAAGTTGAGTAATGAGCAAAATTTTTTTATGAAAAATTCTAAGGATAGTTTGGGTTGTATCATGAAAGGAGAGAAAGGACATATGAGTATTTTTATGGCATTCTTCCTAAAGAAATTCATTCCCAAATTTACCCAAATATTTGAATAGTTTATCAAATTTTCTATAAGAATATTTTAAAGTTTAGAATAAAGTAACCCATAGGGGTCAGTATTAACTTAGAATTGGAAGATACCACATTGTGATTAAGGATGTACCTTTTTTCAGCTAGTTTACACAGTTTTAAAAATCAAATTCAATAACTGTTTTTATACTAGTGAAGTAATTGTTACAAGAATTTATTTATTTCAGGAAAAACATACATAAACTCGGGATCAAAGTGCATATTCATAATACAAATAATGACATAGACAGAGAGCCAAGTTTGGTTCTAATGTGAAATATACTATTTTCTAAGCAATAAGAAGAAACAAAGTAACTACTTAAAACATACTAAGAAAATTTTCAAAGTAGTTTATGTCTTAATGGTAGCTAGGTAATGTGTTTATGATTTCATTCCAGTAAGATGGCTTAGTAGGTAAAGGCTCTTGTAACCATGGCAACTTAGACTGCATGATGGTAAGAGAGAATCAATTGCTTCAAGTCACCTTCTGACTTCTGCATGTATGTGTTAATGGGGCACGTTCCCAGACCATATATGCCAACACATGCTCAAGAAAATGAATAAATACAATAATTTTTTAAAAGGTCTTATTGACTTTATACTATAAAGTATAAGAGAATCATGCTGAAAAACATATTGAAGTAAAGCATGAATTGACCAAAAAAGTTTTTATACAGGAAGGAACTACTTTTGCTCTTCTTCAGGTTTCTGAATTCCTAATAAATATGGTATTAAGAATGTCTAAGATACAATATTCCTCATATTTCCAAATTCCCATTATTTGCCAAAGTTATCACTTTGGTAACTTGAAATGTTCAATATCTATATTAAAAAGAATAAAAAAGAGCAGTTGAAATTATTTTATTTATTATTACTTATATTCAGTAAGCCTATTGATGATTCTCATGTACTTCTCCATACCGTGTTCTGTTACTCCTGAATTATATTAGCTCAAATAGCATTTTTACAAATCCATGCAAGAAGCTCTTTGATGTGAGTGATCAAGGACTGTGGGCACTTTCTTCTTGGTTTTCTCCTACTGGCTCACCATCCAGAGACAGACTGATGAAGCACATCAGACGCTAAAATTTTAAGCACATAAATAAATCTGCAATAAGATGGCCTTTGCTTAAGTGTTAGTCCACTCAAGACTCAACAGATTCTGTTCTGTGAGTTTCATATCTTTCAACCTTAAAAAATCAATTCATAGTACCTTATTGATATCTTTCTGTGAAAAAAATAATTAGAATCATGTACATTGCTTTATGATTCACCCAAGCGAAATGTTTTCTAAATGATAGTTACTGCTTCTATTTATCAGGGACTTCGCTATCTTTAGTCCCTGTTCTTCAATCCCATCTCATTTTTTTAAATCTTTCAAACTATATATTGAACATTCAGCCAAATATTTTCATATAGTTTTTTTTTTCTTTTTGTACAGTCAATTGGTGTGGAATAGGCTAGGGATTTCAGGTGATTCTAAGTTACATAGCTACAAAATAATCCAGTTTCTACTTAAAATTAATTTAGAAATGTAAAACTCCAAAGTGTTGTTTGTTAAACAACTCCTCCCCTCTCTCTTCTTTGCCTTCCTTCCTTCCCTCTGTCTACCTTGCTTGCTAGCTTCCTTCCTTTCTTCTTTCTTTCCTCCTCTTATCAATCTCACGTCATCATATCTTATCACCTTTTGTTATCAAAGACCCCATACTCAAGAAAAAAAGGAGACAGAAGTATCTACAGTTAAGCTAATCCGTCCTCGTGAGACATAGTTGCAGAATGGCTAACTGAGACATAATTTTGAGAGATAGAAAAGGGACTATTTCTTCCTAAACAATTTGTTTCCATGGTGAAGAAAACCTTGTCCAGTTGTAGCCTCACCCTCCTGTTCCTTAGCTGCCACATTCTGCTGTAGACTCAGTGTCAAAGTCATGTTACATGTTAGTGTTTAAATCAACGGCTCAGCATGGGAGAGCCTTCTTATAAGTGGATAAGCTATATGGATAGCTTTCTTATAAGTGCTCTCACACCGGTCCCTGAAAGGCATAGCCTGGGATCACACCAGGACAACATTACAAGCCTCTTATAGACCTACCTCTCTAATCTAGAAGCTACTCCTTCCTTAAACAAATTTTACACATGCATTGTCTTCTCAACAATAAAAATTATAACAAAATACTATTGTATATAAACTGTACCGATACAAAATGTTAAAAATCAAGCCCGGTGGTGGTGGCACTTACCTTTAATCACTCAGGAGGCTGAGGCAGGTGGATAGCTGTCAGTTCAAGGTCAGCCTGGACTACAAAGTGAATTCCATGGAAGACAGGGCTACACAGAGAAGTCTTGTCTTGAAAAAAAAAAGGAAAAAAAGGAGGGGGGGAGAGGGGAGAGGAGAGGAGAGGAGAAGAGAAAAGAAAAAAGAAAAGAAAAGAAAGCTTAAAAAGATTGCTTAAGCTTGAGGGAGAATTGTTAGCCAATGTGACAATGTACATCTTAATTAGTTAATAATAATTTTTAGTTTTGAGAAGTTATTTTCTACAGTGGCAAAGCTCCCCTTTGGCAGCATTTCGAGAAAAGTCATCAAATATTCTAAGCTATTAGAAACATGTCTCTTGTACGGATTGAAATGCTATGGTATCTGTTTGTAGGCAAGCATTCTCAGGCTGTAAACATTAAAGATGAGGAAGCTAGTTTTTACACACAGCCATCAATAATTCATAAACACTCATAATTATACACACTGTCAACATAGGCACTCTGACACTAGAAGAAGGCTTTGACATCCATCTGAGCCAGGGAAACATCTTTTCAGTTTCCCATGGGTCTGAGATATAGATTCTTAACATTGCTGTGCCCATGTGTGTTGGCTGCTTTTATGTCAGCTTGATATGAGGTGGAGTATCTAAGAGGAGAGAAGCTCAACTGAGAAAACACCTCCATAAGATCTAGCTGTGGATAAACCTATAGGGTATTTTCTTAATCAGTGTGAGAGAGAAAGAAAGAAAGCCGGCCGTGCAAACCTTGGAGAACAATCCAATAAGCAGCGTCCACCCATGGTCTCTGCATCAGCTCCTGTCTCCAAATTCCTGCCCTGAGTGCTTTCAATGATGTGGGGGAAATAAATCCTTTCTTCCCAAATTACTTTTGATCATGATGTTCCACCACAGCAGTAGAAACTCTAAGATACTATGTCAAACAACACTCAGATAATCGTTTGCTCTTTATACATTCACTCAGGGCTTATATAGCTCCCCACTATGGCATACAAAATTCTTTTCTATTTTCTGTATCTGGCTTTTTGATTTGCCCTCAAGAGCCATAAACAAATGTCCATTTACCTTTGAGAAAGCCTCAACAGCCTGAGGAAACAATTCAACCCACCTGCGTCTACCTCGTGAACCAGTGAGCGTTAGTTAACTAAACTACTTAGTGGCGCACAGAAGACTCAAGGGTGGCTGGCTTACTAATGAGCCCACTTCTGAAGGGGCTGTCCCTCCCAAAAGCTGCATCAGTGAAGCCCTCTACACATCTGACTGGCTTCTGTGCCAGTGTGTTGACCAACAGTTGTAGACTGCTTGTGTAACTAACTGTGTGTGTGTGTGTGTGTGTGTGTGTGTGTGTGTGTGTGTGTGTGTGTGTGAAGAGTTGGTTCTCGCCCTCTACCAGGTCTGTCCCAGTCTGACCTGAGCTCAGGCCATTAGACTTGGTAACGAGGGTATTTATAAAATAAGTTATTTCACCAGTCTGTTAATGTTTTCTTTAATGAACTACATCTCAAAAGCATTGTTTTATTAATTTCCAGTTCAGCAACTTTACTTGGATGTATCTCAATATTGAATATCCTGAGAAAACTCACCCAAGAACCTGGGAGCCCTTTCATGGGTAAATTCAAGTTTTTTTCCTTAAGAAAAAGTGTCTGGAATTTTGTCTTTTGTCTATCTTCCATATTGATTATCTTCTTTATAGTCCTTTTTAAAAATTTGGCTTTGCTCAGTTTTTTCTACACAGTGCCAAACACTTGTGAATTTACATTTTATTATTTCCTCATCTCATCACCAAGTTCTATGTGTCTTCATTTTGTGCTTTATTTTACAAAGTCTAATTTGTTTAAGATCATAGTTAACTACTTTCTTTTGTTTTTTGTTTTTTTTTTCTTTTTTAAAATTCATTTATTTATTTATTAAAAATTTCCACCTCCTCCCCACCTTCTTTTTCCCTCCCCCTTCCCCCGCCCCCTCCCTTTTCAGTCCTAAGAGCAGTCAGGGTTCCTTGCCCTGTGGGAAGTCCAAGGTCCTACCCCCTCCATCCAGGTCTAGGAAGGTGAGCATCCAAATAAAACAGGCTCCCACAAAGCCAGTCCATGAAGTAGAATCAAAACCCAGTGCCATTGCCCTTGGCTTCTCAGTCAGCCTTCATTGACAGCCACTTTCAGAGAGTCCGGTTTGATCACATGCTCCATCAGTCCCAGTATGAAGAATGGTTAAAGAAGGTGTGGAACATATACACTTTAAAGTTTTACTCAGTGGTAAAAACAATGACATCTTGAATTTTGCATGCAAATGGATGGAAATAGAAAATGCTTTAATGAGTGAGATAACCCAGACCCAAAAAGATGAATATGGTATGTACTCAGTCATAAGTGGATTCTAGCCATAGATAAAGGACATTGAGCCTATAATTCGTTATCCTAGAAAAGCTAAATAAGAAGGTGAACCCAAACAAAATCATAATGTTATCCTCCTGGATATTGGAAGTAGACAAGATTGCCAGGCAATAGTTGGGTGCACGGGGTGGGGGGGCTGTAAGGGGAGATGGCTAGAGAGAAGTGAGAAGGGGAAGATTGGGGAGAGCTTGGGGAAATGGGATGGGTGGGATGGAGGAAAGGTGAATATGGGAGCAGGGAAGTAAATATCTTAATTAAGGGAGCCATTTTAGGGTTGGCAAGAGACTTGACTCTAGAGGGGTTCCCAGGTCCAAGGAGATGTTCCCAGCTTGTTCCTTGGGCAGCAGAGGAGAGGGTGCTTGAACTGGCCTTGTCCCATAGCCACACTGATGAATATCTTGCATATCACCCTAGAACCTTCATCTAGCGATGAATGGAGATAGAGACAGAGACCCACACTGGATTACTGGACTGAGCTCCCAAGGTCCAAATGAGGAGCAGAAGGAGGGAGAACATGAGCAAGGAAGGCAGGACTGCGAGGGGTGCGTCCACCCACTGAGACGGTGGGACTGATCTAATAGTTAACTACTTTTATCTGTACTGTGACATTGTTCTTCAGTCCGCTGTCATGGTCTCCTATTAACTTTCTTATCTATTTAGAATTATATAGAGTCTGTGCTCAAGAATGGAAGGCAGTCCAGGTAGACAAATGCTCATGATCTTACTATGTTTTCTTAATTTGAAAAGCAATCCTCAGTCCAGCCAGGGAAACAGGCTAACTATGGGACTTCACCCTTTCTTTCTTGCCTTCAAATCCATACGCAGTATGAATGTGATCTGAATGACATTGACAAATAATGGGGAGATAGACCTTCAAGTGGCCATCAATTGCCACGCAATGATGCTTCAAGTGTTTGGATTGGGTTACCATTAATTCAGTTGTTGGCCAAAGGAGTCCCATGGGAATCCCCAGACAATCCAGGAAGTTGTCAACATTGTAGGTTGCTCTCAACAAAATGTCAGCAATGTCCTATTGCTGAAGAGAACACCTGAATATGGAGAACTTGAGTTAGTTCCTACATAGATCATTCAGTCCCACATTCTATCGTTCTTCGATATGAACTGGAAGGTACTCTTCATGTTATAGAAACACCAAATGAGCTACACATCATTTGATCTGCAAGGATGTTCTTCCTGAAAGATATCCTTGTGCAATGGTGGCACAAAATTGATAACCACTTGCATTTTTTTCTTTTTTTCCAAGATAATCTCACTGGGGATACAAATTACTCTTAAGGGTAGGCTATATGCCCAGCAGTAGATAGCCAACAGAAAGTGAACTCAATGGAATCTTTGGAGGTTCTTTGTCATCTCAGAACTTTTGCCTTTTTAATTTTTAAAAATTTGATTTTACTATTATTTATATTTTATTTATATTTTTTTCTTCTCTCATTTACCCTACAGGTTCTTTGTAGATATATTTAGGCTGTCACTTTAGTGCTTTTATGAGATTCCTGTGTGTGTGAGTGGGGGAATCTCAGTTTCTTGTACTTTCTTTTGAACTGCTTTCTTTCTGTTTCATTGTTTTGTTCAATCTCAATGTGTTGGATTTTGTTAGATTTTATCTCATTATGTTATAATATATAATCCTTTATGGGGCTTTACTTTTCTGAGAGGCAGAATAGATGGAGATGATGAGGGAAGTGAAGGGAATTGGGAGAAGTAGAGGATGTATTGTGTGATAAAAAAATCTATCTTTAATAAAAGGGGTGAAAGAGAAACTTGTTTACCTGGAATGTGGGAAAAAGTCTGGCTGTCATTTACACTTGAGTCCTGCTCAGTTAATGGGCAGTGTTATTATCCCTGCTCTCTACGATCACACCAACGTTCTCTTTGCTTTCTTATCTTATTTGTCATTCCCTGTTCCCTCCACGTGGTACTTATTTTCATGACCTTCAGTTCACCCCACTTCTGTTTTTCAGGAGAAATCCCAGAAGAGAGAAGGGTGACCCTTGCCTGCATTAGTTTTACTATGACAAAAAAGGAACTTGATTTTCTAGTTTAAGGCGTGCTGTTCCTATTGAGAGGTGGATCTTGCTGGGATCTGTGATGAAAACATCTTTTCTTCCCTTCGTCGTACACCTTTATACATTAGTGTCCCCTTTTTTGCAATTATTCTCTTCAGTTCTGTATTATTTTAGTTGTCTTCTGGTCTTCTGGACAAGAGGTTCTGAGGTCAAAGGAGGCTTATTTATTTTATGTGAAATTACCAAGGACAGAATAGGAGAAGTGATAATTCCCACTTCTGTCCTGGAAGTGGAAATCGGTTAGGTGACTTGGATTTCTTTTTTTTTTTTTTTCATCTCCTTGCTCAGACATCCCACACTGCTTGCTGCCTGAATGTGCCATGAACTTTCAAAAAACTTCTTATCTCTGCTTAGGCACTCATTTCGAGCATAAAGGCTTCTGTCTCACTGACTCCTGTTTACTCATCCACTATAACTAAGCTTAATTTCTACTTCAAGACCTAACAACTTGCTTTGGGGTTTGTCTCTTCTCCAATATTAATACTAAATTTCAATAATTGTGCTTTAGGCTATGTGTGTAGTTTTATGTGATGCAAGCTTCTTTGCTCTATTGTTATTTTGTAATTCTTTATCACGAACTAGACTAGACTTGGAGACAGTGAAATACTGTCACTGTCACTTTTATATCAAGTTAGGCAAATTAGGACTATGTTAAACAATTGACACAAACCTGGGGTCATCTGAAAGAGGGAAATTTAATTGAGAGATTTCCTCCCTCAGGCTGCCTGTAGGCAAGTCTGTGGGGCACTTTATTAATGGTTGACATGGGAGAGCCCAACTCACTATGGGCAGTGCCTTTCTTGTGCAAGTTGTCCTAGGTGGTATAAGAAAACAAATTGTGCAAGCCTTGGGAAGCAAGCTAGTTAGTAGGCAGTGCTTCTGTGTGGTTTTACTTTGATTCTGCCTCCAGGTTCCTGCATTGAGTTCCTGCTCTGACCTCCCTTTATGAAGGACAATAAATTGTAAGTTGAAAGAAACCCTTTACTCCCCTAAGATCCTTTTGGTTATGGTGTTTATCATAGCAACAGGAAACAAACTACAACAGAAATCATATTTATTGTTCAGATGGTAAAGTACCTGCTTTGTGTGTATAAGCACCTATGTTTGATCCCCAACATCCTTGGGAGAGCTGGGTACATGGATGCTTGTCTGTAACCTCTACAGTGCTGAAGTGAAGAAATGGGAAGATTTCTAGAGCTCAATGTCAAGCAACCTAGACAAATCAATGACCCACAAATCCTATAAAAGACTTTGTTTCAAAAAGTAGGATGGAGAGAGATTGCAGAACATATCCGATGCCAATCTATGGCCTCCATGTACATGTGCACAGGCATCTACACACATGTGTGCATACATTTACACTATAACATATGCACAAACACATGTCACACACATGCAAAAATGGTAGTTGAATGAATACAAAACTGCTTTACTTTGAAGCAACTCTCAAAAATCTTGTTCTGATGAATTTAAATCTACCAATATTTTATCCTAAACACAAATAAATATATTTGTTGTAAAGAAAATCTGATAAATAATTATATAGATATGACTCTGAAATACCAGTTCATCTTAGAAAATATAGATTGGTGTGATTAAGATCATAAAGATTAAGATCTTTATATTCTTTATATTTCTCAAAGGTTTTAATAGCAAATATGTTTTCCTTCAAGTAGAAATGTGATTTTTGCTGCTTCCGGAAGCCCACATACCACCTGCAAGCTGTCAACAAATGAGCTATTTCTGTCTTGAATTCTCATCAGTAACAATTATTCCAATTGCTTCGTAACTGGCAATTCTCACTCTGTAGCACGAGAGGAAATAAGCTGTTATTCCTCCTGCAGTAAACAGCTAGAAAGGCTGGCTTGAAAGAAAGCAAAAAAGCAAGGATTATTTTCACATTAACTAGAATTAGATACTAAGGGTAAATGTAAGGGTGTAGTAATTAACATTTAGCCCTCAAGAGACATAGCTCAATATAAACTAAAATATACATTGTTTGCTTGTGCATAAATGAAAATACACTGAGTACCATAATTTAGTTCATCTATAAGCCTCTTAATATGGAAATAAAGACATGTTTAAAAAGAACCTCATGCATACGTCTTGTTCTACTTTAGGAAGAATGAAGTACTAAGTAAATTTAATGTCATGAATAGTAAACATAAAGACCAATCTCACTGTTCAGCCTCATAAAACATAAATTAAAAGTTGTTAAATACATAGTTATTGACAGAACTAATAAAAGACCATGTTGGTGGCACTATCTGAGGAAGTTTCGGAGATGCAGCCTTGCTGGAGAAAGTACACCATTGGGGGCAGGCTTTGAGACTTCGTACTCTCAGTCCATTTCCAGTTTGCTCTCTGGTTTAAGTTTGTAGTTAAAGATGTGGTCTTTCAGCTTTCTGTAATGCCCGCCTCACCATAAGGGACTCCCCTCTAGAACCATAATCTGAAATGAACTTCTTCCCTAAGCTGCTTTTGTCCTTGCTGTTTTATCACAACAGTAATAATAATAATAATAATAATAATAATAATAATAATAATAATAAACTAATTCATTAAATTTTTCTCCTAGACAACTATTAAATATGAGTACATACATGCAGGTTTACATATATTTGTAAATGTGTGATGAAGCCAGAGGTCAACCTTGGCTGTCATTTCTGAGGTCCTTCCTCCTTGGTTTTATTGAGAAAGGGTCTCTCACAGCCTGTCTCTTGATGAGTAGGTTAGGTTGACCGGGCACTGAACCCCAGAGGGAGCTGGTCACTGAACTCTATCTCCTTAATACTGGTATGACAAATGTGTGCCATCATAACTGGGTTTTTTAAACTTGAGTTCTGGGGATTAAATTTACATCCTCATGCTTGTGTGCCAAGTCTTTTCTATTAACTGGGCCAAAAAGATTAAGTTTTGAACAAGGAATCCAATTAAGGCTTACTGTAACATAAAGTGGTTAAGTGCAATCCACTTCAGCAATTCTGTTATTTTTAAAGAATACCAGCACTACCACACTCTAAGTAGCTTTGGCTAAATAAAGTAGTTAATTTGAAGTCGTTTAAATACTATTTGCCCATAGCAGTTGACAGAGCTCCCTGGTGGCCTAGAATGTCTACTCAGTAGACCCAGGGATACTCTTGTCTCTGCTTCTGCAGTGCTGGGATTGCAGGTGCCAGGCCCTGCACTGGCTTTTCATGTAAATTCTGCAATCAAACTGAGGTCCTTTTACTTGCAGACTGAATAGTCTACTGACTTAGCCATCTCTCCAGTCCTCTGTCAACCTTTAGCAATCAACGGTGAGTCTGATTCTTGGAATTTCCCCCTACAACTCCAACTTTGTCTAAGGCAAACAATGGTATAATTCTTAATGACTTTCAATTATATATTTGGTGCCATAGAGCAAAAATGATTTGCTTTCAATGACATATTCTTTTTTAAGAATATGGCTTAAAATAGTTAAGTAATTAAAGCGTGTAAAAATGATGGTACAAAAGAAATGAGAGTGTGAAAGGCGATAAAGTATCCTTGAAACTGTTAAATTTTCTGTAAATTTTATTTTGTGGGCATGAGTATTTTGCCTTGAGCATGTATGAGTGCTTGTGTATATGTATAAGTACTATATGCATGTCTGGTGCCTGTAGACGTCAGAAGAGGGTTCGATTACCTTGGAACTGGAGTTACAGGTGGTTGTGAGCCCTCATGTGTGCGCTGGGAACAAAACCTGAATCCTGTGCAAGAGCAAGTGCTCCTAACCACTGAGCCGCCTCTCCAGCTCCTCTGGTTTTGTAAAGGGCGGAGGGACTCAGCTCACAGCTGAGAATCCAGTCTATCACGGCAGGAAGGCACAGCAGCTGGGGTGTGAAGCAGTTGTTAGTATTGTCTGCGCTGAGAGAAAAGAGAGAGAGAAAGCTGCTACTTCACTCGATTTTTTTCTTTCTATTCTGCCCAGAATGCAGCCATGGAATATTGTCACCGTGTTCAAGGTAGTTTTTCCCTCTTTAGGTTATTTTGGAAATAACCTCATTTGTCATACCACAAATAGATGCTCACAGCAGTTCTTAATCCTGCAGACTTCATAGTGAAATCAATTACCTATTCTTTTGAGACTAAAATACCAATGTAAAAATAGGTCAAAATAAGATTGACCCCAAACAAAAATAATTCCAGTTGAAAGATATTTTAATAATCTGCACACAATTCAGACTAAAAGATGACTTTAAAGTAAGATTACCTTTGAGATAGCACAATAATGTGGAATTAGGTTTATTCTCTATCATCCGAGGCTTAGAAACAAAAACGTTTCCAACAAATATCAACCTTTTATTCCAGGTGGGCCCCATGGTTTTCTGCAAATTCCTCATGAGGTTAGTTAAACTTCACCTCTGGTTTTATGGCGATTGGCTCCCATGAAATAGGCATTAGAGTACCTGAGTAACAACAGCAGCCAAGAGAGAAGGAGCAGCAAGTACATTAGTGAAAAATCACAGCAGCCTAGATACATCAGCCAGGTTGGTTTACAAGTGCATGTCAAAACAAAAATCCCAATATCGCTTGAAAACAAAAAATGACATTCTTGGGTGGTTTCCCTTTTTCTGTGTAAACACTTCCACTTCTTCTACATGAGAAGAGTTTGTACATTGTGACATGCCACCTTGAAATCCTACGCTGATTACCTACCTCTTTGAGCCTTAAGAGCATGAATATCATCTACCCTGGCTGGAGAACTATTTTCTCAGCAGTTTGTTGCTGACTTTGCTCACTAAAGTACCCAAAGATAAGTTCTACTTTTGTAGAAGGAGCAGTGGGCTGCGTTCCCACCGTCCGACTCCTGGCTAGATGACACCCGAAATAATTACACGGAAACTGTATTCTTTTAAACACTGCCTGTCCCATTAGCTCTAGCCACTTATTGGCTAATTCTCACATCTTGATTAACCCATTTCTAATAATCTGTGTAGCACCACGAAGTGGTGGCTTACCGGGAAAGATTCAGCATGTCTGACCTGGAGGCTGGATCCATGGCATGGGATCTGCTTTCTTTCTCCCACAATTCTGTTCTGTCTTCCCCGCCTACCTATGTTCTCACCTATCAGGCCAAGCAGTTTTCTTTATTAATTAACCAATGAAAGCAACAGATAGATAGAAGACCCACCTACATCTTACTTTGATTTCTGAGAACCTACAGAAATGGCATATAATTCAATGAGACATGAAGACTGTGGACTAAGAGGGTGTGAGCACACAGAACCCTGCTTCAGACAGTTCACCTAAGAGAAGAGAATGAATGGGAGAGCTAGGGACAGAGAGAAGGACAAAGCTGTAGCTTGGACCTTGGTTATCGAGAGTAATCTCTATCTGAAATTAGTAGCAAAGTCAGAAAAGGGCATGAAACTCTAACCCCTAGAAAAAAAGACGAACTAGATAACAGCAGGTTATCCAGACACATGGTCCTCCCAGTGAAGCTCAACTGTAAGTTCAGGGGCTGCCTGGCACAGTGGGGATATCTCAGTGTCGAATAAATCTCAATCAGCAAAGAGAACTTGCATACTGCTGGGTTCCGGTACCTATGCTAGGTTCTAGTACCTTGGTAATTATCCTTTTTTTCATTCACACCACCCCTTAGTGTTTCTTTTACTCAGACTAGATGTATCCTCTACCTATATACCACAGGGGCCATATAGGCAGTGAGAGTCTAGATTCACGATCTTCATGCCATTAGGCAGTTAGAGCAGGATTACTTGAACCTGATGGATTCTACTCTCCAAAACAGCAACCAGCCGTGAATAAGGGATGGCATAGAGAGGGCTCAGTGAAAGAAGAGTTGTAGTATATGAGAAGGTGAGATAAGACATCCCTAACTTCCTGCAGGAGTAATTCAAACATGAGACTCATAGCCAGCCCTAATGGATGCTAGCGTGGATTTGGGGAGAAGACATCTTCTCAGTGACCAGTGTCCTCACAATGTAGACTTCTGGCCAATTCCTGGATTCTAATGAACCTCTTGCCTTTGGAAGAAATGGGTGTGGTTCTTCCAAAGTACAGGCCTACTTTCTGACTGTACGTGATAATAAAGCAGTATCATAGAGAGAACATCATTTGGGAACTGTAGGATCAACACACAGGCTTTGCCGGTGCTAGTCTACTTTGGATGATTAGTTACAGCCCTTTGCAGTTCTGAGAGTTGCAGTGTGAACTACTGGGACATTTTGAAAAGACTTCTACTTTTACTTCATAGAACACAAGAAAAAAAGGAATTACCAAGATTCTGGTCTGTTATTCCCTCTGAAAATCTCTTGGCCATGGTGTTGGTGACAAAATCAGAGATCATATTAATTAGAAAGGCTTTCACAATAATTTTACAGCTGTAAATGAGAGCTCAAATCAAGCACAAGGTCTTGCACACTGAACTGCACCCCTCCACCCTCCATCTCATTGATGACTTTTGGAAACACGGATATTTAGGGTGAATACTTTTGTCATCCAATGAACTCCCTATATATGACTGTGCCCAAAGTGAGTTCCTTAAACAACACAGACATTGCTTCCTTTTAAAAACAGCTCCTTCTTTAAAGCATACACAGCTTGACAGTCAATTGTCAAACTGTGCTGTGACTGTGGAGGGAGAAGGGAAGGGCTTTCTGTGGAGCACAGCCTCTTGCCAGCATATTGTCATTAACTGGAGAAAGTGATTGGAGCAATGACAACTTCAGAACCTGGGGCTGTGTATCAGAGCCAAGCATCAACAGGCTGAACTAGCTGGCCTCCCTATCTCCTCATGAAAACAGACAGAAGTTGATCCTCGTAAACAACATAAAACAAAACCAAAATCTACTAAAAGCAAAGAACAAATCCTAAGCCAGGAAGCCCTTTCTGACTTTCCATTCCTGGTGGAACTGTGCTGAATTCAAATTTTCTGTTCAAACGTGAGTTCTAGGGATGTGGTCTGGAGTGCTAGGCAGGCCAGCACAAACAGCACAGGACACTGAACCACAGATATGTACACACTTTTCTACTGTGAACTCAAATGCAGCAATAGTAACTTTGCTGTGAACTTTCTCACAAATGTTAAGGATGGAACGTGAAATCATTTTCTCATTTGAGAAAGGGGGATGTGCAGGGGTGGCAAGGAGACTATCTAGAGGTCTCTACAATCCTCATGAGTTGCCATTTGTACTGACTCGACCTGACTGTACTTGGTGCTATATGTCTGTCTTTTCCCCTTGTCTGTGTGTTCTTTGTGATCCTTGCATATTGCTAACAGATCAGACTATTCCAGGCAGTTGCAGATACAAACAAGACTGCTGAGGACATTTTTGAGTTTTGCACCCCTATTCATTAAAGCCTTTAAAGAAATAGCCAGTTCTGGAAATAGGGAAGTCATCGTTAAAATAATTCCTTAATGATGTGGATCAAAAGGAGTTGCTCTTATCAGGAGAAACCTTAGAAGCCTTCTGTAGGAAAACAGCTGCAGCAACACTAGATGTTTGCCTGAGAATTACGTGCAGGAGGCCTATGCAGCCTTCATTATGGCCAGAATAAACCTAGGCTAATTACAACATCTGACCTTGAGAGTCGGAGAGGGAAGAAAGTTGAGATTTATGGTATGAAACCAGATTCAGACAAGTTTGAGATCATGTCTAAAATTTCCTAGCAGAAAGTTTTCCCAGGAAGATAGTGGCCTTCTCCTCTCACACCCCAAGATATTCTGAGCACAAGGTCACTTAGCCCTGCCAGCTGCCTGGTACAGACTGGGGGAAAGTCCTTGTGCCCAAGTCAAAGCATTTTCAAAGATTCTTTTTGTAAACTATTCTATGCTTTTTTTTATGATCTGATGATGTATGCCTTTGCCAAGTTCTTTGTTTGTAATAATATAAAAACCTCACACTGAATAAGTAAAACACAGCAGCATTTTCAAAAATACATTGAGAATGGTCTGTCTGTCAATTCCTCTGCTGTATCCTGAAATCTTCCATCCTTCGCCCTGATTCCCTCACGGTTTGAGTGGCTCCCCTGAGCCAGTCCGTAGCAAACCAATAGCATTCACAGCATACAGAGGGGAATCCCACATCACACACTTGAATTGACTGGGGAGAAAACAGGTAGGTTATAACTGTGTGACTTAGTTCATATCAGTTGGGACCAAGAATCAGCTCTAGACACTTAGTACAATCATCACTAACAGGTGAGAATGACACAATTTGTTCAGGACATTTATATATTACTAATATCTCATTTTCTTTCCCTCACACCGGGGATTTTATATAATGCTAAAATCAGTTTCACATGTTGACTCAATTGATTTCTCGCTGTCCTTGATTTATTTACAAATTTCCTTCCCTGTCTGGGGAGAAGACTTGATTGGTAGAGATCAGAATTAGAATCCTCATAAAGACCAAGCAGACTAGCCTGTGTCTGCGCGTTGAGAGAATGGTGGAGGATAGCAGAGGACAGGTCCAGAGCTCTGTGTCCAGGGAATCAGACAACCAGTGAGTCCTGGGTTCAGCGAGAAAAGCTGTCTGGAGGAAAAGTGGGAGTTAGAGGAAGGCATCCTATATAAATCTCTGATCTCTACACATAAGTGTTCATACACATAAACATATACATATAAACCACACACACACACACACACACACACACACACACACACACACACACCACACGTTCCTTCTGAGAAGTTAAAGGACAGGTACTTTCCATAATAAACATGGTAGACACTCAAAGTTGTCTTGAATATTTAAACAATTTCAAATTTTAGATTGTCGTTGGGCATTGTTGTACATACCAAAAATCTTTGCCCTTGGGAGGTACAAGCAGGAAGGTGAGTTTAAGACAATACATCACTATATGAAACTTTTAAAAAAGAAAAAACAAAAACAGAACGAAAACCACATCAATAGAAATCTGAAGTTTTCTGTATGTGGGCTCACTCCACATAGTCTTTTAGAGGCTGTGTATGGTAACAGAAACTGTTCTTTGCTTTTAAATCAAGGTTCTCAGACCCATTGCTTAACTGTGGAAAGCTAGCCTACAGTGTGAAAAGAAACTATTAAGGAACTATATTCAAAACTACAGCTGGGCAGTGGTGGTGCATGCCTTTAATCCCAGCACTTGGGAGGCAGGGGAAGAGGTTTTCTGTGAGTTTAAGGCCAGCACAGTCTACAGTGTGAGTGAGTTCCAGGATTGTTTCACAGAGAAACCCTGTCTGGAAAACAAAAAATAAACAAAGAACCACAAAAACTATAAATGAACTTTGTCCTATGTTGGTGTGTATCAATAATTATATGACTGATTAAAATAATTCTGAATAAAATTCTAACCTACAGTTATTACAGTCAACAATGAATACAAGATTCTGATAATCAGGTCTGAGTTTATGAAGATTAGAGAAATAAGTGCAGGTAAATAAAATACTTTAATGTCAATTATGACAGAAACAAGATTAAATTATATTAATGTTATTTTCAAACCTTCATTCCTTTTCAGATTATAATTTACCTATTTCAATGAGAATAAATTTCCTAAATATGTAGTGATAGTGATCTTGGGAAACTTATTTTTCTATTCATGTGCCTAGAATGTGGATTTTGTTTCTGTTTTATCCTTTTGATCTTTAAATGGCTATATTTCTATGTTTTTTTTCAAATACTTGTTAGTGGGTTGTGATATCCACCTCACTTTCTCTTCTGGAAACGTACTTTTGTGTTAAATTTAGAAGTTGCACTGTATAAAGGGTGTTAGATACACTTAACATTTTCATATATACTAAAATCTGTTGGTACCAATTATAGACAAATATGAAATTATTAAAAAGGGTATTACACATATTATAAAACTTCATATATGGGTGTAACCTTTTGGAATACTTTAAAAAAATTTAGTATGCATAGATTATAAAAATAAAATTGAACAAGTCTCAAAATATCAGCTGGTTTATTTCTGGAACTAATTAAGCCTGCAGTTATTTTGGTGCACAGAAGTGTGTCTCAGTTAGCAAATCTCCCGTACACAGGAGGGCAAAGGTTTAACATCACCACTGCTGGCACCAGAAGGCATTCCATGCTCCCTATGTTGTTATACTGAAGGCACTCTCTGGTTTTTTGTTGCTGTTTTGTTTTCTTACAAAAATAATTCAATATGAATGAATCATAAAATATCAGAAAAACTAAATATAAGAAATAATACAGCATATATCCCCGTGTGCTTTTTGAAAGATGTAGTTCACAGAAGATCAAGAAGCTGCCTATAGGAAGAACACGGAGATAACAGGGGGTGAATATGATCAGAGTGTGTTATACAGATGTATGAAACCCAATATTCTGTATAATTAATGTGCATGAATTTGTGAAAATAAGAAAATTAAGGTCTTACTCAAATACCAAAAATAAAAACCAGACAAGAAAAGAAAAAGAGAGTGTCCAGATTAAAAGAGACATTATAATTATGTTTGTCACATGATCATGGAGTAGAAATAATGACTAACAATACTGCTGTTACCTTACAGGTCATTACTGAGATGTCACAAAACTTGAATAGGTCTATGAACTAGGAAAGCATTGATGTCCTGATTGGTTGTTGTAAGGGAAAGTGTCTTTATGCTTTTGAATACACAGTGATCCGTTTGAGAGTAAGGGGCATCATGTTTGAAGTTTGTTCTTTAAAAGTTTTTTAAAAATACGCATATACACATGCAAATATATATAATGTATAATGCAAGCAAGATGAAATACTGATGTTTCAAAAATGAAAGCCATACAGAAACATTTATTTGATACTTGAAATTTTCCTGAATTCTGTAATTAATTCAAAAGAAAAAGTTAGACATTACATTGACTTTATTTTAGCTGTAATTAGGTAGTTTCAAAACTATGTGATTAAATGAATTTATTAAGAATCTCAGTAAACCAAAACTTGGATTTTAAAAGTCAGTGTTCGTTAATTATACTTGCAGTAAGTTACTACTTTTTAATTCATAGCTTCCTCATACTTGAAAAGAAACAAGGCATGAAGTATATGAATATAAAGCATTTGTGATTCTCTAATTCATCTAATGATTATGCTCTATTCCAAAACCACAAACAATTTTAAACATTTTTAATGATTTATTTATTTTCATTTCATGTGTATCAGTGTTTTGCCTGCATGTATGTCTATATGAGGGTGTCAGAGCCTGGACTTGCAGACAGTTATGAACTGTCATGTGGATGCTGGGAACTGAACCTTTGTACTCTGGAAGAGCAGCCAATGTTCTTAACCACTGAGAAATTTCCCCAGACCCCAAGAAGACTTTAAAGAATCTGTGATGAATATTAATTGAAATTAACTAGGCAGCTACTACTTTATATCAAAATTTTAAATTAGAACTATGAGAAAAATAGTCCTTAGTTATAAATTGAACTTCTCCTGGCCATGTCCAAATTAATGTGGGTGAAAACAGAAAAATAATTTGTGTATCTATCTGCCAGATACCCCAAATGCTTACGAAAAGTCGGAGATGTTCGGTAAAGGGTAGGGAAATTCCTTTTGCATGCTGTGAATTTTCTGACTGATGCCCTCATAAACTGAACAGGCCTCATAAACAGAGACATGCCTGCAAAAGAAAAACATGAAGCTTATAAACACACACACTGCACACAAGGATATCCAATTCAAAGGTTTGATAAGATTCATAATATTTAGTAAGTAAAAGCAAAATTTGGAAAAAAATGACCATATGGGAGAGGAGTGTGTAGTCTCTAAGGGCAGCAAGTGGTGAGAAACTTCAACTCTGATAAACTAATGCTAACCATGGGATCATAACAAAGCTTGTTATGCCATGACCCCAGTGTCTGGAGGCTGCTAGAGACTAGAATGCCTTTGACAATTGCATTTTGTCCTGTCTGGTGGGAACAATATAGGATATTTTTGTAGATCTTTGCTTGGTTAGACAACCCACGTAGGGTACAAAGCTTTTCTTGTATCCCCTTCTTGTTAGCTCTCTTCAGGTCAAAAGAATCCACGTGCTTTGTGCCATTTTGAGAATTGTGTATTCTGTTACCTTATAACAGTTCAGAAAGAATAGATTTGTGTGTTTTCCTGCCTGGAAGGCAGGGCCTTAGACACACACACACATACACACACACACACACCCCACAGACACCACACCTCTCCTCAGACATACACACATACATATACACACACCACAGACACCATGCAGATGCCCACACAATTGCACATGTACACACACACACACACACACACAGATACATACACACAGAGCTTTAATATTTCCATCATCTGGCTAATGATCTTGTCACTTCAGTTAGTTAGCAACTGTTGATGAAATTGATGCATTTAATTGGATCATTCATATTTCATATGGGATGCTTCTGAAGGAAATATTAGATATAATTTTTCAAAATATAAACATTAAATATAAATCCAAAATATTTTATCAATATCTAAAGTCTAATGAGAAGAAATCCCTATAAACACAAAGTAAATCATGCAAAATGAATGCACATATTTGTTAAAGGATGTGAATTGGAGACTGAGGTATGACTGCATGGAAGAGCGCCCCCTAAATTTGCAAGTATCTGCGAGTATTTTGGAGTTGGCTCGCCATCACTAATTATTAAAAGTGGTATCTTTGCAAACCAGAGTCCACTTTACATCTTAACTGACAACTGGTCTCATCAATTCTTGAAATGTGAACAGTTATAAAGAATAATTTATTTAATTTGGGAGTGACATATTCTCTAAGGAACGATTTCAGGAAGTGAAATAGTAATTATTGCTTAACTTTGTTCAAAGGAGAATCCTGACATGAAAGAACAGTCTTTGGGGAACAAAGGATTAAGCCCTGCCATCTATCACACATGCATGGAAATGAGTAATATTATTCAAGTGAAATAATCCAGAAAGAGGATGACAAATGCCTCTGATTCTCTCTGATATGTGGAGTATAAGAAAACTGACCTCACAGAAGTTGTGAGCGGAATAGTGGCCTTCAGGACTGGAAGAATAGGAAAACAGGAGACCTGGGAAAACGTGGTCACTGACTTACAGTTAAGGTAAGAAAAATGATTTCTGATATGTTTTTGTATAGTAGAGTATACATTGACAATAAGGGACTGCATTTGTGAGTGTGGTACACATAAGTGTCATCATACACATGTATGTGTGCATGTGGAAACTACAGAGGCCTTAATTTCTCTTCACCTTATTCTACGGGACAAGGACTCTTCTCAACCTGAAGCTCATTCATTTGACGAAAATGACATTCCAGTGAGTCTCATGGATCCTCTTATCTCCGCCACACTCTGGCTTTTTCATGGGTGCAGGGATCTGAACTTCTCATGCTTGTGCCGTGAGCAGTTTTCTGAGTAGACCATCTTCCCAGAAAGTATTGTATACTTTTTTAAAAGACAAAAGAAGTACTTTTAGTATTTTTGCCATAAAATAATAAATATTTCAAAAAATAGATACATTCACTTTGATTACACAATTTATAACTGTATTGAAACATTATATGGGACTCATTGAATGCTGATTAAAAACAATATTTAATTTCAAAGATAAAATATGAATAAAAACTCACAGAGAAAAGTAAGGATAGTCTCAAGTTGATATTTCTCAAGTAGGATTGGTAATTACCTTTTAGTAAATCATTATACGGAATAAAGGCTTTGAGAAATTCTACCAGGATTAAGCCTATTTAACATTTTTAATCTAATGTTTCCCAAATTTATATGAAGTCAACACTTTCTGTTTCCTGAAATAAAACAAACACATGCTCCATTCTATGAGTCATGATTTGGGAAAACACTCTTAAAATATTTCCCTAAATATGGTATCTAGGTCACCTGTATTTCTATTGAGAATAAAGTAAGACATTAGGGAAAGTGAATCAACCCATTCAGTAGATTTAAGAGGTCTAAGTGAGAGTTTGCATACTAAACATACTTCCTAAAGGAACATGAAAAGGATTAGGTTGCAACTCTGTGGTGGAGCTCTTGACTGTTTGCATGAGGACTTAAATTTAATCCCAGCATTATAAAAATGTTTGTGATGATGACGATGATAAGCGGGAAAGATGAGAGAGGTAGTGTTGTGGGATTTCCCTCTGTATGCTTGAATACCATTAATAAATAAAGAAACTGCCTTGCCCTATTGATAGGGCAGAACTTAGGTAGGCAGGAAAGACAGAACTGAATGTTGGGAGAAAGAAGGACAGAGTCAAGAGATGCCATGAATCTGCAGCCAGAGATTGCAGATTGAAATGCTGGAACTTTGCTGGTAGGCCATGACCTTGTGGTCATACGCAGATTAATAGAAATAGGTTAAATTAAGATGTAAGAGTTAGCCAATAAGAAGTTAGAGCTAATGGGCCAAGCAGTGATTTTGTGAGTATATTTCTGTGTAGTTATTTCGGTTCTGCGCGGTTGGGACAAACAAGCAGCTCCCTCCAACAAGTTAGTATATCATTTAAAGCAGAACTGAAAATTTTGTACGTACTTTTGTGGTTTGGGGATTAAAATATTAGAACAGACTTCACCCTGGGTCCCTAGCTGATCTCAAATTCGCAGTGATCCTCCTGCTTCATCATCCTGGGTGCTAGGATTACAGGTAGATGCTACCACATGTGACATAGTACAGTAGTTTAGGTTAATGAAGAATGGATCAGCAACAGAAATAACATATTTCATGGACTAATTAGGCACCTGGAAAAATTCATACTTTGGAATTGGAATATAGAAATTAGTATGCATGGGAAGTATGCATAGCCAACAGAAAAAGAACAAGCAACTCAATAAAGTGCTTACTTAGTATGGTTCCCTGTCGCAGCTAGAAGACAGTGGAGTCTGGTAAGGACAGACAGTTTAACAGTAGACACATCAACAGTGTTTGAGAAGATGTTCGGGTTTGTGACCTGAAGTACGGTGACATATACCAGGCTTTTTCTTTTGGACCACAAACCAGCTCCCAGTCATGACATGGAGATTGCTCATTAGTTATGAATACTTGACTTTATCTTACACTCTTTTAATGTAACCCATTTCTCTTCATCTATGTTTTGCCTTGGGACTTTTGACCTTTTCTTTCTGTATGCCCTACCCTGAGTAGCTGGCTGGGGCTGCCTAGCTGGATGGCCCCTGGGAGTCTCCCCCTCTGTCTCCCTCTCTTTCTCCTCATTCTGTCTTCCTGCTTTTCTTCTCTCCCTGCCTGCTAGTCCCGTCTATCCCTCTCCTGCCTAGCTATTGACTGTTCAGCTTTTTATTAGACCAATCAGGTACCCTAGGCAGGCAAGGTGAAACGGGAAAACGTCTTTTTATAATTAAGCAAAGGTGGCAGGAGCAAATTAACACACTTTTACACAGTTAAAGTAATATCCCACAGCATAAACAAGCGTAATGTGTCTTTACACAGTTAACCATTCCACAACAGTGCTAGAAATCATGGCAGCTGCAGGGGCTGAGGGCTGAACACTGCGGCCGCTGCTGTGTCCTGTATCAGGAAGCAGCCTGAAGCACTGGAGTAGCCTGGGTTTCGATCTGTAGTACTCAATCTGTGAGTCCAGATGCCTTCAGGGGATCAAATGACCCTTTCACAGGGGTCACCTAAGACTGTTTTGAAACACAGATATTTTGATTCATAACTGTAGCAAATTACAGTTATGAAATAGCAACAAAAACAATTTTATGATTGGAGAGTCACTCTAACAAAAGAAGCTGTATTAAAGTGTGGCAGCAATGGAAGGTTGAGAACCACTGGTTTAGAGTCTATGAGGTTGGAGTCACTTGTGTACATCTTGCCTTTTGAAATCTTTTTTGCATGATTGCCACCACTGTGGGTGATTATTGAAATTATTTGGTCACCAAACATTATCTCTTTTCAACTTTTGTCTCTCAAATTCCTTTTCCCAGAAGCTACTTTTGGTGTGAGTCTCCTGTCGCCAGGATAAGATGGACATTTATAAGCCCATATAGCATGTAGGTGATAAATGGAGCAGCTAAATAAAATGATGAAAGTGTTTTTATTTACATGTTTGTGTTCTGTGTAAATGTATACCAGATACACATGAGTGCCTGAGGCCAGAAGAAGGGGTTGGAACCCCTGGAGCTGGAGCTACAGGGTTTATGAGCCACCTTCTGTGGGTGTTGGAATCAAACTCAAGTCCTCTGGCGGGGCAGAAAGTCTTCTTAATCTCTTAGCCATCTCTTCAGCCTAAGTAAAGTATTTGAGGTACTATTTTCTACCTCTGTCCTCGCGATCTTGTGAGCAGTTTTCGGCAGTTACATTCACAACTGCCACATGTTGGGCTCCAAAAAGACTGCGAGATAAAAATTAGCATGTTGGCAAAAGAAAACCTTTGGGTGGATACCTGAGGCAGGGAGAGGAAGGAAGCATATGTATGGTACAGGGAGAAACAAGAAGGGTCGCAGCTTGATACGCTAAAGGGCTATGGGGATCCTTTAGAGCAGCCTCTGTGGACCAGAATGGCCAGGACTTACGCGTAGGCTTTGATTAGGCACATAGGTAGACTTCCGTAAGTTTCAACCTTGTTGAAAAGGCGGCTGTCTGAAGTCTATCTAAAGACAGCACTTGCCTCATTGGGCACATTCAGTCCTTTCTTGAAAATGAAGCCAAGAAGCACAGCCCGGTGTCCCGGTCGATGCCCGCTGAATGTGCAGACTTTGGTTTTATTGTACTTCAAAATTGTTTATGAATCAAATGCTCCACAAATCACTGAACTGGCAGAGTTCAGTAAGTCAAACATTTTTTATTTAGAAAACCAAAGTTCATCTAGAAAATACTCAACTGAATGAAGTTGATTTCTGAAACAACACAGTAATAAGATATACGCTGTTTTTACAATGGGACAATTTCATTTACCTTTGCGTGAGGATTGGGAACACTCAAATACCCGGCAATTTTATTACCTTACTGAAAGCTAAGACACGGTCTAGGAAGGGAAAAAAGACAAAAGCTCCTGAGTAAATTGGGAGCGTGGGGGTCATGGGAGAGGCTAGAAGGGAAAAGGAGGGGAAGGAAGGAGAGGGGAGGAAAATGTATAGCGCAATAAAAACAGTCTGAAGGAATTCTGACTGCCCAAGAGATGGCAGCAGAGAACCACAGTGCAGAAGCTTTGCGTGATCCCGGCAGCATCTAGCTGGGTCTTGGATAACCAGATCAATAAATAGATTTGCTTGTTTGTGCTAACAAAGAAGCAGACTCTTCGATTTCAAATTCAATAAGCACTAGATGAATCATCAATTGCTTATGGGCAGTGTTGATGAGACAAAAAAAAACAACAAAAAAAAACTAAATAGAATGAAGACAAGCAGATTCCAGGTTACAGGTACATCCATAGCTTGCTAGGGATTTTAGAGTCACAGTTACTTCAGGACCCCTCAGCATATGTGACAAAGGCTAGCTTTAGCAAAATTTGTGTAAGTCTGCATTTCTTCCCACTAATTCCTGAACTGTCATAATGGAGGTAAGAGTTGATAATCTTTGATAGAAAAATTTTAAAACTTTGTTAGTGAAGCTGTATTTCTTCTCAACTTACAGCTTTATTTCTATTATTTTTGTTGTCCTAGAATTTTGTTTTACTTTTTAAAAGTGTTTGTTACTTTTATTTTCCCTATTAAGAAAATTGAATGAGTTTGCCTAGAATAATTTTATTGCATCTTACACACATTTTAATAGAAACAGTTATTACTTTGAATTATTTTCTAAATGTTCTTAATTTGGACACTGTTCTTCATTTAATTCAATTATTGTTTAGAACATGTTTTTAATTTTCTACAAAGGTAGCCTTTCTGTTTAAACCATTATCATAATGTTTTTCTATTTTGCCTGTCATAGTTGAAGGTTTATGTCTGAGTATGTGATTAATTTTGCTTCATGAATTCTTGGAAAGTATATGTCCTATTACAAATGTTCCATTACCTATCTACCTAAGACTGTCACTAATTGGACTTGTTTTGAGCTTTCTAAAATTTTAAATTTCTTTAAGAAATTATTTTGAGTTGGACCAGTTTGGATAGTACAATATGGAAATAATATCTCAAATTTCATATGCTTAAGCATAGTGTTTAGCATATGGTACTTGGAGGTAAAAATACTGGGAAGTGATTCAGAACAAGAGGAAGGAGTCCTTGGTTGGTATCAGGACTTCACAGTCCCAAGAGAGCCTCTTTGTGTTCTACGCTGTGAGAATAGAGTAAGGAGACAGGATCTCAAGGACAGAATATGAACGCTGTTCAGCCTGAATCTGCTGGCCTTTTGGTCTTGGACTTCCCAGCTTTCAGAAATATGAGAAATCCCTTTCTGTTATAAAGATCTGTCAGGTTGATGCTCATTTGTTGCAGCGGTCTAGTAGATGAAGACATGCAAGAAGTGTGACAACCCTCCATAGAACAGGTAGGTTCTCCTTGGTTTCATTTCTTCCTGATAGACTTACTTAGTTTGATGCGGTGCTCTTGTCTGCAAGAGTTAAATTACTAAGTTTTCTAAAATGTTTTGATGCCTCAGTGGGCCACAGAATCCATATGTACGCCTTTTCTTTTTTTTTTTCTGAGTTTTTAGGCTTGTGTTTCCTTTCTCTTGTCTTTCTAGATCTTTCCTGGGCTCTGCATTTTCTTAGTCCTTGTTCCATAATGGATGGGAATGATCATTCTAAGCCTTCCCGCCTTGAGCTCTTCTTGTTTCCTCACTGGAGGCAAATAGAGTTCTCTTTTAGAGTTGAGAGAAGCAGAGCAGGTTGTCGTTGCTAATCTTGTTCTTGTGGGCTTTTCTCTAGTATCCCTGCTGGCAATGGGATCTCCGGTCTCCACTGATTAGTCAACACCATTTCAGTACATCGTCCTTAAAGCAATGAGACATATGTGCATATTCACAGAGAATGAAATTTATTCAACTCTTCCCTGTTGGTGAATATTATTTTTAAGGGGTGTTATTTTTGTTTATGTTGCGTTTGTTTAACTCTGTGAAGCTTTAATTTTTTGCCTGTCTAAAACACCTGACGGCTAGCAGAGGGCCATCGGAGGGGTGAGTTTCCTTCGGGCTGGGGCAGGGTCCCGGTGAGGAGGAGGTTGGGTGTTCCCCGACCCCATAGACGCCCAGGTCGCCCTGCAGTGCTGGCTACCCCCTCCCGCCTGTCATCCCAGCTCCCATCCAGGTACGAATTCCTATATTTCTCCCTTCCCCCTGGGGCCATAAAATTTCCCCAGCTCAGCTGCCTTGCAAGCTGGGCCTGCATTGTAAGCACATCCCGGAAAGAGGGAATGCCTGTGCTTCAATAGCCTGCCTGAGGAAAGGTGGGCATTCTGTCAGTGAAGTCCCTGCCCAAGAAGGGAACCTGACCCGGTAACAGAAGTTCCAACAGAGAACATTTGAAGTAAGAGATGGGCAGACGCCAAGGCAGGACCTCATCCAACAATCTGAAAAACAACATGAAAACACCAGATCCCAAGGACCCTAAAATAGAAGGACTTGAACACCTTAACCCAGAAGAAGTGGAAAAAAGTGCCATTATGAAAGCAATAGAGTCCCTTAAACAGGATATGAATAACTCCCTTAAAGAATTGGATGAGAAATATAACAAAAAGTTTGAAGAAATGAGTATAGAATTAGATGAGAAATATAACAAAAAGTTTGAAGAAATAAGTAAATCCGTGAATGAGACCCTGAGAAACCAAGAAAAAACAATCAAACAAGTAAAGAAAACAGTGCAAGAATTGAAAACTGAAATGGAGGCAATGAAGAAAACACAAACCGAGAACCGGCTGGATATGGAAAACCTAGGTAAACGAACGGAGACTACAGAATCAAGCATGACCAATAGAATACAAGAGATAGAAGAACGAATCTCAGATTCTGAAGATACCATAGAGAAAATAAATGCTCTGGTCAAAGAAAACGGCAAATCCAACAAATTCTCTTCACAAAACATTCAGGAAATCTGGGACACAATAAAAAAAAACCAAATCTAAGAATAATAGGGATTGAAGAAGGAGAAGAACTGCAGATCAAAGGCCCAGAAAATATATTCAACAAAATTATAGAAGAAAACTTTCCCAACCTAAAGAACGATATTCCTATGAAGGTTCAAGAAGCATACAGAACACCGAATAGACTGGATCAGAAAAAAACATCCCCTTGCCATATAATAATCAAAACACAAAACATACATATTAAAGAAAAAATTTTAAGAGCTGCAAAGGAAAAAGGTCAAGTAACTTATAAAGGTAAACCTATCAGGCTTACACCGGATTTCTCTATGGAAACCATGAAAGCCAGAAGATCCTGGATAGAGGTACTGCAGAAACTACGAGACCATGGATGCAAACCCAGACTACTATACCCAGCCAAGCTACTGTTCACTATCAACGGAGAAAACAAAATATTCCAGGATAAAAACAAATTTAAACAATACGTGGCTACTAATCCAGCCTTACAGAGAATATTAGAAGGAAAATCACTACCGAAGGAATCCAACATTCCCAACACGGCCTACAATAACTCGAACATCTAGCGACCATTCACAAGCACAAATCAAAGAAGAAAAACATAAACACTCTACTACCTAAAAAAAAAAAAAAATGACCGGAGTCAACAACCACTGGTCATTAATATCACTTAATATCAATGGACTCAATTCACCTATAAAGAGGCACAGACTTAGAGATTGGATACGAAAACAGGATCCAACATTCTGCTGTTTACAAGAAACACACCTCAACCACAAAGACAGACATCTACTAAGAGTAAAGCGTTGGGAAAAGGTTTTCCAAGCAAATGGACCTAAGAAACAAGCGGGTGTGGCCATTCTAATATCTAACAAAATCGACTTCAAACTAAAATCAATCAGAAGAAATGGAGATGGACATTTCATACTCATAACTGGAACAATTCATCAGGAGGAAGTCTCAATCCTGAATATCTATGCTCCTAATATAAAGGCACCCACATATGTAAAAGAAACTCTTCTAGAACTCAAGGCAGTCATCAAACCACACACACTAATAGTAGGAGACTTCAACACTCCTCTTTCACCAATGGACAGGTCAATCAGACAGAAATCAAACAGAGAATTGAGAGATTTATTGGAGGTATTGAATCAAATGGACTTAACAGACATCTATAGAACACTCCACCCAAATAGGAAAGAATATACCTTTTTCTCTGCAGCTCATGGAACCTTCTTGAAAATTGACCACATACTCAGTAACAAAGCAAACTTCCACAGATACAAAAAAATACTAGTAACTACCTGTGTCTTGTCAGATCACCATGGACTAAAATTAGAATTCAACAACAATGCTTCCCCCAGGAAGCCAACAAACTCATGGAAGCTGAACAGTCAACTACTAAATCACCCCTGGGTCAAGGAAGAAATAAAGAAAGTAATTAAACTCTTCCTTGAATTTAATGAAAACAAAGGCACAACATACTCAAACCTATGGGACACTATGAAAGCAGTGCTAAGAGGAAAGTTCATAGCACTAAGTGCCCAATTAAAGAAAGCGGAGAAAGCACACATTGGAGACTTAACAGCACACTTGAAAGATCTAGAAAAAAAAAAAGCTGATTCACCCAGGAGGTCTAGAAGACTGGAAATAATCAAACTGAGGGCTGAAATCAACAAAATAGAAACAGAGAAAACAATCCAAAGAATCAATGAATCAAAAAGCTGGTTCTTGGAGAAAATCAACAAGATTGACAAACCCCTATCCAAATTAATCAAACGGCAGAGAGAGAACATGCAAATTAATAAGATCAGAAATGAAAAGGGGGACATAACCACAGACACAGAGGAAATTCAGAGAATCATTAGATCTTACTATGAAAGTTTATATGCCACAAAGTTGGAAAATGTAAAAGAAATGGACATTTTTTTAGATAAGTACCATATACCAAAGTTTAACCAAGAACAGGTGAACAATCTAAATAGACCTATTAGTCGCGAAGAATTAGAAGCTATTATCAAAAATCTTCCTACCAAAAAAAGTCCAGGACCAGATAGTTTCAATGCAGAATTCTACCAGAACTTCCAGGAAGATCTAACACCTATACTCCTTAATGTATTCCACAATATAGAAACAGAAGAGTCATTGCCTAACTCCTTTTATGAAGTTACAGTTACCCTAATACCAAAACCACACAAAGACACAACCAAGAAAGAGAATTACAGGCCAATCTCACTCATGAACATCGACGCGAAAATTCTCAATAAAATACTGGCAAACCGAATCCAAGAACACATTAGAAAAATTATCCATTATGATCAAGTCGGCTTCATTCCAGAGATGCAGGGCTGGTTCAACATACGCAAATCTATCAATGTAATCCATCATATAAATAAACTGAAAGAAAAAAGCCATATGATCATCTCACTAGATGCTGAAAAAGCATTTGAGAAAATTCAACACCCCTTTATGATAAAGGTATTGGAGAGACTGGGGATACAAGGATCATACCTAAATATAATAAAAGCAATATACAGCAAGCCGACAGCTAACATCAAACTGAATGGAGAGAAACTCAAAGCCTTTCCACTAAAATCAGGAACGCGACAAGGCTGTCCACTCTCTCCATACCTCTTCAATATAGTGCTTGCAGTTCTAGCAATAGCAATAAGACAACATAAGGAGATCAAGGGGATTCGTATTGGAAAGGACGAAGTTAAACTTTCGTTATTTGCTGACGATATGATAGTTTACATAAGTGACCCCAAAAACTCTACCAAAGAATTCCTACAGCTGATAAACACCTTTAGTAATGTGGCAGGATACAAGATCAACTCCAAAAAATCAGTGGCCCTCCTATACACAAAGGATAAAGAAGCAGAGAGGGAAATCAGAGAAACATCACCTTTCATGATAGCCACAAACAGCATAAAATATCTTGGGGTTACTCTAACCAAGGAAGTGAAAGACCTATTTAACAAAAACTTTAAGTCTTTGAAGAAAGAAATTGAGGAGGATACCAGAAAATGGAAAGACCTCCCCTGCTCTTGAATTGGGAGAATCAACATAGTAAAAATGGCAATTCTACCAAAAGCAATCTATAGATTCAATGCAATCCCCATCAAAATCCCATCAAACTTCTTCACAGACCTTGAGAGAACAATAATCAAGTTTATATGGCAAAACAAAAAACCCAGGATAGCCAAAACAATCTTATACAATAAAAGAACTTCTGGAGGCATTACCATCCCTGACTTCCAACTCTATTATAGAGCTACAGTATTGAAAACAGCTTGGTATTGGCATAAGAACAGAGAAGTCGACCTATGGAATCGAAAAGAAGACCCAGATATTAACCCACAAACTTATGAACACCTAATTTTCGACAAGGGAGCTAAAGGTATACAATGGAAGAAGGAAAGCATCTTTAACAAATGGTGCTGGCATAACTGGATGTCAACCTGTAAAAAAATGAAAGTAGATCCATATCTATCACCATGCACAAAAATCAAGTCCAGATGGATTAAAGACATCAACATTAATCCGTCCACTTTGAACCTGATAGAAGAGAAAGTGGGAAGTAGTCTACAAGATATAGGCACAGGAGGCCTCTTCCTAAGTAGGACCCCAGTAGCACAGACAATAAGAGAAACAATGAAAAAATGGGATCTACTGAAACTGAGAAGCTTCTGTAAAGCAAAGGACACTGTCAGTAGGACAAAAAGGCTGCCTTCTGACTGGGAGAAGATCTTCACCAACCCCTCATCAGACAAAGGTCTGATCTCCAAAATATACAAAGAACTCAAAAAACTAGACACTAAAACTCTAATTAACCCAATTAAAAAATGGGGTACTGAACTTAACAGAGAATTCACAACAGATGAACTTCGAATGGCCAGAAGACACTTAAGGTCATGCTCAACCTCCTTAGCGATCAGGGAAATGCAAATCAAAACCACTCTGAGATACCATCTTACACCTGTCAGAATAGCTAAAGTCAAAAACACCAATGATAGCCTATGCTGGAGAGGATGTGGGGTGAGGGGAACACTCATCCATTGTTGGTGGGAATGCAAACTTGTGCAGCCACTGTGGAAATCAGTGTGGCGGTTTCTCAGGAAACTGGGAGTCAACCTCCCTCAGGACCCAGCAATTCCACTCTTGGGAATATACCCTAGAGATTCCCTATAATACTACAAAAGCATTTGTTCTACTATGTTCATAGCAGCACTATTTGTAATAGCCAGAACCTGGAAACAGCCTAGGTGCCCCTCAATAGAAGAATGGTTAAAAAAGGTGTGGAACATATACACATTAGAGTTCTACTCAGCGGTAAAAAACAATGACATCTTGAATTTTGCATGCAAATGGATGGAAATAGAAAAACGCTTTACTGAGTGAGGTAAGCCAGACCCAAAAAGAGGAACACAGAATGTATTCACTCATAAGTGGATTCTAACCATAATTAAAGGTCTTTGAGCCTATTATTCGTGATCCTAGAGAAGCTAAATAAGAAGATGAACCTGATGAAGATTATTTAGCTATCTGCCAGGAGGTAGGAAATAGACAAGAGTCCCAGGTAACCTCGGGTGCATGGGGGGGGGTGGGAGGGTTGATGGAAGGGGAGAGGGTTAGAGAGAAGGGAGTAGGGAGGAATGGGGAAAGCTTGGTGGCCTGGGATGGGGGGGGAGGAAGGATGAATATGGGATCAGGGAAGAATATATTTCAACTAAGGGAGTCATTTTAGGGTTTACAGGAGACTTGATTATATATGGGATCCAAGGTCCAAGGAGAGATCCCCCAGATTGTTCTCTGGACAGAGGAGAGGGTGCCTGAACCGGCCGTGGCCCATAACCATACTGATGTATATTTTACTTATCACCATAGATCCTTCATCTGGCGAAGGACGGCGATACAGACGGAGACCCACACTGGAGCACCGGACTGAGCCCCCCAAGGTCCAAATGAGGAGCAGAAGGAGGAAGAACATGAAAAAGGAAATCAGGACTGCGAGGGATGCTATCACCCACTGATACAAGGGAACAGATCTAATGAGAGTTTACCAAGGCCAGTTGGACTGAGACTGAACGAGGAGGTGATCTAACCAGATTCTCGGAATTTGGCCGGATTCTCTGAATGTGGCTGGCCCGAAGTCTTTCTGAAAAGCCATTGACTATGATACTGGGACTTGTTTCCTCTGCCTATACTGGATTTTGGGGATCCAGTCTGTTTGGATACTCACCTTCCTGGACCTGGAGGGAGGGGGGAGGAACTTGAACTTCCCACAGGGCAGGAAACCCTGACTGCCCTAAGGGACGAAGAGGGAGGAGGAGAGGGAGTGGGGGGAGTGGGAGGGTGTTGGGAAGAGGGGCGGAAATGGAAACTTTTATAATTTGATAAAATTTACTTTCAAAAAATAAATAAATAAAACACCTAACGGTCTAATAAAGAGCTGAATGGCCAATAAATAGCAGGGCAAGACCAAGAATAAGCAGAGCTGGCAGACAGAAAGTACAGAGGAACAATGAGAGAATAAGGGAAGGAGGACATCAGGGGCCAATCACCCAGCTACATAGCAAGCCACGGTAAAAGAAGTAAGGAAAGGTAAACAGAAATAAAGAAAGATAAAAGCTCAGAGACAAAAGGTAGTCAAAATAATTTAAGTTAAGAAAAGCTGGCAAGAAACAAGCCAAGCTAAGGCTGGGCATTCATAACTAAGAATAAGCCTCTTTGTATGATTTATTTGGGAGGTGGGTGGAGGGCCCCTCAAAATAGCCAAAAAGGCCAAAAAGTGTAAAAGAGTAAGAACATCAGCAACACTTTCCAATTATATACTTGCTCTGTACTTCTTTGTTTGAAAAGTATTTTCTTGATTCACATTTAGTATAAATGGAAAATTTCTGAAAATTGAGTTCTACAGAATTAAAAGACAATCATGCATCTTTAGAATATTAAAAAAGGAAAGCCTGCCTTCTGATAACAGAACTCCAGACCTTAGTAGGGCCCTGGACGTTAACACAACTGACTCTATGATGAAAGCACCATTGAGACTGAAAACTCGGCACATAGACAGCATCACGTGCTGAAACAAAAATAAAGGCCTCATCCTTCAAAGTCCATATAGTTCAGGGAAACTCTCTAAATGTATTAACCTTGGGTTTTAGCTTCTGTAGTTCCATTTCTGGCCAACCGTTCTTGTTAACTGAAGTATGTCAACCCAGAACATGGAATTTGTTCTTAAAAGCTCATTCTGAGAAGGCTCAGCGCTCCACTGGGATGTGAACACCCAGTGTAGTTGCCAGGCATCTAATAAAAGCTTTCTATTGGCTTAAACCATGCCCAAGTAGTCTTCTCTGGTGAATGCCTCCCAATGTGCTGGCTTCAATTCTATTAGCTTTGTGATTTTGCTCAAGCCACTTAAACTCCTTGGACTTTTGTTCCCTTTGAGGAAACTGGGATTGGGCCAGACAGTGGCACCAGATGGTGTCTCATTCCAATAGACCTTTGGAAACACATGGGTTTATTTTTGCTTTCATCATGAAAAAAATATGGGGCTAGAATGTTAATTATTCTCAAATACTTGCTACAGTGTGGTGAAACAAGAGGACTATCTAAGCCACATGCTTTGCAATCCTGTTGCAAACATGGCAGATAATGGAGAAGCTCCTTGGAAATATTTTGATTCTTATGATTTAAAGACATGTTGAAAAGGAATAGAGAAGAACTGCCTCAAAGAAAATCTCATTCCTATTTTGGTCTAAGAAAAATATCTACCACAGAAGATATTAGCATTTAATGTTGCTTTTAAGTGTCCTAAAATATTTAGAGTATTGATTAATAATTCTTTCAAAATATTTTGCAAATATATTCAATGGAAGCTCATTATCTAACATTCAGACTTCTTATAAATGGATCTTATAAATGGATTGCAGGAATTTTCGAATAGTTTTGCTTGATATTGCATCATTTCCAAAGATAGTACAAGGAATTCATATATACCCTGCTATAATTTAACTGTGTTTGAATGCTTTCATCAAAATGATGGGGGTGGAAGTGTGTGAGGATGAAATACTCCAACTTAAAGATTGGAATTCAGCCTCAGTACCGAGATGCAGGGCTACAGACAACCATTCCTTCCAATCATGGGCCCACAAGCGAATCTGAGTTATCATGAATTTATTGAGAATATACTTGGATTGACACCTGTGAGAATGCTTTCCTCAATGATCTGTTCAGTACTTAGTAGTTGACTATCCCACGAGGTCGTGAGAATAATGAATTCCTAGTAAGAAGACACTAACTTATACTGTGTTTTATTGTCAATATACAGACTAGAGTAAGGGCTTAATAAGTATTAATAAAAGTGAACTGTGCTCTTAATAGATTGCCAATTAAACATGCCCCTACAGATAAAATTTTGAATTCAGTCCAATCACACAGTTAGTACAAGAAATATGTATTTTTTTCTCCTATGTCAACGATGTGAAATGTTTAGGCTGTGCAATTAGAATTTAAGCAAAAAAGTATACTCTCTGTGACTACTTTTAGAATAATCTTGACTTTTTTAGACAGTTGGGGGATATGAGTATAGATATCTGGATATGGTTGTTTTCCACAGAATAATTAGGTATTGCATTTTTTTACATATGGGAAAGTTTATATTTGATATGTAGTACATATCAAACATAGTTTTCTGTGCTTTTGTCTTTTGTGGTACACTTTGCAATAAAAAATAGAATTTTTTTTTCTGAAACTTCATTATAAAATATCCAGTCTTTAGATCCCGGAAGCAAAGCTTAAAAAAGGTTACTAATCTGAATTATCCTTTAAGTGAAATGTTTGTTCCTTCCTCTCTCCTCTTTCTGCTCCTTTTTAATTAATCTTAGACATTGATTAATTGCATCATATTAATTGCATCATATGTTTGAATAGACAATTCGCTTAACTATAAAACTCATTCAGTCTTAGGGCCATGGCTTCTTGGAAGAGCTAGGGACTCAGCTTTACTTGCAATGACTTAAAATGTGCCTATGTCAACTAACGGAGGTTGTTGAAAACATGCTACCTGTCTTTCCAGATTCCTTGAGAGTTGATGTCAATCTCACTGAATACATTTTGTGTCTAATTTTAGCATTCTTTCAAGAAGCACCTGGATGCTCAGAGATAGTTATTTCTGATAGCTTGAATAATGATGCAACACAAATTGCCCTTTACTTTCTGGCTTTAAACTATTATTTTTAAAAATAAAAGTTTAACATATATGATGGTTAATCTTCATGGCCACCTTGATTGACTTTTGGATTACCTAGGAAACGCACAAAAGGAAGATCTTTGAGGGCATTTTATGGTAGAATTAACTGAGAGGAAGAAAAGCCACATAGAACGTGGGTGGTCCCAACCAATCGGCTGTACTCCTGTACTGAACCAAAAGGGAAGATTAGGAGAAAGCTAGTGGAACAAGCACAGCTGAAAGACCCAGATAAATCCAGACTCATCTAACAGGAAAAATAGAGACAAAAATCTAGCAGGAAGAGAAGAACCAAAATCTAGGTTAGCCGGTTCAGTGACTCTGTTTCAGGAACTAGCTGAAGATAAAGTTAGATTATAATCTTGAGAATAATCTTGAGAAGCAGGGAGTTACCCCCTTGTAATTACCACTGGTATTTTCAGAATTTTTCAATGATCACTGGTATTTTGGGAATTTTCCAATGACGCCCTCTCTACTCCCTTTAGATTACTGGGTTGTGGTTTCTTCCCTTAAATACCCCTTCTCCCAGCTACTTGGGGTCAAACTCTCTACCCCTGCGTGGGAAATGAGTTTCGGCCCCAGTGCTCTGGTTTCTGTCCTGTCAATAAACCTGGTGTGATTGTAGCAAGGATGGTCTCCCCTGAGTTCTTGGGGGGTGGTGTGTTATCCTGAGACTTGAGTGAGTCTCCCCACTCTAGAGGTCTATTGCCTGTTTTCTCTGTTTCTTGATGTACTACAGATACTTTCCTTTCTAGTTTACACACACACACACACACACACACACACACACACACTCCAAGGTCAGAGAAAACACGGGGTATTTATTTGTGAGGGTTAGTGTGGACTATCAACCTGCTGGGATCTACAATTATCCATGAGATAAACCTCCAGAACCAGGTACATCTTCCAGGAAATTTTGTTTTTGGTTAACCTCTGGGCATGCCTTTGAGAAAATATCTTGAGGAATTGCAGTGAGAAGACCTACCCTAAAGGGTCTACGTAGTCCCTGAACTTCCAAAGGGTTGTGTAAAATGGAAAAAAGAGTAGGTGGAGGAGGAAGTTCCTCACTGGAAATTATTCAACAAACTACTGTCTGGTTTGGGTAGAATTTATACGCATAGTATGCTTGGGGGGAAAAATCTCTCATGCCGTTGTTGCAGAGACCAAAGACCTTGTCTTTGGGTCTGAATTTGAGAATCTTTATTAAGCCGGCTAGCTACTGCCTGGAGAGAAATAGTACTCACGGGTACAGCCCAGACTGCTTTCCACAGGGAGCTTTAAAAGGCAAAAGCCCTATCCTGGTTGGCATTTGCAGGAGGAAGTAAACAAGCAAGCAATTTAACAGAAGTGGAAATGGCAGTTAGCTGGGCATCTTGACCTCAATTTTCTAGAAGAGAGTTGGGTACTTTCCCCATGGGACTTTTCAGAGTAAGAGTAGTAAAAGCGGTGGGGTAAAGGGGCAGAGAAGAGATTAGTTTCCGGTTAAATCAAATCAAAGATGGCTCCAGCTGAGACAAGAACGAGTAAACTTGGACCTGTCACACCACAATTTATACCAAGCTGATCCTGAACACAGGGTAATTCACATCCTGGAAGGGATATTCTTGAAACCTAGACCTCAGAAGGATGTGGTGGTACCTTTAGTCACTCAAAGAGCAGAGGCCGGCAGAACTCTGAGTTCCTGGCGAGCCATAGCTACAAAGTGAGAGCCTGTCTCAAACAACCACTGTCTCCACCACCTTAGACCTCAAGGAAATCTCACTGTTCAATTTCGAAGGAACATGGCTTCCAAGAAACAAAGGCCTCTTAGCTGGGTGTGAGCAAGGGGTACGACAGGTGTGATTACAGGTATGCAGAAGACTGAAGCAATGATATCAATTGAGCCCCAGAGTTTGAGGCCAACCTGGTCCCTGGAGGGAGATGGCATCAAAACAACAAAAAGTATTGTTTTAAATGCTTTGAAAAAAAAAACCTTTAGTAAAACTTATCAGAACAAAAACATTCAAATTTGTAAGTATAACAAGTATTTGAGTGCTTAATCTATTGAATGAAGTAGGTGGGGAAAGCTTAAGACTTGACTTATTTCCTTTCTGTGGATATTGCATTTGAAGTAGTTTTCTTCAGACTTTGAATCAATTTCATTCATTCATTCATTCATTCATTCATTAGGAGACTGCATCATTGCAGAAGTGGACAGTACAGCTTGGGCACACTTCCCTTTATCGCAATATGATTGTTCCCATAACCAAATTGTAACACGGCTTCAGACTCACAACTCCTACTGGGATATTTTATAAAAATTTACATTATTCCGAATGGAAAAATAACTTACAAGAGTTAAGTGGAAGATAACTAATTCATCAAAAATCCAATCAAAAAATCCAACCCAGTACCAAATACTTTTCCATGCTTATAACTTCATGATAGAGCTCTGCATTTAAACCATTTGGTTCAGGTGTAGAAACATATTATGGAAGCCACACAATAATATGTAAAGTCTTTCAGCTTTCAATTTATGACTTCTTCAAGTTTAATAAACATTGAAAGTTGTCATTTGAAAAGAATATCTTATTCAGAAGAAAAAAATGAGTTTATTTTCTTTAGAGACATTCTCTTCATTCGGATTAATAGAAAGTCAAGGTCATGTAAGAGAGAGCTGAGAGTAAGTGCTTGAGAGTAAAGCAAGGTCTTTTCACACTTTCAAGTACAAACGGAAAACTGAAGAACAGAGCATTGTTTAATAGGTGCTCTTGGGAACCTGATTTAAGGATAGATAAAAATGGAGGGGCAGATGTTACATTCGAATGAGTGTTTGTGTAGTCCATTCAAAGAAGTGAAATATTCCATTTGAATTACTGTGTATGAACTAAGATTATTTTTCAAATTGTTTATTCATGAATTTCTATGATTCCTGGCTAATAACAGAAATCAATATTAGGTAAAAGACTAGATAACTTGTGTGTTCCCTATAGGATATAAAACATTTCATGGTACAGTACTGGGGCACAAACCTGTGTCTGGTTTGCTGGGAGGTCATAGTTTGCAATTTTTGTCCTTCATCATTCAGGTAGTTCCAATTATGCTCCCCTTCTCACCCTCTCCCTTCAGACCAGCCTCTCATGGGAAGTGACCTCACATTTAATATAATATGGACTGTTCCAAGTGGAGTCAAGATCCAGGATCAGTTTTCTGTGTACGCATCTGTAATGTCTTTGCTAACTAACCCCAGTCACTGGTTGGAGTTCTTAATTTTTCAAGGCTTTGTGTGGCCTGTTACAACAGACACTTGGACTGGGAGTTGCTCCTTCTTGTCTTTTTAAAGACTTACTAAGTGAATGAGCTGCTTGTTGTGGGAGTAACTTCCGCTGCCTCAACCAATAGTCGCTGAAATACGAGCCCACAGTGCAGCGGGGAGCGACTTCCGCTCCGTCAGCCAATAGCTGCTGAAATACCAGCCCACTGGGGCGTGGTATATTTCTCTTTTAAAAAGAGAAGCAGATCCGGATCAGGCCCTCTTGGTTCCGGTGCCTGCTCCTGGCTCCTGCTCCCGGCTCCTGCTCCAGAGACTAGGCTCCCTTCCTGACGGTTTATGGTGTATGTAAGTTTTACCCCCCAAAATAAATAACCCCTTAAAACATAACTGGTGTGGGATTGATTCGCTGATAGCTGCAAAATCACACATTTCTCTTCTGGTGCCTGTGCTGAGTGCTCACAACTGGCCTGCTTTCTGTGTGCATTGTACCCCCCCCCCCCCTTCTTATTCAACCTGAACCAGTCTGCTGACCAGGATATCAGAGGCTTGTCCATCTGCCTAGGGATCCAGCTTATAGTCAGGTCATTGCTCCTTAGATCCAGTTTATAGCCAATGGGAGCTGGGTTGGCTAAAATGTAGAAAATATGAAAAAATTAGAATCAAGAAGTTGCAAATATATGGCAATGGTTAAAACAAGTCCCCGGTTGAGAATGGAAGCAGGCAAAGAAGGGAGCAAGGAGGAGGAGCAGGAACAGTGGAGAAATGGAGAAGGAGGTTATTGCTTGCTCTCTTCTTCACACTCTTTCCAGGAGAGCTAAAAGGGGTGCAGTTACCAGGCTGGGGTGGGCAGTCATCTAACTTCATCACTGATAGATAACCTCTTCCTCTGTGGTGTGGAATTGATGCAGGTGTCCTGCTCATATGGACATTTTGTACAGTCACTTTTGTCTTAGACCCTCAGAATATCTAGAGACCAAAATAACTTGAGATATACTAAATGTATTCAAGCATTTCATGTTTTAGATTATTTTAGTGGGCTTTTATTGCGACATAGAGTGTAAGCTCTGCAGAGTATACATAAGTATACTTTTACGGTGCAAGCATCCTAGCCAACATCTACATCAAAGTATAGAAAACATCTTACTCTAAAAGTTTCACTCCTGTTTGCTGTCCGACATTTGAGTTCCCATGTAATTACTTTTCCAACTCTATTAAAGAGGTTTGGAAAAAATATTTTTCTTTCCAATGTAACTTTTTGGAAAATGTTTAAATAGTAATCAAATATTTAACAATCATTACAAGAGCTAATAATAGAGACTTTTAAATTTTAAGAAAATATTGTTGTGCAGTCTAAGAAGACATTGGTACTTTTTCTTTTCGGTAAAGGGAATTATTTTAGACCAAGGACTTGTGGTTTCTACCTCAGCTCCTCGTCAGCACCTTAGTGTAAAAGCAATCACCAAAATGGAGGGATGCCACTAGAGTTCCAGTAAAACTCTGTCTCGGGACAGTTATATCTGGGCTGTATTTATGGGTTGAGTAATCTCAGATGTTCTGCCTTCCCAACACTGAGATTACAAGTCATACCACTGCACTCACATTTTCCACATGGGTTCTGGATATTGAACTTAAGGCTCTGTGTTTGCAAGGCAAGTATTACATCATGCCATCTATCCAGCTCATAAAATACAATAGTTAAAAATGCATTTTATATTTATTATATTATAATAGTAATATTGTGTGTGAGTGTGTGTGTGTGTGTGTGTGTGTGTACGCACGTGTGCTTACGCACTTTCAGAGGCCTGAGGTTTCAAATTCCCTGAAGCTGAATTTATAAGCATTTGTAAACTGCCTGATACAGATGCTAGGAACCAAACCCTGGTCCTCTACAAGAACAGTGAATACTATTAACCACTAAGCCATCTCCCCAGTCCACCAAAAAATAATATTAATTAATGAATTTAATTTATCCTTCTCTTCAGGGACTTTATAATGTCAGAAAGATATTCAATTGCCAGAACACTAAGTCGTTACAGTGGGTACTCAACTTAAAATTTAGATTTTTTAGACATTCTTTATAAATCACTGGTTGTTCTCTTTTTTCTCCTCACAATTTTTTTCTGTGTTATTATTATGTGATCAATTATATTAAAATTACTTAAAATATTTTCTTTTCTTTTTCGAGCTCTTTACTAGTAAACCATGACATGATGTTTTTATTATATGTTATTATAATGACAACTATTAAAATTTAACACTTATGGTTTTACACTGCTTACTCCCAGTTCATGTATTGAAAGATGGCAGAACCTGAATTGATTAGAATTTTAAAAAGTTCATAAATATTTCAACATGATGTTCTTATCTTCTTTGTAAGACTTTTTTCAGTCCTGTGTACCCTTGGTTTTCCTTTGGAGACTCTCTTACCCCAAGAGAGACAAACTGATGAGGCGTTCAGAACAATGCTTCAGAATTAAGGCTTGTTAGAATGCAGGTAAATGTCTGCACAGTGCTCAGACACAAATGGGACATCTAGAGCTCCTCTACCCTTGATGCTCAGACACTATCAAGGAACAAAAGATGGGAAGACTGTAGGAACCTAGGGGTTGTGGAGAACCATAGAGAAATAGTGTCTTCTGAACATAACGGGACGATTTTACACATGAACTCATGGCACCTGTCAATTCCTGCTAAGAGCTGCAGTAAATCAAGTCAATTACCACTCTGGAATGTGATCAGAAGGGAGACTCATTTTTTCTTTAAGAATGTGACTTCTGTTAGGTAAACAAAGATCCAATGGATGGCTCCATACCCATAGATCTATAGGCAGAACAAATTGGATTCAGTGCAAGAAACCATCAATCAATCAGACAAACAAAAAACCAAAGAAGACACAAAGTTGGGAAGGGGTGGAAGCAGGGGATGGATCTGGGAGGAGCTAGGAGGAACTGGGAGGAGTTGAGCCTTAGAGCATATTCTTTTGAGCCGGGACAGTAATTCCTGAAGATATCCACCCACTCTGAAAACATATTAGACAGTATGTACTGCCTTTATGAATAAATGCTTTGACTTGAGTGAAGATTTGCCAGTAAACTTCACAAGGTTTTTTTTTTGCAGTCTCTGAATACATATTTTACTTTCTGTTCAAATATTAAAATTAGTGTAAAATCATATACTTGATCACAACATATTAATAAATTAAAACGCTTAAATATTTAAGCCAAATTGCTGAACATACCATATTAAGTAAAACTGGCAGTTATTTTGGGTTGTATAAATTATATGCTAAAGAATCAATCAGTGTCTGAATTTGTTCCCTGAAAGAAAACGACCAGAAGAAACTTTTGAGATCTGAGCATGCTGGAAAATGCACCCTGCAAGATAGGCTTGCACAGCAGCTTTCCATCCCCCTCCCCAATGAAATCTTACTGAATAAACCATGGCTTCAGAAGAGTCTGATGGAAGGTGAACTCTATACTGCAGAGCAGTGCAGTTGGCATCCAGGACGCTAACGGGATTAAGTGCAGGGAAGAGGTAAAGTCAAGGGAGATCACTGGGGTTCCTCTGAGCAGAACTGAGGGATCTGGGCGCCATGGGTGGAAAAATCCCGGGGACAAGAGTCTTACCTTAGGGCTCATTTCTCTTTAGAGAAATCATCCAATTAGCAGTAAATATGGGATGACACAATAGTGTCAATTAGAACAAATTGAGGAAAATTAGGGATTGTAATTAGGCAAATTACTATCAAAAGCTGCCAATTCCTTCCTCTTTTTAAAAGCATTTTATTTATGCGCATGTGTGTGTTACAGCCCGCGTAGCAGTCATATGGCAACTGTGTAGATTCAATTTTCTCCTTCCCTTTTCACACTGCATCTGTGCATCAAATTCAGATTGTTGAGCTTGTATAATTAAACCACCTCTCTGGTCCTACCTTTTCTTGAAGGAGTCATTCTGTAGTGGTCAAAGGAGAAAAATCAAAACAAATTATTAATATCAGATAAACCTCGTGCCTTCACGTTTCAGAGCTGTGTGTAACATAACTGTCTTCTAGCTAGACATGATACAGTCGAAAACCAGTACTATGAAGTGTGGTTTCTTCACAATACTGCGGTACTTTGAAAATGAGGTCTAGGAATTCAAAAACACAATATTAAGATTTAAGCCTGGATTGGCAACTAATTTTATCCCTTAAAATAAAAGATTATTGTATGGAAGGCTTTAAATATAAGAATTGTATCGCTGCTTTTCCCTTCGTGCTAGGGTGATATCAGATTCCCCTCTGTATGCTATAAATATGTTTTATTGCCATTGGTTAATAAAGAAGCTGCTTTCAGCCAATGGTTTAACAGAGTAAGGCTAAGCTGAAAGAGATACACAGAGAGAGTAGATGAAGTCAGAGAGAAGTTGTGTAGCTGCCCTCTGGAGACAGATGCCAGGGGCAGAACTTTACCTGTTAAGCCACAGTCACGTGGCAATGCACAGATTAGTGGAGATGTGTTAGTTTAGGATATAAGAACTAGCGAAAATATGCTTAAGCTATTTGCCAAACAGTATTGCAAATAATATAGTTTTTGTGTAGTTATTTTGGTTCTGGGTGGCCAGGAACAAATGAGCAGCCTCCAACAACAGACTGGTGTGCCAACATGTGCTAGCTAAATCCACATAAAACCAGAGATCTTAGAAAGGAATTCTAGACACACACAAAAAATCAAAGTTTAGTCATATTTTCTTTTTCAGATGGACTCTGTTTGTTGGCAGTGTGCCACATCTCCTTTAAGCGAGGTCTTCCTGATTCAGTGGTAGCAGAAAACAAACAACAACAACAACAACAACAACAACAAAAAAACCCACGTAGTTTCAAAACTGTGGCTTCCTGCTCCGTGTTGCCAGCATGAACTCTGTCTTTCAGGAGACCTAACACTTGAATGGGGTTTGTGGGCAGTATGCTGCAAGTTACTTGGTGGCAGCATAGACCAACTGGTTACCAGAGTTTAGATGGTGAACATGCTCCCACCTGGTAGTCTCAGAAACAGTGAATGGACCTCCACCATGTTGGACTGGGTGGAGCCAACAGGCATGACCATGAAGTTGGTCCTAGCCATGCCTGCTTAGCATTTAAAAAAAAGTCACTCTGGTCAGAAAATAATTACAGATATGCATGAAAAAAGACAAATATAGATGAAAAAGACCTCTAAGTGTGTCACAGTGTTGAATAAATGTACGTAGGCTTGGGAGAAAGAAGGAAAAGAATATAGACAGTTATAAAAATAGTAAATGGTTTTAAAAAGTAAAACGAAGTCTTTGAGGAGATAGAATACAGTCATAGATTAAAGGAATAAAAGAAAAATAAGCCATGAAAAGATGGGATATGCACAAGAGAATCTGGATTATGTATATTATTGTGTTTTCTTTGCATTTTTTGACTGTGAAAGAGCTAAGTACAGAGAGATATTTCATTGTACTGGCTGCAAAACTAAACCAACATATATACTTTAATTATAAACTGGTTGACCTAGTAACTTGGGCTTTCTTATTAACTTATTCTTACATCTGATAGTAACCCATAATTCTTGTCTGTGTTAGCCACAGACTGTGTGGCTTGGTACCTTTATCAGTGAGACATTCTCATCTTGCTTTCTCTGTGTCTGGGTGGCAACTGCAGACTGAGCCTTTCCTCTTCCCAAAATTCTCTTGTTCTTCTCACCCCACCTATACTTCCTACCTGGTTGTCCTGCCTATACTTCCTGCCTGAATACTGGCCAATCAGCACTTTATTAAACAAATACAACTGACAAATCTTTATAGGATGTAAGACCATTGTCCCACAGCATTCCCCCCTTTTATTTTCAGAACAAGAATCTAATCTTCTTTGCTTAACTTTTTTTCTTGACCATTATCCATAACAATTTGTATCCAATACTTTAAACAAAGACAAACATCCATAATCCATTTTGGGATTGTGGGGATAGTTTCCAGGCTATTTCCTGATGATTAGGGTTGCTGATAATCTTATGGAGGCCTAAAAAAATTTAGGATTATGATCAAGTCCTGACTGAAATATTCTGTGAGGCTTGATCATCTCAGCCAACAGTTTTGAGGCTGTTCTGGATGTATAACTCAGAAGAAACTCAAACAGAGGTTTTTTGAAATGTTGGATCATCTGAGCCATCAACTCCTATTGGAGATTTTTTCAGGGGCCCTCCCTTGGTCAAATCTGATTTTTCTTAATGCAGAATGAATCCACAGCCTTTCATTTCCTGTGGAAACAAAAACAAAACCTCTTCTCTGTTGTTAGAAGGCTGCTTGCTTGTTCCCAGTTGCTCAGCCCCAAAATGACCATATAAAACTGTATTAATTAAATCACTGCTTGGCCCATTAGCTCTAGCTTCTTATTGGATAACTCTTACATATTAATGTAACCCACTTCTATTAATCTGTATCTGACCACATGGCTGTGGCTTACCGGCTAAAGTTCCCAGCATCTATCTCCGGTGGCTCCATGGCTTCTCTCTGACTCCACCTTCTTTTTCCAAGCATTCAGTTCAGTTTTCCCTGCCTAGTTGTGTTCTACCCTATCAGGCCTAGCCATTTTCTTTATTAACTAATGATATTCACAGCATACCAAGGTGAGTCCCACATCACTTCTCCAAAGTAACATATCTTTTGACTTAAATTTTGAAGTCAAGACATTTTCAAAATATATATTGGATTAATCCAGCAATATTTATAATTAAATGTCTTTTAGCAACTATTGTTTTTCCCTCAGCTATCAAACAATTCAAAGACAACACAATAACATACAATATCCAAATTCTTTGTGTATTTTCCATATTTACATGGCTTTATTTTAAACTCTATTTCTTTTATTTTTAATTTTTGTTTTTTTTGAGGCAGGATTTTTCTGTGTATCTTTTGCTGTCCTGAAACTCACAAAGATCTGCCTGTCTCTGCCTCCCAAGTGCTGGAAATAGAGGTGTGTGCCACCACACCCAACTACTCTCTCTCTTTTTGTAAGAACTTTATCCTCTTTTCCTTTCTCTCCCTAGCCTATATTTTTAAACATACTGTAAACCATTTAGAGGTTTTTATTGTCTGAATCTATCTTTACTGTATATCTCTTTTTTTTCGGACTACATGAGTCTTTAATTTGCTAAGTGGATTGACTAGGATTAAAACTATGGTTTTGATAACTGGATCCACCAAATTCCTTAGCTTTTTGAGCGTCTAGCTTTATGGCTGAGGTACTGATGGGAGCAATGTCTATTTCCACAGCTCTGTGGAGTTTCAAAGTTCCTGCCACAACTGAGAATCATGCTGTTGACTATTCATAAACACCATTTAAATATTTTGTGTCTGGGTCTCTTAAAAGGGCTGCAAAGTTTTTTCAGCTAAAGCTGAGTCAGGAAGCCTCTCTTAAATGAGATGCTTGTACTTCTAGGAAACAGAGCCCACCTGAGAAGATGCTGCTACCAAGAAGTCATGATTAAATCTGTTCTTTTGTGTTTAGAATTCCTTCCCAAGCTCTCTCAGGTTTTATGTGGATGTAGTTGTCCACATTGGCACCATTTGTTGGATGAGGACGCTTGTTTGTTTCCTGGCTGCCCAGACTCACAAATTAACCACACAGAAACTCTTAATTAAGCCACTGCTTGGTCTATTAATTCTAGCTTCTTATTGGCTAGCTCTTACATCTTAATTTAACCCATTTCTGTTAATCTGTACATTGTCATGTGGCTGTGGCTTACCAGCAAGGTTCTGTCCAAAGTCTGTCTCTACAGGGGGGGGGGGGGGTGGGCAGGCAAAGGGAGACTTCTCCTTATTCTGCCTTCTTTCTCCCAGCATTCAGTTTAGTTTTTCCCACCTATGTCTATTCTGCCATGTGCAGGCCCAAGATAGCTTTTTTTATTCATTAACCAATAAAAACAACACAAATGCAGAAGGGACTCCTCACACCATTACACTTAAGCTATTGACCAAACAGTATTATAAATAATATCCTTTCTTTGTGGTTATTTCAGTTCTGGGTGGCCAGGAATGGAATGAGCAGCCTCCAACAACACTAGAATGAAGACCGCCGCTTAAAAGAAATCCCACACTAGCTCAGAATTGAGAAATAGATCGTTATTTATTTAGGGGTAAACTCACAAATCAGAATCCTCTGTTGGAACGAAGATCAGAAAGTGAAATCCACAGTCGGAACAGAGGGAGAGGCTGGAAAAGAGTCTGGATGTGTGCTCTGCATCAGCATATAGTATAAGAGGCTACGCCCCAGTGGGCGGGTGACCACCAGCTGTAAGACTTCCTACAGCACTAGAATATCTCCAGTTACACAAAAACTATTCAGATCAGGCTGAAAGCGGAAAATATTTGACATTAACGTTGGTGTAAGCTGTGGGGAATGTGAGTCTTTAACTTTTAAAATTTGTTTTAGTGAATAAATATAAAACTGTTAGTAAATTCAGTGTGTTTACTGTCAACCATGTCTTACACTAGAGGCAGGTACTCCAGGGGTAGAGAGCATAAGAAGGGATTCCCCATGCAGAGCAGAAGAGCTGTGGCTCTCACTCCTTGCTTAGTGCAATGCTACAGGAGAGCCCACCTGAGTTTCTGAGAACTGGGGAGTCCCCTCATTGTGGCTTTGCACCACTTGTTTACAATGTACACACACAGGTCAGCTTCAGATTAGTGGCCAAAGAAACTAAATTCATCAAAGAAATCTGCCTGCTTCTGAGAAGAGGCACCCTGCTATGTGAATTCGACTGGATGTCTTTCCTCTTGGATTCAGGAATATGTTGGAAGAAATAAAGGATAATTTAACGCCAACAGACCTGCTCTGACATGACTGTGATCAATTTGAAACACACCTGGGAATCATACTAGTTTAATAAAAGCCCTCAATTCATTTTCTCACTCAAAATAAGTTCATGGAAAATTTAAATCTGAAAATAGCATGAGACCTTGATGGTGAGGATTTAGGAAGCTCCTATGATTTAAGTAATATTTTATGGGCTGACAATGGCTGAACTCTGGACTCCAGGGCGTATTCAAACGTTCTGAGTCTCTTGGCAAATATGAAACCTCATCGTACTGCCTTCAAAGTGGCCATCTGATGCCGGAATGGAGAGCACACTGCAAACAGGAGTGAGGAGAGATCAAATATTTATGCTGCCCATCGTTTCATTTCAGTTCACAATACAGTGTTGAGATATATGGGTTGTACTGTAGATGCTGCTTCCGTGAAACAAAGGCAGAATGAATAAAAAAAAAATTAAATTAAGTATTTGGCACCATTACCAGCTTTCATCCTTTATTTAAGTTGTGGGAAGACGACCATGGCAGGTTCAAATGACTGCATTTGTGGAAAAATAAAATATCTAAGAGTTAAATTTTTAGGAACATATTAACATCACAATTAATTATATTTGCATTTGGAGAATTGCAAAAGCAGAGAACACTGAAGCCCCTTTAGACTGTTTTGAATTCATTCACATAGAAATTTTAAGGAATTTCTTTAAAGAGAAAGGAAACACATTTAGATAGATAGATAATTACAATTCAGTTTTTAAAGAAGTGTTTTACATGGCAAAATCATCTTGTAGCACACAGCTCTTCCGGTAGCAGTGCCAGGTTCTGGTCATGTGTATCAGGGACTTCCCAGCTTTTCTTGATTGCAGCCCATAATCTAGAAACTACCCTGTGTGTCATGGCCAAGAAGATAATTTAGTTTATCCCCTTGAGTCTGAACCAGGCCAGTCATTAGCATTGACGTGATATGTCTGTGTGTTAGCTCCTCCCTGCATTAAGGCTACTAAAGTGTGCTTCATTTGAAATTTGAAGACTAAATTAAAAGATGTTGGTAAAAGATTTTTGTATGGATGTCTTGGACATTCACACCCAAACATCTAGAATTTACAAGGAATGCATCTAATTTTTCTCTCTTGGCTGATTATATGAACTCTGCATGGTTAGGAACTGAGTCTTGGTCCAATTTTAGCCCCATACACAGTACATAGTAATGCTTGGCACACACTTGATCAGTGAGGGTTAACATGAAATCAACTTTCTAAATAAATATACTTTTCATTATTGTAAAAAGTAATTCATGCACCTAATCCATAAATTAAACAGAGCAAAATAACATGTAACATGGCGAAAAATTTTCCTGCATTTCCAGATTTCTACCTCAGAAGACATCCCATTTGACAGATTTAAAGATTTACTCCATATATACCACCATATTCAGAAACAATAGGAATCTATAGTTGTTTATGTCTTGTTATTTTATTTTAGATAGTTTGCACTGACTCTTTAATGTTATGGTTGAGGATTTAGCTCTCCAAAATGTCTCTCTCTTTTGCTTTCTTTTCTTATTATCTATAACAAAGCTGTTTAGAAAACCTTTGTTTGAATATAAATTTGCTCCTAGGAAAATAAAAATAGCATATTTAAGCATTTTTGAAATTACTGAAACTTGTATTTTTCATCTTTTTTGACATTAGTTATAGAGTTTTTTATTAGCTTGTTGCCACTTAAGCCTTCTGCTAATTTTTATGTGCTTTCCACTTTCCCAGAGGTCATCCTCATTAGCTTCATGGGTCATCCAAATGGAGATGTCAATTTTGTTAATCTGCATTCATTGCCTTTCAGAGCCACAGCAGAGTACTTGTCCAGCAACTTACATACCTTACATAACCAGAGGTTCGGAGAAAAATCAGGGACTCCGGCAGCTCTCCAGAGCTAGACTTCCTTACCCGTACCCAGTGTTCCCTATAAAAGATTAGCGATGCTCAAAAGGAAAGAGGAGAGAAGATTTATTCTATGTGATCACTTTTAGAGAGGAAGGAAAACACTGGTTCAGGGCCCAAGGCCATTCTGAGGCTGCAGACTAGAGCTTTCAATTTAAACAGCGGAAGATCTAAGGCAAGGGACAAGAGGCATGCATAATTAAGCAGTTCTGGTGGGCTTATCTGGTCGATAATTCTCTGAGTTTTTATTGCTATCATTCCCCAGAGCAGGTTAGTCTGGTTCTCTTCCACAGGGTAGGTAATTTCCCAGTCTAGAGGGGGAAATTCCCTCCCCGGAGGTCTGCTGTTCCTGGAATCCAAGGTGACCGCTGTTCTGGGACTTCATTTATCTTTGGCCTTCTTCCTCTAAAGGGAAGCAGAGTACCTGGGCATTCCTTAGAGACTGACAGGCTTAGTTAGGTTCAGAGGAAAGCCACAACGCAGCTGAAGAGACACAAAATGAAGACAGGTTTTCAACATGCTGGTATCAGCTTGTGCACCCAAATAAAGAGTGGATGGTTTTTACCAAAGGCAGCCTCCAGGTGCCCATTTCCTTTACTATGCTGGAAATTTTCTTGACTTTCTTCTAATTCGGGCATCTTGCCTCTTTACTCATTTTCTTATTCTCTCTCTCTCTCTCTCTCTCTCTCTCTCTCTCTCTCTCTCTCTCTCTTTTTCTTTTTTTGAGAGAGGGAGAGATTTGAGACAGGATTTCACTGTAGCTTTGCAGCCTGTCCTGGAACTAGGTATTGTAAACCAGGAACAATACAAACCTGGAACTCACAGAGATCTGCCTGCCTCTGCCTTCTGAGTGCTGGGATTAAAGGCGTGCGCCACCACCTCCTGGCTCTATTTCTTATTTTACTGGAGAATATTCTCTCTTTCTCGAGAATGGGTGCATGGGAAATGCAATCCTTGAGAATTTACTTACCAGTAAACATTTTTATTTTATTATAACATTGGTAAATTGAGCATCAATTTGTATGTTAAGAAGGATTTTTTCCTTCAGAATTTCATGTTAGTTCTTCCTCTACTCAACACAAGTGGCATTGTTGAATACCTGTAACTAATTCCATTTCTCATATTGGCATAATCTGCTGTTTTCTCACTTTATTTGTTAGTCTGAAATTTCTATTAGGGTCTTACTATGGAATGTAGTTTTGATCTTTTTGCTTTCTTTTAAAAGCTAAGAACTCTTGCCTTCTAATGCTGGGGAATTATAATTACACTGCTCATGACCCTCAGCGTAGGGCTTCATTTGATCTCTTCTAAATCGAAACTCTCTTCCTCCTGGGCTGCCTTGTGTTCTTATCTTCTCTCACTTCCTGGCTGTTTTTATCCTCCATCTTCTGTATGATTTCCTTGGTGTTGCCTTTCATCATCTCGACTGGGCCTCTTATCATTTTATCGTCCTCTTCTGTAGTGATTTTCCCTTTGCTCTCCAATGCTCACTTCGTACCTGTGTTTGTTTCGTGAGTGCAATGTGCTTTCTGATTACTCTGAGAGTATTTTTCAGGCTCTCCCCCCTTTTAGATCTTTGTGTTTTCTGTCTGGATCTTTCCTATCACACTTTTCCTCTTGTCCTGTATTGATTTCATTTTAAATACAGGAATTAAGAATTTAGTCAAGCTAGTTTTCTGGACATCATTGAAGAATAATTCAGGGATCTCAGAATTTATAATATTATCATTATTTTTTACACTGAGCATGGCATTTCCCAGTCTACAGACCTCAGTTTTGTCTTCAGAGACTAAAATCCTTAATATCTTCTGGACTGAAGAAAGGCGGTTACCCCACAGTCGTGGGTGGAATCCATGAAACTTTCTGCCAATTTTCCATTTTTTTTTCTCCAACTCTACTTCCTAAATTGTTTCCAGTTTCTAAAGCTTTTGTCCATCTCCGATGTTGTATTTGAACCAGGATTTCTTTGAGTGTCTCACTATTCTGAAACTACCCTACACCTGCTTTGTGTAGCTTATGGAGCACCAGGCTCTCTCCATACAAGCATCTTCAGCTCTTGGCCCCAAGGCTCACATCATGCAGCAGAACTGACAGCAAGCTGCTCACCCTCTCTGTATCTCCCCAGTCAAGTGCTTTATTTCAGTGTCTCCCATGAGTCGCCTCCTAGTAGACAGTCTCCTCAAAACACAAAGGTTGTGTTTTCAACAAATTCCATCAGTTTAGCATCTCAGCATCTTCCCTGAGAAGCATTTGTCTAAGTATTTTAACAATAAAAAATCAGGAGTCAGATATTGTGGCAAGAACCTGATTGATCAGAGATGCAGAGATGCCAACAGTCACTTCCTCTCTCTTCTGTTCCTCAATCCAACAACGGCCGAGATCCACTCTAAGCCCGGCCTTACTACTTCCTCAGTCCTCCAAAACCTCTATGGTTAATTTTGGTCAGCTAGTGGCTAGCTCTGCCCTTTGATTCAAAACAAACTTTATTGTCAGAATGCAATCAAAATATCTCACAGCATCCCTGTATTAAGTATGACACTTCTGCCATTTGCTAAGGGGGTCTAGATTTCTGTCTGTAGGGCAAGCAGCTAGAAGTTAGGCAGAAACCGATTCATACTCAAACTCAATCTCATCCTAAGGCACAGTGACCACTTGTTAAACCTATATTTCTATATCTCTAGAGTCCTTATGATTTCTTACTACCTATCCTTGCTTCATCTCTTTCCGAGTTAATAAGTCCAGTGTTTTTGTCTTGTTTGGATTTTTGTCTAAGAGAGGGCCACCTAAATGTTTCTCTAACCACAACCAGGTAGTAAGTGATTTTTCATACTGACCCTTTTCTGTTCAAATCTCTGTTTTTATTGTTCAATATAGTCATGGAAAGTCCCTCAGATGCTGGGTGTTTCCCACAGGGGAATACTGTGACTTGCCATACTTTTCTTCTCCCGCTTTGGTCACTTATCCAGATCAACCCATTTTAATTGCCCTGCTATATCCTGTCTATCTCCAGGTGGTCATTACGTTTAAGAGTCTAACTTACTTGTTTTCAAAATTGCCAAGGCAGATTGATCCCTGGGCTTTAAAACTCTATAACTTCCCTTCTCTAGAAATATTTGAGTTCATCAGCGTGGTGCGCTATCTCTCAAGATCTCTCAGTGTTGTCTCTCTGAAGCTGGCTTTGACCTTTTGACTTGAATCAGTTGCTTTTCTCTCCCTAGGGCCCATGAGTTTATGGTGAATGCTGTATTCTCTTTTTATTACCAGACCTAGCTCGTGATATCTTTTGCCCACATGTGAAGAGCTCATTGCACCTTTGTGAAATGAACAAAAGGGTTCTATTTTAAGGGATTTCATTTACAATTACTTCTACAGAGCAGTGAGGGTAAGATTTCTTGGAAGAAAAAAATGTTAATGAAGCAATGATTCCAACTGGTATACGACCTTATTTCCACTGCTGTCATCACAGTTCGGCGGCACCACCCTGGTATTTCAAGCAGCTGTCAGGCCAGCTTGAGCTTAACGTTCTTCATGAGTGCATCCAAATGGAACAGAGGGACACAGGTGGTTTGCATGGAGGGAAAAGTCAGTCTTTGGTGCCTTCCTTTCACCTAGTACACATTTGCATTTTTAGGTCTACAGGCATAACTGAGAATTTGTGAATTTTAAAAAAATTAGAAATAATTTTATAGAATTCTAAAAATTTTTCTAATTAAAAGCTCTGTATTATGGAGTTGGAATTGACTTGAGTGAAAATTTGGCCAACATAACAGGACTGCTATCAATTACTATGGTTAAAAACTACTTTTTTCATGAAAACAATGTAAGTCATTAACCTACAACAAAATAGTTCATCCCAACTAAGAGTCAAAGAGACCTGAATTTTCCTGGTTTATCTGACTCACAAGTTTTGAACTGTAGCTATTTAGAGGAGTTACTTATGTTCCTGTTTTGTTTGGACATTGCGCAGGCAAAATGTTAAATAAATTTTAGAGCACAGAGATTGTGCATGGCACATGCCACAGAATATATCAATGTATTTATTCAATACCTGATACTCAGAATGCCTGCAACTGAGTAGTGCTGGCTCTTGCCAAAGAAGAGGCGAAGCATCTATAACATCTGGAAGACAGGCAGTAACAGTCCTCTTCCTTTCATAGTAAGCAGGAATGAGCCACATGGGGCTATGTACTAAAGGTCTCACTGGTATTACATCTGAAGGTGGAATTTTATGAGAAGGCTGCGCCTATTATACTAGGACAAGTACATAATTTTAGCAGGGTAAACTATAAAAAGAAGATTAACACTGAAATTAAGTGATCAATCGCTTTTTTTTTATTGCAGAGAGATTCATGCACGACTTGGCCAACAAAAGAAAATCAATGAACGAAACAACAAAGTAAATCTTTGGGAAAAAAAGCATTCTATTATAGACTTTACTAATTGCTCAAACAGTTGTTCTGTTATGCTAAATTCCCTCCTGAAGATCTCAAACAAAATCGATAGTAAATTATAACCGACTAGATAGGGAGCTACTGCTAAGAATTTGGCAAAACTGAAGGTGATCAACCCACCCATTCATTTATGTATCACTCGTGTATCATGCTCATCCACTGTACAGGGTGGGGGAACTCAGAGATGGCACTCAACCACATATTAGAGAAATCAAAGAAATCCTAGGGTTGATATTTGAAGTGAGTCTTGAGCATGACTTGAGTAATCCTGCAGGGAAAAGGACACTCCCTGTGAAGGGATCAAAATGTGAGATTAGAAATTGAAAAAACACAGCACATTCTGTAGTATATGTCAGATTTGGCAGGATGGGGGAAAAGGTTGCATGAAGTGAGTTCTCACAGTTCGGTCTGTCAAACCAGACTGAGATGCTTATTTGAAGGAACCGTTCAGTTGAGTGTTGTCTGCTATTTATATTGGAGCCGGGAGAAGGCCACTGAAAACTGAGAATTGTCACAGGAATAGTCGAAGAGCTGCAGAATGTAGGCTGAGAGTCAAGGAAACACAGAGTGCTTAAGAAGAGGAAGAAAGATGAGGAGCAAGAACCTTGACGCATATTCTGTCTTCCATGTGAGAGGATAATTGCGTATCATGATTTTGCGGCTGCAGACTCGGCCAGCCTTCCTTTTCCCTTTCTTCTCCTCTTAAGTGGCCATTAGAAGGACCTGGGGCCTTGACTCCTTTTGTAGTGTAGAGTTCTGCTTTCTTTCAGAACATGTTTGGATTACTGTTTTGAAGATCCTGTTCATTTTCTCCTAGCTCTTCTTTATTAGTGTTGACACTTCTGAAGAGGCTAGACTCAGGATATTTAAGAGGAAAATGCACAGCCTTGGAAATGTAGAGGTGTATGTAATATGGAGGTGCCATGAGTTAATTTAGGCTTGTTCCCTTCATAATGCTGTTCCAGGGGCAGTGCTTGGCAGCATGTCAGTAAATCCTTTGAAAGTGAAAGGTGCCCCATGCATCTGTCCTCTTCACACACTAACAAAGACTTATCAAACCTTGGGGCTTTGTTGGATATTTGGAGACAATGAGACATCCCATTTCGGTGTACTATTTCAGATCATCCACCCAGTTTCGGCTGTCAACTTTGAGGAGGACCAGGAAAAATAAAAACCCTGGAGAAAGTTGTTTCAGAACTTGATTCTTATGTGTGAACAGATCTGAGGTGTCTGAAGTGTGAGGTCCTGATAAGAGTCATGGATAAGACTTTTGTCAGCTTCCCAAGAGAGGGCCTGCCAGAGAGTTTACGTGATTTAGGAGTAAATATATGTCTATGTGGAAAAAAAAGATAGCTTTTTTATTTTTGGAAAAAAATACTTTCCCAAAATAGCTTTGGCTTTGCTACTTGGCAAGCTACATTTGTGACCATTGCCTCTTAAGACTACAGGAGCTGCTTATTAGGGGCCATACTTGGCTCTTAGTCAAAATGTTGCTCTAGCATTCCCACATCTGCAGGAAGAACTATACAAAAGACAGGATTAAGCAGGTGCCTGATAACACAAGTCAGTCTGTTAGCTAGTGTCCTAGAAGCTCACGGTCCATACTTCTGCTTCTGTTTGTTCCATATCAACCTGCACCTATGTTATCATGTGGAGTTCACTATGATGGGCAAATTACAAAGAATAAAATCTGGTTTATAGGAGTTTCAGCTTAATATGCTGGCACCATCCAAAAGAACAAAACTGCAGGTTTTACAGCTCTACTCAAGAACGATCTGTTCATGAATAGCCCCAAAGGACAGTCACAAGGGAAACCCCTAGATCATGGCACCAGGCTGTTTATTTCTGCCTGTGAGGAAATAGGGTTGAAGTCATAAGTCTACTCTGATCCACATGCACTGTTTAGAGTTTGATGAATATTCAGACACTATTGAAAACACTTCTAGAAATTTGTCGAGACAGTCTTGAGAAGTAAATGAGCAAATGCCTCTGCCTACAAAGAATGACAATATTTTCTCGTAAGTGAATTCTCCTTGAAGAGTGACATCAGCAAAAAATAATTTTAATAATCATGTGGCTTTCATCTTTCCCAACCACTGTTATCCTAGCCAAGAGAACACAGATAATAGTCATGGGAGATGGAATGAAAGATATGCAAGGGGGATTGATGGAGCAAAGTTGATCCGGAATGTTGAATGTCTATCCTGCCATCAGACAGAATCTGAGCATGCGTGTGGTGCTCCTGGGAAGTCGCCAACAGTTAGATGCAGACAAGGAAATTATTTGGATCATTTACATCATGGATGCTTTGGAGCTTTGTTTCCTCTGGAATAGATGTATCTCTGGACGTAGGTATGCCTTCTCTACCTCCAGTGCTTCTGCCAAAAGCATTGCCCATGGTTGTTTCGAAGCCAACTCATTCTCCATTCAGAATGGTTTTTCAGCATCATGGGTTTTGATCCAACATTGCCTCTGGCCATGGAACTTAGCATGACAAATGCAATGTGGCAGTGGGTTCATATCCATAGAACACATTGGTTTCAGTATGTTGCCTATCACTCTAAAGCAGCCTCACTATGGAATGACATTTGGGAAACTCTACTATGGTGCCAACTATAAAGCAATATTGCTGGAGTCTGGAGTGATATCCTTTCCAATCAGCTAATTCATGTCAATTTGAGAATAATATGTGATACTGTTTTGCCTAGAGCTGTAATTCATAGGCTTGAAATAGGAGTGGATATCAATTTTTGCTTCTCACTTCTGCACCAGTTGACAACTGGTTTGGAGGTCATAGATTCCCCCTCAACTCCAAACTGATCATTTTCAAGAAGAGATAACTTAACTGAGCAGGTTGGTAAGACTGGCACCTGCCTTGTATATGCACCTTGTGCTGCCTAACTGACTGAAATCAATGGTGGTGCCATTATTACCCATATTCTGTGACAGAGTTTAATAAGAAACTGCAGGTGAGCGAAAGACTGTGGGGCCTGGAAAGGTACGCACACTCCGGGGACCAATTCTTGCTGAGTCTTGTTCAGTCTCCAGAGACAGAAATGATTGACATGCTGAGGGAATAAAGAAAGGACAGACAGACAGACAGAAAATCTGGGGTTGGTTGGACTGGAATCTCTGATGGAGAAACCACAGAACACTGGAAACTCAGCGTGTTTACTATGTTCAGTTGAACAAAGAGGTAGGATTATTATAAACATATAAACAAGGAGGCAGGGATTACAGTACACAGCTGGATTAAGGATACAGATTTTGTTAATCCTTGTAGAAGTAACCCCTTTAGGGGTACAGTCTTCAGGTCATAAATATCCAGAGGAGGAGAAAGCTAGGGTGACATTTTCTGCACACGCTACTGTGGAGGCATAAAATGTGAGCCTATTTCCACTTTGTCTGATGGTCAGAGAGTTTGAAGGTTGCTCAAAATTGTGGACAACAAGGGTTGCTACGTATCCTGACTCAGGATGTGGTTACTTGGTTCTTTTGATATTAAGATGGCTCATACAAGTAGATCCATCCCATCCTGACAGATGATCAGGATACGCAAGGATACTTCTGTTCCTTATTTTGTAATATAAGGTTATTTGGTGAATGACTGTCTTCAGGATACTTAGTCTAGACTGACTTCACTGCTTAACCAACAGAATACTAAAGACTTGATGTCTCAAAGTGTTAAAGCAATTAATTGTTTGAGTTGTCCTTTGTATCATGTTGAAGAAGTATTTTGTTGCCTTCTTCCTCCTTTTGTATTGGGGTATAAAAGCACATGGAAAATTAAATGTGGGCGATTTCAGTATTCACTGGAACTCCCTCCCAGTACTAGTCTATGGTTTCTATTTTGTTATTTTTAAACACACCTTTGTATTCTTTCCTTATATTTCTGATTCCCATGCCCCTACTCTGGCAAGAGATGCTTTTGTGGAGGGTGGTCCCTGACACCCTACCAGCATCCACACATGGACCATAGGAAGGCTTTGCTAAGAACCACAGGTCCCCCAATTTTTCCCTTGTAAGATTGTAACCTAGAGTCCGTCAAAAGAGAACTTGTGAGATTTGGAAGGCATGAGAATTAAATCAGCCTTAATTCTCTGGAAGTCTCTGGAGCCAGTTAAAGAAGCAGAGAAATGAAACCTTTTTTCCAACGGTTGTCCTGGCCAAGTAAAAGCAGTGTGGGGTCTAACTTGGTGTGACTCACAGAAGCCACAGTGGCATCTACGGACCTCTCACAGCTCCCGCTCAGGACACAGACTCACTCTGGTGGCTTGACGTGCTGTTGTCTTCAGAGTCCCCTGCAGGCATTAATCACTCTCCTTGGCTTTCTGAGACCATCTCATGCTATAGTCCAGAATGGCTTTGAACTGGCGTCCTGCTATCTCAGTCTTCCCAGGGATGAGATTACAGGCATGAGCCACTCTGACCATCTGTGAACTTGTTGACTTTGGGCCATTACCTCATTGCATTGGTGTGAGACTCTCCTATAATTCTACTCATTCTTTAAGACTGTCCATGGCCAAGCTCCTTCTGGGTAAGTTTTATGCACTATAATAGGTCTCTTCACTGGTAGTTCAATTCTTTTACATGACTACAGCAAATATGCTCTTGATTTTCTTAGACATTTTCATAATACTATGATTATGTATATGATTAAGTATTTTTTATTGTTTTTATTGAGCTATATATTTTTCTCCATACCCCTTTCTTCTTTTTCCCTCCCCTTCTACCTTCTCCCACGGTCCCCCTGCTCCCAATTTACTCAGGAGATCATATCTTCTTCTACTTTCCATATAGTTTAGATCCATGTATGATGCGGGAGAATTGTCTGTATTCTGTCAATCATATTTTAATAAAACACTGATTGGCCAGGCAGGAAGCATAGGCGGGAAAATCAGACAGGAAGTAGAGGTGATGCAATGAGAACAGGAGAATTCTGGGAAGCAGAGAGGTTCCTCTGCCACTCCTGTGCAGACCACCGAAGAGACAGCATGTAACCTGCCCAGCTGAAAAAGGTACCAAGCCATATGGCTAACATAGATCAGAATAATGGGTTAATATAAGTTACAAGAGCTAATAAGAAGCCTGACCTAATGGGCCAATCAGCTTTAAAACTTATAGAGATCTCTGTGTGATTGATTTTCCTTGGGAGTTGCCGGCTATGGGGTACTGGGCGGGACAGAAACCCCAACAAGCCGGCCCCTCATGTTACACATGTATGTCTCTTTTAGGGTCCTCACTGTCCTAAAAGCTACTTCTGAGTGAATACATATGATATTTGTCTTTCTGAGTCTGGGTTGCCTCATTCAATATGATGTTTTCTAGATATATCCATTTGCCCACAAATTTCAAGATGTCATTCTTTTTTTTTTTTTTCAGCGGTGTAGTACTTCATTGTGTAAATGTACCACATTTTTCTTATCCCTTCTTTGGTCAAGGGGCATTTAGGTTGTTTTCAGGTTCTGGCTATGACAAACAATGCTGCATTGAACATAGTTGAACACATGTCCTTATGGTACAATTGAGCATCCTTTGGGTATATACCCAAAAGTGGTATTGTTGGGTCTTGAGGAAGGTTGTTTCCTAATTTTCTGAGAAATTGCCATACTGATAGCCAAAGAGGTCGTACCAGTTTGCACTCCCACCAGCAATGGAGGAGTGTTCATTTTACCCCATATCCTCTCTAGCATAAGTTGTCATCAGTGTTTTTGATCTTGACCATTCTTATAGGTGTAAGATGGGATCTCAGAGTTGTTTTGATTGACATTTTTCTGATGGCTAAGGATTTTGAGCATTTTCTTAAGTGTCTTTCAGCCATTTTAGATTCTTCTGTTATGAGTTCTCTGTTTTGATCTCTACTCCATTTTTTTAATTGGATTTATTCTTTTGATGACCAATTTCTTGGGTTCTTTACATATTTTGGAGATCAGCCCTTTGTCCAATGTGGGATTGGTGACAATCTTTTCCCATTCCGTAGGGTGTTGCTTTATCTTGTTGACCATGTTCTTTGCTTTACAGAAGCTTCCCAGTTTCAGGAGGTCCCATATATTAATTGTTTCTCTCAGTGTCTGTGCTACTGGGATTATATTTAGGAAGTGATTTCCTGTGCCAATGTGTTCAAGTGTACTTACTTCTTTCTCTTTTATGAGGTCCATGTCTGTCATCACAGCCTCAATGAGGCTGAGGCAGTGACTTGTGAGCATGAGGAGAGCCTGGGCTCTATGGTGAAGCACTATCTCAAAACCACCACCACCACAATACAGTAATGACAAGAAAACAAAGTAAAATTGCAACAAAGAAGGACATAAAGAAAAAGGAATTTATGTAATTAGCATGGAGAGTAAGACCAGAAGTATATTCATATTCTTAAGACTCTAAGTTCTAGAAATACATTTGGAACTTGTGAAGCAGAAAAGTGAAATTTTGATTCAAATGGCTGAGGACCATATATTGCTTTTTTAGGCCTGAGTGAATTTAAGAACTTACAGAAGTTATCAAGAATTTTTCTCCCCATGCTTCTCTGCTCTGCCCTCTTCATTGGTTTAATTCTTAGAAGCGCTGTAAGCCATAGCAAAGTTGAGTATAGACAGTTCCAGGTTTATAGTCTATGAGACTTGTATTATCAAAGACTCACTTTTAGTATAGTCTGGTTTTGCTGGTGAATCTCGAGTCAGGTGTTCATACGATAAACAGTTATTGGATTTTACAAGTAGCAGGCAAGGTAAGACCATGACCCAAGAACTAAGGCAGCCCATGTAGCCCTCAGAAAAATTTATGGCAGAAAGGAGAGCTCTGCTGTTAGGATTCTTGGCAAAAAAAAAATCAGTAAATCAACACAACATTTGGTTTTCCATAAAATATATATTTTTAAGTTAATAAATCATAGTTTATTTTTACACATTCAATATTTTTGTATAACATACTGTAACTATTTCATACACAACATAGCAATAACAACCTACCGTCATTTTCTCTCTAAAATATACAGTGTTTGGTGTAATTATTCTTTGTATCCATAAGCACAGTCTTGGTTTTGTGTCTGCTTTTCTACCACTTTAGGATATAGCTACATATGGTCAAGCAATGTACAACTAAGAGGATGTTTTTGTTCACCTTTATGCAATAAATGTAGTAGATTATCATGGAGTCAACAAAACCAAATATGACTTCAATAAAATTCTCTCTTGGAATTAGAAAGGAAGGGGAAACTAGCCAATGATTCTACTGGTTAAGGATTTTATTTTTCACTGTCCCCAGTCAGTTAATCTGACTCATGAGAGAAAATTATCAATTTCCTTGATAATTAAGGTCTTGAAGTCCCATTTGATATTGATACTGGGAAAGTCTGCTATTTGTTATATTAGCAGACTACATTCTGTTGAGGAAGTTAGCTAGGTAGTACTGCCATACGTTTGCTTTGCTGGGGTTGAAGTTCCTCAGGACTGAAAAACCTTCCTAAAGTCTTTAGTTGCAGCCAATTAATTCAAATGTGGTTAATGTCTTAAACTAGTAACTGGAGCTTAAGGTCTTGCTGAATCATCCTCTCAAGAGAGTCAGTGTTTTCTGTTTCTCAGATTCAGGCCTTGAAACTCCAAGCGGTAGTTCAATTCTTAGCACACAGGCTTATGGTGACTCAGCACAGTTGGTTGGGGTTGGGAGTGATAATTAATCTTCCCCATATCTCCAGGCGGCTACGACACAATGTTCTTTCCACCGTTTTTTAATTAAGATAATTAGATCAAGCTTTTGTCATCTTCACCTTAAGTATTCTAATTTCTTCAGCCAGGAAGCAGCACCCAGGCTCCCTGAGAAGGGCCTGGGAAATCACACAGACTCCCCTAGACCCAATTCTTACTATGCCAGGCCTCACTGCCTCTCTTTTCACTTTGTCTTGGGTGGAAAATTTTTCTTTTATAGTTGTCAAAACCCATGGCTATGTGATTCTCCCCCAAGTAGGACTGTGGAATATAGACTTACAGATTGTGCTTTCATTTGTCTTTAGGCACGCACAGTTAGGATGTGGTGAAGATACTGAAGCAGTCTGACTTTTTCTATCACTCATCCTAAAGTTCTAGCTTCAGGAAACACACAAGCTGAGTCTGAAGAATGACAGACAGCCGTATAGCCATCTGCTTTCCTACTGGACAGCCATATGGACCGCTTTTCAGCTGGTCCAAGGGGAATACTCACTACCCAGCAGCCCGCTTCAATTTGGCCAACCTGACACTTGAATATCTGTCAGTAATAACCATCTTCCATGTTAGCTCAATTGTTTGTAGGTAGAAAATGGGAAGAAGAAGCTATAAGTTGGTACTATAGCTTATAGTTGGAAGCTATAAGCCTGGAAGGTCAGGGGCAAATTAGGCTATGGGTGTAGTTAGAGCTGAATATCTGAGTGCTGTATTTGTTAGTATTTTCTTTCTTATTATTGTTTGTGTAAGTGTGGGTATTTGTGTGACATCGCATGTGTGTGTGAGTCTGAGTGTGACATCTGGGGTGGATTCTTACCTTCTTCCATTGGGTCTCAAGGATCAAACACAGATCATTTGGCTTGAGCAGCAAGTGCTTTGACCCCCTGGACCATCCAGGGACTATTCTACTCACATGAGCGGAAACCTGTCTCTCTGTATCGCTTCTCTCTGATGTCTTTCCTTTGCTTTTCTGTAGGATTTTTATTTGTTTATTTTTTTTAATGGGCTATCAAGAGTACCTGCAAACAACTCTGGGCTTTTGTTGGTTCTCGGACTGTCATGTATCCCAAACAGGTCTGGAACTCACTGAGTAGCTGAGTGATGACTTTGAACTTTTAATCCTTGGATGATGCTTCCATTTCCCAAGTGCTGACATTATAGTTATATGTCACCATTTATAGTTTTATGAGGTACTGGGGCTTAAGCCAGGGTTTCATCATTGAGAGGCAAGCACTCTACCAACAGGCTTTGCCTCCAGCCCACAGCAGTCTTCACCACCCATTTAGTTTAATAAGCCCACTCTGAGAAGCTATTTGCTATGACTTGGGTATGCTTCATCACCCAAAGGTACAGTTCCCCAACTGATATTGAGAATGAATGAAATTATGAAGAGGGTTGGTGCAGAAGGAAGTGATTAAATCACTGGCCTCATCATGCTCAGATGAAACTGATGTCCTTCTTGTGGGGCCACTGTTATCCCTTGTGGAAGTCAGAACATTACAAATCACTTCTGAATCTCTTTTGAATTCTTGCTCCCCCCTTTGCAATATTTGATTGCTTTGTAATATATCCACAGGACCTCATCGAAGCCCTGTACACAGCAACACCGTGCTCTTTAGTCTCCAGAACTGTGAACTAAATAAACATACGTTTATTATTAAGTTCCCAGCCTCAGGAGTTTCCTTATAACAACAGAAAACAGATGTAGACAGCATCATCTCTTTCTCCAATCTTCCTGCAAGTACACGGGGTTGACTTTGATATTTTAACCCTGGGTCATAGGTCTAGCTGTGGCTATCACTCTGTTTTGTTTTCTTCATAGAAAAGACTGGACCTATCACCTGTCCTTGAAAATTAGAATTATAAAAATCAAAGAAATTATGTTATGATAAAAGGAGTGATGGGCAAACACACACAATAGATATTTACCACTATTATTATGACAGAACTTTATATTATTCCCATGTGCTTTTTGTGTGCTTACATGTTATGAGAATGATATTTTAAACAAAATAAAGAAAATTAACTAAATATTGTAAAAAAATCTTATTTAATAGCTAAGTAAAAATAGTTCTACAAATGCAAAAGTCATACCACAATTAAGACTGGAGTCATGGCACAATTAATATGGAGTTTGAAATTTGAAAATTCAATAAAAAATTTTAAATTAGTAAATTACCATTGTTATTAAGAATATAATATTCTTAGAATATAAAGGTCACAAAAATCATTAAGAAAACCATAAGAAAAAAACTAAATGAGCATAAACATACAGTTCTGAAAGAGGAAGTAAAAATGATTTTAAGGCATAAGAATTCATCAGTGAACTTTTAGTGAACTTTACTGTAGTCAGAAGCATCTCTAAAAATGGCAAAGATTTAAAATTTAATCACTCCAAATGCTAGTTAGGCTGCAGTGATGTGCTTATAGCGTTTTAGAGAGCGGGCCCTTTGTGACTGCATAGTCTGCTCTCTTGAACTCGGCCATATGGGTCCAGTTAGGATCTGGTGCTTGCAATCAGAAAAAACCTGATTCTGAGGAGTGGATAAGAGCACTGTCTACTCTTCCAGAGGACCTGGGTTCAGCTCTCAGGAACCACATGACAATTCACAGCCAACTGTCAATCCAGTTCTAAGATGTCCATCCCATTCTGGCCACACAAGACACCAGGCACACACATAGTACACTGATGTGCATTCAACAACATGCCCATTAATAAAAACGAAAAGTAAATAAATCTTAAAAGAAAAGCTAGGGTATCAGAAGAGCCTTCTTCCTCATTATGCCAGTCAAAATGAGTTATATTTTATTTTCACTGAGCCTACTTTCTCTGTAAAATTTGGGTAATAGCATCATGAAGATTAAATTCAAGTTTGTAATTAAAGACTTCTATAGGGTGAGGCATTCAGTTACTTACCTAATAACCATTTTGCCACACTGATGTTTCTTGTACCTAGGCTTCATCTACAGATTTAGAGCTAGACAAAGGCCTGGTACACAAGAGTTATAGATAAAAAGTTATGGCACTGTTTTCATTGGGAACAGTAAATAGCAGGAAAAAACATTTTCTAAAATTTTTACAACAAAGAACAGAAAATAATATTAAGTGGAAGAAAACTGGTCATAATATAAAGTTAATTATGATTCTACATTCAGGATTTATGTAGACAGTAGACTGAAAGATGATGACTCTTGTGTTTTGGGTTTGTGTGTATGTGTATGCTGTTGTGTTTATGTACTGTGTGCACGTGTATGCAGGTTTGTTTCATGTGTGTAGAAGCTAGATAGCAATGTCAGCTGTCTTCCTCTACTGCTGTCCTTTTTACCGATCTCCATTTTTTTGAGACAGGATCTCTTAACACGGAGCTCACCAATTTGTTAAGACTAGCTCACCAGCAAGCTCCATATTCTCCTGTCTCTGCCTCCTAAACACGAAGTTAAGCATATGTCACCATGACCAGCTTCTCCTCCTCCTCCTCCTCCTTCTCTTCTTCTTCTTCTTCTTCTTTTTAGATTTATTTACTTATTATGTACACAGTGTTCAGCCTCCATTTATGTCTGCTGGCCAGAAGCGGGCACCAGAGCTCATGATCACAATCATGTGAGCCACCATGTGGTTGCTGGGAATTGAACTCAGTACCTCTGGAAGAGCAGTCAGTGGTCTTAATCTCTGAGCCATCTCTCCAGCCCCATGACCAGCTTCTGAAGTGAGTGTTGAGAAACCCAAACTCAGGTTTTTATGCGTGCACAGCTGCCGTTTTCCCAGCTGATCCATATCCCAGCCTCGACATTATACTTCAGTCACCTAGAATTACGGCTATCCTGCTTCAACCTTCTGAGTACTTGAGATTACAGGCAAGGCTAGTCACTAAATTTTATATTTTACCTGTAGTAACACAGTTCATTATTCCAAAGCTTTTAAAATCTGTTTTTCTTTTCTTTGAAGATAAATAGGCTCCAAGCAAATGCGATTAAATGCATGCACTGAGATAATTTGTTTGAAGTCTCTTCTTTTGATGAAAGTGGTTCAAATGAGTGTAAGCAAAGAACAGTGTTCTGCTACACTCAATTATGGGTTACAGGAAAAAAAATAAGGTTGTAGAAGTTGGGTGATCGGGGAGGGTGGGAAATTGGAGCTCTAGAAAGTGATCCGAGCACAGAATTGCGTTGTTTCCATCTAGTCTATGAAATGAAGGTAATTACCAAGCCTACAGCCATTAGCATGTTACTCATAAAGTAAATTAAAAATAAATTTCAGTTTTTATTTTTTTCCCTCATTCTCTTCTTTGAAACTGATTGGTTTCTTTCTTAGTATGTTCTTAAATGACTCTTTTCTGAGCAAGGACTGCCCAGCCCCCTGCTGTCAGGCCTCCTTTAGTTGGAACAAGCTTTGCTTCTTTCCACTGGCTTATACTGTGATGCGTTTGTTATTCTACACCGACTAGAAAGCCTGTGGGAAGAAGCTGATGGGAAAACAATGATTGTCTGCAATTCTTATTGTCTAGACTACTAGGTGGCTGGTTCTGGTTCTTTGTCACAGGCTCACACTTGCTGAACCCCAATATTCCATCTGCCAAGGATGCAAGATATACCCTCCCACTGCCACCAAAGTCAGGGAACTTTCACATAGCACAGCCAGAATATCTACTCACTCTTCAAGTAGTGCTCATGATTTTTGTAAAAATAAAATGTTATGGGATCCCAGCCTTAGACAACTACAGGAAACTAATGTCTGCTGAAAGACAAACCATTATTTATCCTCAGGGATGATGCTCCTAAGGGACTGTCTTAGTCAGTGTTCCTATTGCTGTGATGAAACACCATGGCTAACATCAACTTGGGGAGGAAAGAGTTTATTTGGAATATGCTTCTACATCACTATTCATCATCAAAGGAAGTCAGGACAGGAACTCAAACAGGACAGAAATCTGGAGGCTGGAGATGATGCAGAGGTCATGGATAAGTGATTCTTACTGACTTGCTCCCTACGACTTGCTGAGACTGCATTTCTATAGAATCCAGGACCACCAGTTCCTACATACAATGGGCCTTCCCCCATCAATCACTAAATAAGAAAATGCCCTACAGGTTTAAGTATACCATGAATTTGAGAAGGAGTGAGAGGGGACATATGGGAGGAATTGAAGAGAAAAAATAAAAAAAGGTTGGAGGGAGGATAGGGAATGTGGGAATGATATAGTTATGTTTTAATTAAAATTTTAAAATTAAAAGAACTTTAAATTCCTCATTGCTTTGTGGTTTGGTGGAATTAAACCCTTGTAATTTTTCTTATCTAATTGCGTGGGAGGTATATATAAATAAGGGCAGATGTCCATAGAGGTAAGAGGATTTGGGTGCTCTAGAAATAGAGTTATGGGTTGTTGTGAGTCTCACAGTGTAGCTGCTGGGAATAGAACTAGGTCCTCCTCTGCAAGAGCAGCCTGGGCTCCTCACCAGTGCTGGGCTCTGAACCACCTCTCTGGTCCTCATTTCCTTATGCTGAGTACATAATAGACTCTTCAGAAGCAGTTTCTTGGTACTGAAATGTAAGATTGCCTGAATTTTATTTAGAGCAGTGATTCTCAACCTTCCTAATGCTGTGACCCTTTAATACAGTTCCTCATATCGTGGTGACTCTCAACCATAACATTATTTTGTTGATACTTCCTAACTGCAATTTTGCTACTGTTATGAAAGGTCTTGCAGATATTTGATGTGCAGAATATCTGATATGTGACCACCCCAAAGGGATTATGACCTATTTGAGAACCACTATTTTAAAGAATTTCCTCTCCCTTTGTCAGACACCCCAGATTTAAAACAAATCTGTTCAATTTGTAAAGAAAAATAAACAAATCTGTTAAAACAAATCTGTTAAAACAATTATAGCATCCCTTTAAGAGTGCCATAGTTTCTTTTCTATGTGGCTGATAATTGCATCTAGGCATTGTTATGCATGAGCTCCTGAAAGGAGAAGCAAATAAGTTGGTCCAAGAATCTCACAAAGGGGTTGAATAGAAATGGAAAGGAAGATTGAAAGATTATGTTCAATTTAAACAGCTTCCCATGTGGATGCAATGAAAACAATTACCAAATCTTAAAAAAATTCAAAGCTGGGGATTAAAGATTTAAAACAAATTCATTTTGTCTTTTATACCTAATCTTTTAAAATGTGATTGCTTCTTAATTTCATGAGTTACCAATGTGTGTTTGCCTTGATGATAGTTACCTCCACCTCCCAGGTTTCCTTTGTGAATAAGAGCTGTCACAAATTGTAATTGTGCCAGGTGTCTCTGACAGCTACGTGAATATTAATTAATTCAGCTACAAAGCAATATTTTGTGTTTGTAACGCTACAAATAGCATGTTTTTGTTCTAGCTTTCTATGTCCATGGGCAGCATGTTGAGAATGGGGAGTAAGTAGTATAAATAGATGTGCAATGTGACACCATTTGTTTACTTTACTCCTTTCTTTCCCATGCAAGGGCACAGGCATACATGCTGCACACATTTTTGAGTGCAGACATTGTCTTTTATCCCTATGAACTCTATAATATACGGTATTAAAGAATGTACATTTTATAGTGTATGGTATATGTAACAGTTACTCAAAAAGTGTTTATGCCTTTTGAACTTACGTAAGCGGACTTTGTAGTTGCTCATTTTCTATAGTCTGCATGGAACTAATGTGATAGACTTTTAATTTACAGAACAATTAAAATGACACTCATGCAGGTCATACTTGAGCAGTCCTAGTGTGTATCTTCATAAATTAGTATTTCCTCTGCAGTAGAACATGCTTATATCATAGAGCTTCACATTATTTTCATCTAGCTGCTACTGAGAGATGGGAGGGAAGGAAGAAAAGAAGAAAATATAAATGAGGAGTGAGCCATGACTACCATTTAACAATAGTAATACTATCTAACAGTAGTTAACTTGTGTCTTTCACTTTTATGTGAGGATTGATAATAAAGGCTAAAGGCAAGGGATATTTTAACAGCAGAATATGTTGCTCTTAGATCATAGTTTATACAGTCTGCTTTCCTTAAAGGTTTGGACAAATGCTGGTAAGAACACCTTCCCAAACCAGCTGAAACTAAGTGTAATTGCCTCCTAAGGGTGATAAAAGGAAACCTATGTGACTGGACATCTTGTCCTTCTTTGTAACTATGGATGGTTTACACAGGAAAGTGAAGGGACTCAATGGCCCTATTAACATGCTACTGTACATAATTTTTTGGTGAAGACTAAAATAGAATCTCTATTAGATCAGTAAGTTTATTTTGGGATTTTTTTTTTTAGGAGGGTGCCAGTTTTGTTCTCCTTTGTGTCTCAAGACCTGAACTGATACACCAAGGAAATAGGTTAGCAATGGAGAAGTGTTCCCCCTTGTTCTACTTCCTCTACAGCAAGAGCTATCAGTTGTGTTATTGGTCTTAGCCATTCTGTCAGGTGTAAGATGGAAGCTCAAAGGAATTTTGATTTGCATTTCCCTGATGGCTAAGAACATTAAACATTTCTTTGTTTCTCAGTCATTGAAGATTCCTCTGCTGAGAATTCTCTGTTTAGATCTGTACCCTATTTTTAATTGGATTATTTGATTTTTGATGTCTAGTTTCTTGAATTCTTTATATATATTTTGGATATTAGCCCTCTATTGGATGTGATGTTGCTGAAAATCTTTCCTCATTCTGTAGGCTGTCATTTGGTCCTGTTGATAGTATCCTTTGTCTTACAGAAGCTTTTCAGTTTCATGAGGTCCCGTTTATTGATCGTTAATCTTAGTCTTGTTCTATCAGTGTTTTTTCAGGAACTTGTCTCCTGTGCCAATAAGTTCAAGGCTATTCTTCACCTTCTCTTCTATCAGTTTCATTGTATCTGGTTTTATGTTGAAGTCTTTGATCCACTTGAACTTGAGTTTTGTGCACGGGGATAGTTTTGTTCATGGATCAATTTGCATTCTTCTAAATGCTGACAGCCAGTTAGACCGGAACCATTTGTTGAGGATGCTTTTCTTTTTCTATTGTGTATTTCTGGCATCTGTATAAAAAAAATCAAGCATTTATTGTTGTGTGAATTTACTTCTGGGTCTTTTATTCTTTTCTTAAGCTAATACAATGTGATTTTTATTATATTAGCACTATAGTAGAGCTTGAAATCAGGGATGTGATACCTCTGGATGTTCTTTCATTGCACACAATTGTTTTAGTTAACTTGGGTTTTTTGTTTTTCCACGTGAAGTTAAGTATTGTCTTTTCAAGTTCTATAATGACTTGTATTGGAATTTCGATGCCGAATGCATTGAATCTGTGGATTGCTTTTTGGTAAGATGGCCATTTTTACTTTGTTAATCCTACCAATCCATGAACATGCAAGATCTTTTCACCTTCAGGTATCTTCTTCAAAGACTTAAACTTTTTGTAGAACAAATCTTTCACTTGTTTGGTTAGAGTTACTCCAAGATATTTTATGTTGTTTGTGGCTATTATGAATAGTGCTGTTTACCCGATTTCTTTCTCAGCCTGTTTGTCATTTGTGTATAAGAGGGCTACTATTTTTTTTTTTTTGATTTAATCTTGTACTAATCACTTTGCCAAAGAGGTTTATCATCTGTAAGAGTTCCCTGGCAGAATTTTTGAGCTCACTTACGTATACTTTCATATTATCTGAAAATAATGATATTTGACTTCTTCCTTTACAAATTGTATCTCCTTTAGTTGTCTTATTGCTCTAGGTAGAGCATCAAGTACTATATTGAATAGATATGGAGATAGTGGACAGCCCTGTATTGCTACTAATTTTATGGAAATTGTTTTGCATATCTTGCTATTTAACTTAATGTTGGTTATAGGATTGCTGTAAATTTTCTTTATTATGTTTAGGTCTGTTCCTTGTATCTTTACTCTTTCTAAGACTTTTGTCTTGAAGGGGTGTTGGATTTTCATTAAAGACTTTTCACATCTGATGAGATGATCATGTGGTTTTTTTTTTCATTTTGTTTATATGGTAGATTAGATTAACTGAGAGTAAAGGGTTAAAGAAAATTTTCCAAGCAAATGGACCTAAGAAACAAGCTTGTATAGCCATTCTAATATCTAACAAAATAAACTTCAAACCAAAATTAATCAAAAAAGACAAGGAAGGGCACTTTATCAAAGGAAAGATTCAGCAAGATGTCCTCTGGTTAGTCAGGTGCTCCTGCCGGGATCCTGGCAGCCAACGTGACCTCTGGGGTTCTAGGTGCTGGCATGGCCTCTGGTAAAGCAAAGGACTTCTACAAGAGTTGTGGAACAGAATATAGTGATGAGGAAAGGAGGGGTTGTTGGGAGAAGGCTGGGTGGTTGTTAATGTTTTAAATACTAAGAGTCAGCCTCATCCCCAACCATTTACTTTAAAAATGCACTTTACCATTTACTTTAAGAAACACACACACACACACACACACAGACACACAGACACACACACACACCTACTTATGTGCCCTTTTACTTTTTTCTAAGTAAAAATATAAACATCAACACTAATTAATTATTTATAATTATGATGATATGTACAATATTAACAAGGCCTTCTGCATTATTTTGTCTATTTTCACAGCCTTTATTTAGCATACTGTTTCTGACTTGAGAACAGAATAGGTAAACAGTTGCTTCTTGGGCACCTCTGAAGGCAAAGAGAATATAGCAGACTGGCCAATTACTGGGTTGCTCTGGCTTAATTTAGACTGGGCTGTACCTCTTTCGGCAATTTCCTTTGGACGCAGAGCTGCAGAGATAGACTTTAGTGTCTGCAATGTAGGAGGTTCTAACGTGGGAAGTCACGGAGGAATTGGTGCAGGTGTTGTTTATATTCATGGTGGCTGAGCTAACCTAATTTTACCTGGAAGAGATTACACGGCATTTACACAGATTGTCTGCAAGGTAAACGACTATTTAAGTGTTGATAGTAAGTGTGAAAAGATTTAATTAAAACATGAGCAAGCTCATCAGAAAAAAAAAAATATATATTTAGGAATGGAAGAAGGTGAGAGTGTTGAGTGATAAAACATGGATAAAATTTCATGTTTCTCCTTTTTTCATATTTCCACTCAAAGCATAGTTTGTTTTAATATCATGGGAACATAAAATGACAAAGTTAAACTAAAGTGTCCATAAGCAAAAGATTAAATATATTGGTGCAAAAGTGCATGTTATAAGGAATAACAGATCACCTATGGTGCCATAGAATTCTATTCAATAGTTTTTATATCAATGAATTAAGTAAGCAGGATAGACATACATTAGAGATTGTGATTTGCAGACTCTGCAGTGTGAAAACTCCCTGACTTTGGTGAGATTGGAGTTGTATCTTGAGCCTGTGATAGACAGAAGATTGGGGTTCGGCAGGCAAGTCTATATGACATAGAAATGGAGCTAGCCACCCAATGACCTAGATGACAAAAATTGTTGACATTGCTTGTTTTTCTCCTTGTGGAATTTTTATTTCTACATCTCATGCTTAAAGGAAAATGCAAAAATTAAGTATAAAAAAATCAATCTTGTTCATTTTATCAGAAAGACTTAAGTGAGTAAGTTTAGTAACGAGTATAACCAAAGAAAGATTACATTTCACTGAGTATATTATTTTTTTATAACCAGGAGAGTGGACTCAGTCTACCAAGAGAAGATTTTAAAGTACAAGGTTCCAGCTAAATGAGTTATATTAAATTCTGTTACCCCCAAATATTAACTATATTAAACATCTATTCAAAATATATTCTGATCAATGGCAGCCCGGTTCCCCACGTAGTTAGTCAAGGGACAGAAAGTAGGAGATGCTGCTGAATTCCTGAGCTTCTCACACCTTCTCCTAAGCTCCAGACCCCACTGACTAGCTACCTGAACCAATGGCTTTCCTAGTAGTTGACGCCAATGCTGAGCTCAAACACAGTTAGCCTGCGATCATTTGTGTTCCCTGTCTTCCTCATCGCCAGTGAAAGTCAGCTCTCCGGGGATATAATTAAATTGTGCAAGTAAACACTGCAAATGAATGAAACAATACCTGAAGCCCAGTTTCTTAAGTTCTAGTTCACTGTTAAAATTGAAATTGTGAAATATGTTTTCTTGAATTATCGGAATGGCTGTTTGGAATGATATTGGAGCTCTTATGACTTTCCTGGTATGTTAGTCATCCTGAGTCTTTGTAAAATACGTACGTAGGTGACACATTCAAAGACCGGTTTGGTTTTGAGATTTAAGAATGTAGATAAACTACCACGAGAAGGTGGAGTCTCTGAGCGGGATCATGGTTACGTCCCTAGTAAAATGCTTGCTGCATGACAAATGTACTCTGAACTGAATTAACAACTAAACTGATAAAGGGATTGGGAAGTAATGTTTTTAATTACCTACTCAGCAGATGAATCATTCTCTACTCTGCGTGGGTAGAGTGTCTAAGAGTAAACAATGATCTATTGAGCCAAAAATGGCAATGACCAATAAGTCCAAGTGAAGTAAAGTAATTCATAGATTTGAATTCTCAGTTAGCTGGAAAGTAAGCTAGAGTCATAAACCCTATGACTCATAGACCCTAAGGTTTTCAGCCTTGGTCAGAGAAGCTTCTGAGTGCAGTGTGTTAAGTTTGCCTTCGTTTGTGTTCTAACTGTTAGAAGCAGTCTTGGTACTATCATGTGGCTTGTCATTTTATACCACTGCTATTTCTAGCTGTATTTTAAAATTAGTTTTTAATGTATTTAAAAACGTGATGATGTCATACACACATGTATGTTGGTCATTTTCACAACAAATGGCTTTCTCTCATCTTGTTCACAATCACACTGGATCTCTTCTCTTCAATGAGTCTCCCTCTTCCTGTCATGTCTCTCTTCCTTTTTTTTTTTTTGGTAATGTTTTGGGGACTGTACTGGCTAGTTTTTGCAAACAACACCAACTAGAGTCACTTGGTAAGAAAGAACTGCTGAGATATTGCCCCATCAGATTGGCCGGTGGTGTATTTTCTTAACTAATGATTAACATGGGAGGGTCTATCCCAGTATGGGCAGTGCGACCCCTGGGAAAGCGGTCCTGGTTCTGAGCAAGGCAGGTGAAGAAAGTCTTTAATCAGAACTCCCCATGGTCCCTGCTACAATTTCTGTTTTTAGGTTCCTGCCTTGATATGGGGTCCCTCTGTAAACACCCCCTCCCCAAGAATTGAGCCAGCTGGGACTGGCCCTGGCTGAGGAGGGGAAGTGCACTGCTAACCACCCAACTCTGGGTCTTGGAGACAATCAGATTCAAAGGGAGTCCAGTTGAGCAGGAACTTGTTTATTTCCTTACAGCATGCAATTTATAAAGCAAAAACCCACGAATCCCAGAAGCGAAGGGAAATTAGCCAATCACATGAGCAGTCACGTCTGCCAAGGCTCCTAGAGCTGTTAATGGGGATCACAAGGGCATCAAACACTTTACGTCATTTTACCCCATCTCTAACTCCAATCATCTTTTTGTAAATAAGTCAGATTTCCGCCCTCCCTTGCCCCACTTCAGCGCCCTCTTGGCTGGGAGTATTCTTCACTCGGCTTTGTGATGTTACTGTTTCTGAATTTCGCGCCCTTTTCTAATTCACACTTTTGGCGCAGCTCTTAGCTTTTGGCGTCAACTTCGCCTTTTTCTGTCACTTTTTTATGGTGCTAACGTGGCCATTCCAGCCTCCTGTATGGTCGATTCAACCCATACGTGAGTTTTTTGCCTTGCTTTCTTCTGAGATGAACAACAACCTGTAAGCCAAATAAATTCTTTCCTCACTGAATTGTTTTTAGGAAGCATTTTATCACTGTAAACTAAACTAGGACAATGGCCTACTGAATTTAGTTAGGGTTCTTTGCGTGAGTTTCATGTAGAGGATTTTTTTTTTAACCAGGACATGGACAATAGTGGCTATGGTACTGAAGAAAAATCAGCTTTCCTCCAGCAATCATTAACTACCTAGTTATTAGCTAGTTCTTCAACTAAGGGTGGGGCTTCATTAGTACGTCACTCATCCATGAGAGAAGGTTATGGCCCCTGTTTATGAAGGCCTTACACAGAGCTGGTGTGGGTTCGTGGTAAAACAGCCCTGCCATATCTAGAAGACAGTGTTGCACAGTATTCTTTAGCCTCTGCTCCATATATCATTTCTTCTTTCTCTCCCACAGTATTGCCCTAGTCTTCGGTGGCGAGGGTGATAGAGAGAATCTGTTTCAGAGCCGAGTTCTCAACAATCACTTGCTCTCAGTCCTTCAGCCAGGTTTGAGTCTTCACATCAACTGTCATCCACAGCAAACAAGACTGACCAAGGCTGAGCAGAGCACCAGTCTATGAATCTAGCTGGGTTTTTTTTTCCCGCTGATTAATAATTCAATGCTTTAAGTAAGTTAACATCATTTGTATTTTACATGCCTATTCTGTTTGCTCATAAATTAGTAGTATCCCTGACACTATTATAAATTCAAGAGTACAGAAAGAAGTGAAAAGAAGTATGGGCTCAGTGAGGAGGGAATCTTAGATGCATGGATGAAAATATTTATTTTTTTTTCTGTTTGATCTTTAGTAAGGACTACATTTAAAAGTCTTCTTGAGAAAATCCCTCTCCAAATACCCTGGAGGTCCCACCTTCTTCAGAAAAAGACATGTGTTTGACTTACCGTTACAGTCCAGCAGATGAGAATTCCTAAACCTAGAATTCAATCAAGGAAATGGTACTTGAGATTGAAGAATGGGGAATGAAGAATGAGCTGCCTAGCTAAGGGAGGCACTTGTCTGTGGTTACAGGCCTGTGATACCACACCAGTAAGAACATGCATGTTGTAGCCCACCTCTGTTTCTTTATATTGTATTTGCTTTCACATTGTTTTGTTTCGAGGTATTATTTAAGTCCTTTAGTTGTAAATTCCGTGTGTTTTTTTGTACCCCAGCACTGTATATAGAACCTGGCACAAACACTTAACCACTGAGACATGTTTACCCCTACATCGTAGATTCCTATACTGTGTGACTTATAAGTCCTTGTTCAGTGAAAAGTGGAAGGTGCTGTGTGAATCGGGGGAATTTCTAAGAAATTATCTCCATATGTTCCTTTTGCTGTAGGTAGGAAAGCGGGTTCTGCTGCGGCTGTAGATCCACAGCCTAGCAGCAGTTTCTTTGAAGTCCTGTCACACACTACCAACTGGAAACAGTGAGGGTAACAGAAGAGAGTAAATGTGAGCATGGGTTCCAACAAAGTCAGTTTAGATTACACACACACACACACAAAAAAAAAAACCCCACAAACTTTTGAGTCTGAGTAAGTGCCTCAAATGTTTGCTCTTCAAATATTTTTGAAAATTACTAGAATTTCACTTTGGGCTATTATGAAGTGTTTTATCTGTTAGTGCATATATATTTAGTTAGAGAATGTTTCCCTGTTACTTCAAATCAGAAAACAAAACTGGGCAAAACTCAGGATCAGAAAGGTGAGGTGCCTAAATACAATTTAGATGAAAGCAGTAAAGTATATATAAATGCTTAATTTTTGGTAAGGACATTGCTCTCTGAGTAAATACTGATCTTGTTGATCTCTAAGCCCTTTGTTGATAAACCCATCATCTTAAAATGAAACTTCATTTTTAGAAATACGAGCTCTGTGGATGCCTTCTTCACATCAAATATTAGTTAGAGCAAGTCTTAGAATCTTATCTGTGAACACTTAGAGGATGAGTGGGGAAGATCACAGGGCTCAGGTGCTGGACAAAGAAATTTTGAAACAGTACTTTTCACTGTAATTGCTAAGCTATAGGGGAATAGTTTACCTGTCTGTGCTTCAGTTCACTCTTGGGTTGGAGGCAATAAATACTATACATTGCACACATTGCTCTGCGCATACCACAGTGAAGTCGTGACGACTAGTTCATAGCTCCCTGGGAGTTCAGGAAGCTGGAGAAGAGTTAATTGTTGTCTCCAGGATAATTATAAAGTATGGACAGGATGTAATGTGATAACCTTGTATTAATAGTTAATCCGCTGAATGTAGAAACCAAAAAGATGAGAGTTTAATCTGTTGAGCAAGTACTTCAAGTTTCATAGGGCAGAACAACCAGAAATCTTTCCTGGTCTAGTCTGGCCAAGGAGTCGAGGAGAGTCAGAGGGTTTGCAGGGAGAGACAGTGAGGGAAAGGAGATGGTGGGGCTGCGGTACATGTGCAGGGGAGTCTTCACATAGCTGTCCTCTGCACCTTTATTTCTATTGACAAGGATGGAGGATAAAATAGATATAAGACTTGGAAAGTGTAAAAAGCATCTGTCAATGCTAAATTATTCTAAAGATGTATATTTCCTTTAGAAGTGTCCTTGCCTGTCATGAGAGCACATTTTGTCAACATTAAATAATAACAAACGAAATCCCCAAATCACATTGATCTCAGCCTTCTATGCAGATGATGGTTTATCTACCTTTTAAATTAATCTCTCAGGAAGAAAACCCAAGAAACCCCAGGTTCTCCATGCTGAATAATTCTGTATTAGCAAGATTTCTTTTATCTGCTCTTTGCATTTCTGGGCTCCCATCTACGTGCCCTCACGTATGCTATGGTACACCTCCTCCCACAAAACCAGAGCTCAGAATCCTTTCAAACACTTTCTTCGATTAGGGATCAAGTATTCAAATATATGTTTATGGAGTCCATTTTCATTCAACCTCACCATTGTATACACATACATTGCACCAGGCTAGGAAAACTACTTATAAGTACATGAGCTTCCTTTGGATAAATAAAGAAGTACTGGGTGGTATTGTTTTGGGATATTAATTTAATTGATGGGCTATTTCCCAAATGCTTTCTTTATAGGAATTGAAAATGAAATGTTGAATATATTTCAAGTATCTTGGTAGTTGTCTTAGTTTGGGATTCTATTATTGTGAAGAGACACCAAGACCATGGCAGCTCCTATAAAGGAAAACATTTAATTGGGATGACTCACTTACAGTTCACAGGTTAAGTTTATTATCATCTTGGCGGGGACCATAGTGACCTGCAGGCAGACATAGTGCTGATGAAGTAGCTGAGAGTCCTACATCTTTCAGGCAACAGGAAATGGTCTGCATGTTACAGTAAATGAGACCTCAAAACTCACCCCCACAGTGACACCCTTCCTCCAACAAGGCCTCACCTACTGTGGAGGGCCGGACCACATTCTCCATTGCTTCTAGGAACAAAGGTAGAGATTGACCTCTGTGACCCCAAGGTGTGGCGGCACACGCCTTTAATCCCAGCGCACGTGCTTTGTAACTCTCTACCACTGCGTCCCTGCCTACTCCCGAGGTTTCACCTGGGACTGGGAGCAGTTTGACCAATCCGAGAATGACACGTCCGAAGCGGGGTCTGTTTCCTTTATAAGGGATGGGTTCCATCTTATCTGGGTCTCCGCCATGTGGCTTATGCTCTAGCTCCCAAGAGACATAAAGCTTTTCTGCAGAAGGATCCTATGTGTACCGCGTGGTTCTTGCTGGCGAGACGGTAGCGCGGGACAACCTACTCCAACAAGAGCCATACAGACCTTCCAATTGTGTCATTCCCTATGAGCTTATAGAGATCATTTATATTCAAATAACCACAGTAGTGAATCATCTATTCTGAATGGATGTGAGTCTCAGAGTGATGACAGGAAGGTAAATTCAACAAAGAATTCAAAAAGAACAAAGAAGGAAAGAAAGAAAATGTCTGTTCTCCATCTTTTGCTAATAACTTTATATAGACTGAACTCCTTTAAAACTAGTTGTTAGTTCAGTGGTTAGAATTCAAATCGAGATCCCGGTAGTCTGCACTGCTTTCTTTAGAGCATTTAAATCACAAAGTTGCTCTTGGCAGTTTCATTTATTTCAGTGGTGTTAGGGTTTTATTGCGTATTAGGCTTTATTCAATGTCTTAGTTACTTTTCTACTGTTCTGATGAGACTCTGTGACCAAAGAAACTTATAGAGGGGTTTATTTTGGGCTTACAGTTTCAGAGAGTTAGAGTCCATGGCCATCCTGATGGGATCATGATGGCAGGATATCAAACATGCATTGGGAGTGCAGCTGAGAGCTTGCTTGCACCTTGATCCTCCAGCATGAGACAGAGGTGCTTTTAAAACCTCACAATCTGCCTCCTGTGGTACACCTTCTTTAACAAAACTAAACCTCTGAATCCTTTCACACAGTTTCATCAACTGGGGAACAGGCATTCAAATAAATGTCTACGGAGGCCATTCTCATTCAGACCACCACATTCAAGAACCAACTAAGTCTGACTATAAAACAAATTCCTCATCTTTCTTTTGATGAATATCTAGCTCAAACTGATCGTCTGTGTATAGGATTTCAAAGGGCGCCATGAACTCTTTGGTTCTTAGTATACTCAGCTGGCATTCTAAACAACAAAACTCACTACAAATGCTGGCTTGTTGTGTCCTCTGTTTTCTGTCTCCCCTCTTGTTTCATCAACAATTTCATTTCTTGCACTTTAAAGAAGAAACCAATTTGTGACTTTTTCCAAATTCAATGTTCGGCCTCAGCAAGCAGAGCTAAGGTTTTATATTTATATCTTTCATTTCTTTTACATGTTTAAAAAATGCATTTAAATTAATTATTTTTTTAAAATATCTGATCTTGTCCAATAATGAATATCTCTTGGCAACTGGCAGGATAACATTCGCATCAAGGATAACTCTTGATTTCTGCAACCTTTTTTTTTTGCAGATAATTTCCTTTTAATAAAGTGACTAAGTAACTTTAAACTAAATAATGAAATGAATTGACTAGATAACCTCCAGCATTCCTCTTTGTTCAAAATTTCCATTATTGCGACTTCAAAGACTTAGAGATGATGAGTTCTTAAAGTTACTTGATTTGGCCTCCACCAGAAGATTGAAAGCTGGTCTTGTTTTAAGGTATGGGCTCCAACGAATTCTGCAGAATCCTAGTCATTTACAGAATCATGAAGGAGCTACAGTTGTAGTACTCTAAAGTCAAATACCGTCAAAATTCAGATTTGAATAATCTGGGGGCTCATTTCAGGAAAGGAGACCTCTTGTATTTTGGGTATTTTTTCACAGATAATCCGCCTCACTCTCCTGAGACATTATTTATGAATTGCACTTGCCATGCCAGAAATCGGATTAACTTGAAGACTAGGATTACTGTCCAGCGATGAAAGGAATTTTCTTCTTTAGAGTAAGGCAAGTACAGTTAATCCCCAGTGAAACCTCAGAAGACTAACGGCTGACTTTAAGATGCACATAGAACAGGGCTTCTCAACTTTAAAATGACACAAATTGCTGGAGATCTCATTAAAGACCAGCTGAGGTTTGTGAGTTCTAGGATAGTTCTACAGTTTTATGTTCCCAAGACAGTGCGATTTTACTGCTTATGGAGTCACACTGCACAGCACTCTAACACGTAGGAACAGGTATGGTTAATTCTTAATTTGAAATCATGAGAACTTAGAGATCACTTTCTCTATGGTTCTTTTATGGACTAAAGCATGATGGTAAAAGTGTGTGCTAAGCCAATGTGTATCTATGCAATTCACTGATTGTGTATTTTGAAATCATTTTAGTATTGAGAAATTTTATCCAATGAGTTTTGGTCACATTCAGTCTCCTTCCCTCAACTCTTCCTAGATCCACACTCACCTTCACCTCCCTCCCAATTTTGTGCATCCACCCCCACTCCAATCAAGGCCAACTTGTGCTTCTCAAGTGTTCTTGGGTGTGTGGTCTTTCAGTGGAACGTAGTTGACTTAGCAGAGGTGACACTTTAGAGAAACCTGGCTCTTTCTCAGCAGCTAACAATTGTCAATAATTCCTCAGCTAGGTGTGCAACTTTATGCCCAGCTCCCCTCTCTGTGCTGGAAACCTGGCTTGCTTGGATTTGACATGATTTGATCATGCAGTCACAAGCAACAGCAGCTCATATGTGCAGCTGCCCTTCTGTGTCTGGATAGTCATGTCTCATATAGCTAACCACCTGCTGCTGGCTCATACAGATTTTTCTGCTCCTTCTTTTGCTGTAATCACTGAGCCTTTAAAGGAAGAGGATGTGGTATAGATGTCCCACTAGGACTGTCTGAAGATTCTTATTCTCTGCATCTTGTCTAGTTGTGGGTCTCCATGTTTATCATTATGGAGTGTAAATAAAGAGATGTCTTAGTCTATATAGGAGTATCTATGTGTCTTAATCTGTCATTAAGAGTTTGTTTAATATTATGTCTATTTAGATGAATAATATTAGTACGTTATCCTTTAGGGATGTGACTTGTCTAGTCATATGTTCTTAACTGATAATAGTGTAGGTATGGGTTTCACCTATTGAATTGAACATTAGGTCTAATCACAAAGTGGTTGGTTACTCACATTATGTTCATATTTCTAGTCTACCAGCAACATGGTTTGCTAGGCCAGTCATTGTTGTGATTCTCAGGGCACACAGCTGGATGTGGATGGTGTTTTTTATTTCCTCCAGTAGCATGCATAGCACCTTCCAGCACTAGCAAAGCTGAGCAGTAAGGATGAAGTTTTTAGGTCAGTACCAGCTTGATTTGTCTATGTTCTATGACTCAAGTGTATAGCCAGCTATATGATCTTAGTATCAAGTTCTGGGAAGTTACCAAGAGAAAGTGTTGGCAAAAGCTTTTAGTGATTGGGGATCTTTGGAATGTTACTTGCTAGCAACTTCAGAAAATGTAACCCATTCCCAGGAGTCGGTCTTTCATTTGTTAATCTATGGTATGTACGTGGGATACCTTTGCCTCAATATAGGATAACTCTACTTTTTTTTTTTATGTCTGTGAACAGATGTATTTTAGGAATAGTCTACAGTAGTAGATTTCCATATGACTTTTTGGGAAAGTATTTAGTGTTATTTATCCCTCTCAGTTTTTCCTTTTCACTCTTCCCTCCCCTCCTCAACCCCGATTTATCCTTTATTATTTCATAATTCCCTGTGAGGCTTATATAAAAGTGCATTTTATCTCTCTCTGCCCAGATAGCTGTATAAAAAAGCAGAATTAAAAAAAAAAGAATTGACTGCAGTGAGTTCATACACTTTCATTTTTTAACAAGATGCATTTGTATGGCTTTCATAAGTAATACTGCAGAAATACTTTGCAAAATTGGAGATATTCATTAATAAAGACCTGTTGCTTATCAGTTTAATGAAGAAGTTGAGATTACTAATTTTGGACTGGAAAATATTTTATATTCATCCCTTTCCTTGACTTCAATGTAGTGCTTCATGGTGACTCTATCAACTGTCTTGAAGAGTACAGCTTGAAATTAGCCCTGTACTGATAATGAGTAATTTATAAACAGATAATACTCATATATGTTAAAGTATTTTAAAGACAATATAGTTAGAATTTAAATGTAATCTTATTTAAAACTTCCGTTGTTCATACTTAATATGAAAATACTACATAGTTTTGATAGACTGTCAATATCAATTGCCAATCTAGACATAAAAAGTTAAGAGCATAGTAGTTCCCACAAGCAAAATAAAGAATAGAACTAGTTATCTCAAGATATATCATCCACAAAATCCTCCAGATTAATTTCTTCTGAGAAAATACAACTAAATTCTTTTTCTTCCTTAAGATTTATTTCACTCAGTCTGAATAATTTTTGAATGCATTGTGTGCAATGAGCTGTTACTAAATGTTTTCTTGCAAAAACATTTTATATAAAAACCCAAAATTGAAAAAGACTGTAGGATATTTGCTCTACTCAAAATGTAGTGACCTGCACCAGATTTATTTACCCTTTTGCCTGGGGAAAGGATCAAAGCAGCAACTGGGATTTTCCTCAGATGCTGCATGCCAGGCATCTCAGGACAGGGGACTGTGAAAAATAGGAAACAAGCGAGACCCATACTGTGGTCCTAGAGCACTGCCTAAAAATGTCCAGACCTGTAACATGAGGGCCGGCTTGTTGGGGTTTCCGTCCCGCCCGGTACCCCAACAGCCGGCAAATCCCAAAGAGAAATTACACACAGGACTCCATAAGGTTATAAACTGATTGGCCCATTTGGTCAGGCTACTTATTAGCTCTTATAACATATATTACCCCATTATCCTTATCTATTTTAGCCACATGGGCTCAGTACCTTTCTCAGTGTGACAGCTTACATGTTGCCTCTTTGGTGGTCTGTGCAGGAGTGGCTGAGAGAGAGCTTCTGCTTCCAGAATACTCCCAGTCTCTTTGCTCCACCCCTACTTCCTGTCTGGCTTTCCCGCCTATACTGCCTGCCTGGCCAATCAGCGTTTTATTAAAATATGATTGACAGAATACAGATAATTCTCCCGCACCACAGACCCCAGTGCCGAGAGCAGAACTCAAGCTTACTTCCGTCACCTGTCAGAGCTGACTAGGTGAAACTGGTCATTTGCACAGTGTAGAGTTCTCTAGCAAAGGGATCTGAAGAGAAAAGAACCTGAAAGCTGCAGAAGACCTTCATAACTCTTCAGTTCAGTATAATCTGTGTTTCATGTGAGAAAACTACTTAAGACTGAGAAACAGTCTCCTGATCAGTCAGACGTGGGGAATGAGCAGCAGGAGTGGATGTATTTCACTTTCCTTCCAGCAAAAAAGGAAAACATGTTACTGTAAGAGATAGGTATGCTTCTAATGGCAGCTGGGAGGCTGAGGTGGGAAGAAGGTGAGTCTAAGGCCTGCCTAAGCCGCACGGTGAACACATTGGTTACAAGAGACGCATTTTCATAAGTAGAAAGTTTTGAAAGTCTGTTAAAAACAAAAAGACACTTTGAAAATGGAATAAAATATATTGAAACTTTTTTGGAGTTTTGAGAAAACAATGTGTTTTCTATAATTTCCACGAAGCCTTTTCTTATAAACAAATTTTAGAATAAAGAATTGCTATCAAGTATCTTGGTGCAGTCAGAAAGGCCTAGGATTGGCCTGTTGCATCTTCAAGTGGTTGATTATATGTAGTCACCCCTCTCCTCCCATTCCACATGTTTCCTTCTTTCTTTACTTCTACATGACTGGGAGAAAGGGTTTATCCTATGCTTATCTATTAACTGGCAATTCAAAAGCCCAATTTGTAAACAAAGGTGCCATATTGGAGATAGCAGAGCAGATCTTAAACTCATCATTGGAAATAAAATTTCTCCTCAGACATCATCTTCCCGTGATTCTACTTTATATTATCAATTTCTCTTCTTCACTTCCCTACTGCTGACACCAAAGTATTCATGTGGTTACAAAGCCACTTATGACTCACGGGGGTTATTTTGGAAGACAACAAAAGTTTAATAAGAAGACCAACTTTGACAAGTTTAGAGTTATGGATAAGATGCTCCTTGGACCAGTGAGGTGGTTCAGTGGGTAAAGGACCTCTTGCCAAGCCCGACAACCAGAATGTGAACACCAGAACCTATATTCTCTCCCATAGTGCTGAGAAGAGGGGGAAACTTGATTTCAGATTTGGTTCCCAAACTGTGAGAGAATAGATTAAAAACATGCTGGTTAAGTCACCTAGGTTGTAACAATTTGTTATGTCAACCTCAGAAGCTAATATCTCCAACAGAACCATGGAGTAGGTGGTTAGTGTCAGTTCCCACCTTGCCCTCAGATCGCAGCCCGCGCTACCCTGAACTGAACAGAATCCAGGCTGCATTTGAGACCTTGCAGAGCCCTTCTACTTGAAAATCTTGGTGTTCCCTTAAAATGGCATCTCCTGCTTCAAGCGACAGAGGATTCAGACTGCTTCTTGTTCTACCCATCCTTCCATTTCTCTACCCACCCACAGTTCCTTCCCATCACATAATCCCGAGTAAAATGAAACGGCTACTTTTTAACAGTTACTCAGGATCCCAAGGCAAGGGAAGAAGATGGGGTTTTCTTAGAAGCAGAGCCTTGTTCACAGGTACCAGTTGTAGGGCCTTGAAGGGTTTTCTCCCATGGAACCAGTCCGACTTGGGATAATGTTTATTTATTATTGAAGAACACCACCGTCTTTCTAAATTCTTCGCTAGTGCTTCGTGTTCCGGACTTGAGTGAGCATTCCCTTCTTCATAGTCTTCTAGTGCATCACCAGTTATTCTGACGATGTCTCACACCCTCCTAGAGCTCTTGGGAACAGCATCACACAGCGCTGCTCTCTGGTATTGAAGCGTTTGCCACCATTTATAGCAGTCTGCCACTCATTTAGGTTCCCCTTCTCTGGATGTGCACCTTCTTCTCAACTTTTCAGACATCCGTTGTTTCCAGATCTGTCCTCTACGTTGATGGATGTCTCTGGACCCTGATCTAATCACATACTCACAGGCATCGCTGTTGGTGGCTTGGCTGTCTATGTGGATGCACATTTGTTTGGTCGTTGACACAGTCAGCTGGTTACACCCACAACTTCTCCATAAATTATGCCGTCATTTTTCTATGAGCACTTCTACAAACGTCACACTGCCTTCCAAGTACAGCCTCTGTCGTCTTGTCTATATCGTTTGGTTGAAATTCAAATGGCTTATTTCATCTTCTTTCTCAGTGTTTGGTGTCACTTAGTTTTAATCTTGCCCTCAGTTCACCACAAAGCCCTCTCCTTCACCTTCTTGCAGACCTAACACCCAAGCCTCCCGTTTGTCTTGCACCACCTTTCTATCCTATCTCTTGATACAACTTCAAAACTGAGTCAAGTCTTCTCTATTTAAAGTCTTCATCTAACAAAATTTGATGCAACTGTGAGAAAGTACTGATACCTTTGAGACTTATAATACCCCTTTGGATGTGAGGTCAGCTCTGTCCAGTGGCAGCTGCTGCAGACCTTCACGCTGTCTACATGGTGGCAATGGCATCATTTAGACATGAGAGGACACCAGAAATCGCTAATCTTCTATAAGTAGCTAAGTGCAGTCTACAAATAATGGTTTTTTAAAAAGTCACTCTACATAGAAACGAACATTAGTAAATTAGTTTGACCATTTAAAAATGACTTATTAGGTAAAGGCATTTGCCACCACCAAACCTGATGACCTGTCCCAGGTCATGATAGAAGGAGAGAAACAAATTCCTCTGGCCTCCATAAATGTGCGGTGGCACTGTGTTATTTATGGCAAATAAGCAAATGATGCAGTACAGAATTTTTTTTTTTAAAAAAACTTTTCCCTCCAAACATCTATTTGTGTGGATACTTTCGGTATTGAGGGCACAGTTTTTAAAATCAAATTTGACCCCAAATGTAGTTTTTTAAAAAATAAAATAAAATAAATTGTGAGTATAAGGACTACAGTTGAACAATCATAAAACTTTGATCATTATCATATAATAATTCATTAAGTTCAGCTATTTTACCCTCACACCCCAAGGTAGATCCCTAGGAACTAGCTTTAGAATAACTGGGCTTACCATTCCTTATGGTGGGATTCCTTGCCCATCCTTGATACAGAGGGGAAAGGGTTTGACCTTGCCTCAAGTTGGTATGTCACACTTTGTTGACTCCCCAAGAAAGGCCTTATACCCCCTCTGAGGAGTGAGTGGGGGTGGGAGAGGAGGGGATATGATGGGTCAGGAGAAGGGGAAGGAGGGGGAACCGGGGTTGTTTGTAAAGTGAAAAGTAAGATTTTTTAAATAAAAAAATATTTAAAATTTTTGGGCTTAGAAAACACATGCATTACAATAGACTAGTATTAGGACTTGTAAATGTGCCAAAGAGTAGACATCTTTTAAAGCTGTCCTAAAGACAGATATAATGCTTGATTCATTTTATGGATACATTGTGACTACACAAAACGTTCTCAGAGGAAAAAAGGGCATTTATCCCAACATTTTGCGGACTCACATCACATTAGGATGCTAATTCAAACATGACACTCATTCTGAAGGAAGAATGACACATGCTTTAAAATCAGATTGGATCTTCCAAAATAAGCTTTATTTTTATTTTATGTTTACGTTTTGTCTGCAAGTATATTTATGTATCACATTCATGCAGTGTCTGCAGAGGCCAGAAGAGGGCGATCAAATCTTTGGAACTGGAGTTGTAATCTACACCAAGGTGCTGGGAATGCTACGCTGTTCCTCTGCAGGAGCAATAACTCCTCACCATGGAGCCATAACTCCAGCTCTCTCTTAAATTTTAAAACTAAATTTATACATGTGTATTGGTGAAGGCATGCATGTGTGGGCATGCGTGTAAGCCAGACCACAATTTACCAGAGTCAATTTTCTCCTTCTGCCATTCCGGTCGTGAAGTTCAAACTCAAGGCACCAGGTTCGGTAGTAAGCATCTTTTACCCTCTGGACAATCTCAAGTTTGGATTTTCCTGTTTTGTCTTGTGTAAATGATCTAACTTTGTTGAGTTCCAGTTTATTACCTGCAGGTTGAGAATTTTTATCACACTGTACAGTTAGAAATACTGAGCAACTTAGAGTGCAACCATCATACACTGTAGACACTTTAAATTGCAATTTTAGTGCGGCACAGTCTTTCCATAAAAAGGCCATTTGGGCCGTCGGTGGTTGCGCACACCTTTAATCCCAGCACTTGGGAGGCAGAGGCAGGCGGGTCTCTGATTTCGAGGCCAGCCAAAATACAAAACCAAACCAAACCAAACCAAACCAAACCAAACCAAAACAGAATGCCCATTTGAAAGCAGTCAGTGGGGAAGTGGTGTCAGAGACCAGGGATTCCTGGAAGCCAGAAACAGGATAACTGAGCAGTCCAGTGCTGTGAACTCTGGGAATTCTAGTGACTATCAGGACACCAGAGGCCACCTCCTCCAAAAGCAGAGACGGGTCTTCATAGTTTTGTTAGCAGCATCGTTTTCAATTTCCTGTATTAAAAAGAAAGGCATCATTAATGACAGCTTAGTGGTAAGAACTGTATTTTCCTTAGTGAAAGTCTAAAAGTGAAACTTGATATACATTGTTTTCTACTGTTCATTGCACACACACACACACACACACACACACACACACACACACACACACAAGTGTTCTTCATGGTGTGAGACTCCAATGTGCTAAAAGAGTCCTAAAATAAACTCGAACACGCATATTCCAGGTGCAGAGAGAACTGCCTTCTCCAAACACCTCTAGCTAAATCAAGTGCAACCTCCTGACACCGTGGAGCCCAAGCCCCAGAACTCACCGGGACCCGAGGGAAGGGTAACATCACCCAGACAGAAGGCAGGGGAAGTGCGAACTTCCCGCGGTTTTCTCTGGTAAATTCTTAACCGAACCCAGGAGAACTGACTCAGGTTCTCGGTGAACGTGCTGAGAAGAGAGCTTTCCCTTTAGGACGCCCGGAGGGAAGAGCCACTGTTGGATTTACCCCCTGGGGCTCGGCGGTGGCTGGCTCTGCTAGCAGGGCCGGTCTGAGATCAGCTCCCGGGGGCGGGACCGAGTCGCTCCCTCCGCCCCACAAATTGCTGCCGTTGCCTCAGCCCGGCTCACAGACGCCGCCGCATCCCACGGTAGAGGCGGCAGCGAGCTCCAGCCGCGTCGCAGCCCGGTGCTGCAGAGAGGCCGACAGGCGACACCGCAAGGGACCTGGCCGGGCTCCGCTCACACCTCTCGCGCGCAGCTGGTACGTACCTGGCGGACTGCGAGCGGGTGTCACTAGAGGGAGGAGGAAGGGAAAGGACTCGGGGAGTTGGGGAGACTGAGCGAGCCAACACGTAAGCACAACTTTGCTCTTTTCCACCAAGCGGGGATTTCAGAACAGATCCCATCCTTCCAAACCTGAAGCTGGGGGTGGGGGTGGGGGTGTCGGAGTGAAAGCAGGTGCACCTGGCAGGTCTGCTCATCGGCTTTTGCCCGCTGGGCACTGAAAAGGGACTGGGGGACCGCTGGTTCTAAGTTCCTGAGCCCTTCTCCTGTCGCGCCATCAACGACACGTCGTTTTCTTGCTGCTTCGTGTTCCTCCTGCCTAGCGGCGGGGAGCTGCCACCAGCGCAGTAGAGGTCTGAGTTCCAGCCCGCTCGTTCTCAGCGCCCAGCGCTGTGGCGTTAGTCGAGTCACCCCATCTTACCGGTTTTTCCCCATTCCATGATAAACTATGCCTGCGAGGGAACTGGTGACCCCACAGCAGTATCAGACTGTCCCCACCGCTAGGATCCTAGCTGGTGAAGGAGGAGGGACTCAAGTGGCAGGTGGTCGCAGAGCCTGAGAGGCAGAGGGCGCCCCAGCGCCGGTTGGTCCTGGCTGTTGTTACTGCAGCCTTTTGGGAGTTTCGTGAAGGTGCCTTCTGGAAAGGGTGACCCAGTCTTATGGATCCCACAACTCAGTTGCCTTCCTTAGGGAAGCGGAGATGATAATGTCGTTTCATCTTCTCGGAGATGCTACCGGGGTGCAGTCCTGATTCAGAAAAGCGCCCTGACCAGCAGTTGCTGGGCCAAAAGAGAAACAGTTAGGCAAACAGTGGGGTTAGCATCTGAACTCTGCCGGGCCAGCAGGTGGATAGATACTGGGCGCTCATAATCGCTTAGACATACGCGCAGTCGGGAAAGAACTAAAATGAAACACTCTTACGAGCGGTTTGGTCCTGAAGCAGTATTGGATCAGACTTACTCTTGACAGTTGTATTTCTGTATGTAATCACTAACGTTTAAAAACCTCCCTGTCCACTTCACGGGATGTCGTTTTTCTTTCTTGACACGATAAAAAAAAAAATTCTTCTTTGAATTTAAAATTAGGAAGCTCAGAGTTTGGCTTATTCAAATGAAAACTGGTGACCACAATTCTGATGCCAAAGGTCTCATCTTTAAAAATCTTTGTGTCCTGTGACTGCCAGACACTAATCAGTGCCCCTCAACTGACACTGTCTTCTGAGAGCTTATTTTCCAAAAAAAAAAAAAAAAAAGTATTTAGCAAGTTCAACTGATTCAATTTCAAACAAAATCTAATTTAGAAAAATAAAGAGGTTCTTGGAAGAGTTTTAGTAATCAACTAATTTTTTTTGTCTATAATATTTTTTCAACAAAGTAACACAGCCTGGGGTATTACTCAATCTAGAATATTTTAAGAAGTGTCAGATTTCATTCTTGTTAAAGAATGTTTCCTTCTTCTTTTGTCAACTTAAGCATATGTTGAAGTTAATGACAGATCAATTTATTTTTCTAATAGTATTGCAATTATTTAAATTCCTATGGAGTTTGCAGATTTAGACAATAAATTTATGAGATATAGATTATAAATTTGTACATCATAACATTTACCCTCTTCAAAGGCAAATTGTTTTTAGAAAGTCACCCCACTAATAACTTCTAAGAAGATGCGTAATAATTATTATGATGTAGTTTTAATCTTCAACACTTTGTAAGATCCATTATGCCTACTTGTAGTTCCCATCAGAACTCCAGGAGATTTTGCATCTCCTTTTCAGTTCCTATAGGCTTACTTTCCCTAAACATTTCAGACAAATAATACACTATATGTTCCTTGGTTTCTGGCTTCATTTGCAGTACGATTTGTGGCACCTCTGTAATTTGGTATGCATCAATATTTTACTCTTTTTTAACTGCTGAATAATTTCTCATTGTGTGGGCATGCCCTATTTTGTCCATTTTCAGTTAATGTGCATCTGGACATTTATTTTTAACTATATATCTATACATTTGAGAACTTCAGAAATGCATGCAATGTGGTCTGATTGAGTCCAGCCCCCAATTCCCTCATCTTCATTTCTTTCTTTTTACCTGGGATTCGCTGCCAATTTCGGGTGTCCACTTAGTGCTGCCTGCACGTGCATGACTGTGAGACCATGTAGTGGAGCATGGGTAGCCTTCAGGGGGCTCACATCTCTTAAAGAACTCACTCTCCCCCACCATCAGTTGCCATTAGCTTCACAGCCCAGGGTTGGACTTAATGACCATCTCCCCATTCATGCTGGGGCTTTGTCAGGTTTGATCTTATAGAGGTCTTGTGCATGCAGTCAGAGCTACCATGAGTTCCTGTGCAACTATCCTGATGACCCAGAAAACACTGCTTCAGTATAGTCATCACAGCCTCTGGCTCTTACAGTTCCTCCAATCCCTCTTTAGTGATGATCTAAGGCCTTGAGAGGAGAGGGTGTGATACAAATTGTCCCATTTAGTACTCGGAACTCAAAGTCTGTTATTCTCTGTGTGGGGATGAGTTGTGGGAGTTAATCACCTTCTACTGCACAGAAAAGCTTCTGTGATGAGGCCTGAGAGATGCACTTAACTATGCGTATAGGTATTAAGGTGTTACTTTAATACTAGGTCCTTTTAGTGAACAATAGTTGTAGGTTCTCTCCTTGGGCCTATGAGTTACCCAGCTTCAGGTTCTTGGCCTCAGTTATGGTGGCAGTCAGGCTTTTAGTGATATATATATATATATATATATATATATATATATATATATATATGTGTGTGTGTGTGTGTGTGTGTGTGTGTGTGTGTGTGTGTGTGTGTGTGTGTGTGTCTTAGTTAGGGTTTCTACTGCTGCAACAAAACACCATGATAAAAAAAAACAAGTTGGGGAGGAGAGGGTTTATTTGGCTTATACTTCCACATTGTTGTTCATTGAAGGAAGTCAAGACAGGAACTCAAACAAGGTAGGATCTAGAGCGCAGGGGTTGATGCAAAGGATTTGGATGGGTGCTGTTTACTGGATTACTTCTGCTGGCTTGCCAGTCTGCTTTCCCAGGACCACCAGCCCAGGGGTGGCACCACCCACCATAGGCTGGACCCTCCCCCCATTAATCACTAAATGAGAAAGTACCTCACAATCAGATCTTATAGAGGCATTCCCTCAGTTGAGACTCCTTCCCCTGGTGGCTCAACCTTGTGTCAAGTTGACACACAAAATAGTATAGTGTGTATGATAGATGATGCATGATAGACAAAAAAAATACACGCATACACACACGTGTGTGTGTGTGCACATATACATAGGTAAGCTTTCTTTCAAAGTTAAAGCTAATTACAACAAACTACTCCTAAAATGTTACATTTTCCACTAATATTTCTTGCTTAATGGTTTATTTTAGGCAAATGAAAGTGAACCAGGCTTAATCAAGACTAAATCTGAATTGAATTTAAAATGAGAAAGAAATCCATTTGAAATTTGTATTTTCAGATGTTGCTAACACTCAATTTTGAGTGACTTGGCTGTAAATTAGGTTGTTTTACATCCCTTTAGTATAAAAGTTTGACCTAAGGGGAAGAAAAAAAAAAAGAGTTCCTTTCTGGATGTCAAATGCAATTGATGAAGTCTATAAAGAAGGCACCTTAATTAAATTTGTCATGCAAAAACTAATTAATCATCTCCCAATGCAGGTGGGGAAATCTAAGATTCTAGATTCAAGAATTATATCTATAAAAGCCACTTATTATGAGCAAAATCAAGCCTGAAGCCTTCCTTTTAAAACCTTTCCTATTAGTATATACTTTAAAAAATCCTCTTATTTGTATATTATCATACACTTTGTGTATTGCTCTTCTTGCCATAGTGAGTTAATATTTCACAAGAAGAGTTCTAGGGCACACTCGTGTGCATACCTGTGAAACCAAACATGGTTGTTGTTTTTCTCCTTATTACAAGTAGAACTGATTTTGAGAAATGAAACTGAGTTTCTACTTTTTACTCAAATGAGAGAAGCATTTTTTTTTTTTTCAGCTCTCTCAATGGCAAATGGCCATCCTGTGCACTTACCCAGGAAGGGTGCCTGCTGTGGATTTTACACAGAATGATGATTTGTGTCCTGCTGTCACTCAGGGTCTTAATAGAGCACAGTGCCCAGGTGGTGTTTGCTTTGTTTTTGGTGGAGGGTTCAGAGATGCTGAGATAAGAACTAAGTGGTTTCAGGTTTGTGCCTGTTTTGAGTAGGACACAGCAGTCTCACCTAGAAGCCTGGATTAATTAGAAACAGGATTTCTCAAGCAGGAAGGAAGGCCAGGGGGTCCGAGATCCTTTATTACAAGCAGTATGGAGCCAGGATATCATTGACACCTGCGTGCTGGAGCAGCAGCTTGGAGTGTCTGAGCACAGGATGGACAGATTGGAAGTCCTCCTAGGATCCTCCCCCGACACACCCCACTTCCTTATAAGTCCTAATATTTGCTGTTGATGAAAAGATACATATTATCTCTTTCTGCCTCTCTGCATCTCTCCCCCCCCCACTCTGTGTGTGTGTGTGTGTGTGTGTGTGTGTGTGTGTGTGTGTGTGTGTGTGTGTTTTCAGCATGGGCTACTTAAGGTGTTCGTTTGGGAAAAGAAAGAAAAGGAAAAACTGAGATCCAGTATGACAGCCTCAGAAATAAAACCACAGAAGAGTCCCACATTCTTCCTGTATATTCTTGCCAGTATTCTAACCATCACAAAATTGCTTATTTCTAGATTAAAAGCACTGAAATAACATATCTCAAAGGAGAAAAGAAACTCTCTTTCTCTTTCTCTCTCACTCTCTATTTTCATGCACACATATGTGTAAATAGGAATGGTTTATAGCTCAAGCAATCATATTACTTTATTATTCTTGTCATTTTTTTTTAAATAAAAATAAGTGGAGCTTCTGGAGCCAGGTGTAACGTTAAACTCAAAAGAGACAAAATAAGACCCCTTTGCCTGCCTTTCCCAAAGAGCTCTTTTAAATCTAATAAAACAGTCATATTACAGACATGATGAATTTTTGTTGCACTCTGAAGGTTTGTAAAGCGTCTATCAACCCCAAAGGAGAAGTTACAAAAGGCAGCGCTTCCTCAGAAGCCGCTTTGCTTCTCAGTTCCTCTGTCCTTGAAGAAGAATGTCTGTCACCACTCTGTGTGCTGAGGGACAGAAGCAGAACTGTGCACAGGAGCGAAAAGTTAGGCTGAAAATAAAAACCAACACGCTTATGTCTCTCACACATTCGAGGAAGCAGGAAGTTACAGGTAGTTTTCCACCTTTACAATCTTAGGTGGGTAGATAGACTGTTGGGCAGTCCAAGCAAATATTTCTAACCATTAATTAAGTCATCCAAATGAGGAAGAACAGATAATATTCCTATTCCAGAAATATTAGGACCTGAAAAGAATTGAGCCCAGTGATAGCTGGGTTATGTAAGCACAGAATGCTGCTGAACGTGTCTTGGGCCTTGGTGTGAGGTTGCCTAGTGACACCCTTTATGAACACGGCAGTTTAGGGAGGGGAGCAGATTTGGAGAGGATGCTGGATTACACCTCGTTTTTTTTTTTTTTTTTTTTTTTTTTTTATCTTTCTCAGAACCTTATATGAAAACAAGAGCCTACCTTCTGCGTAAAAGAGAAGTCAGAGGTGAGCTCGGGAGATAAGCATTTAGTTGGTGTTGGTCTACAGGATGGAGTGTGGTGAGACTTCCTATAGTAAGAATGCAGAAACAGAAGAGTATGGGAGGGCCTCGGGGAGTTCAGGAGAAGCTGGAAAGAGATTTTCTATAGCCACAAGGGCAGGCAGAATTTCAGAATGTATATGTAGTCATGGATCATCAGTGTAAGGAGAATAGCAGGAGGGCGGCTGAAAGAGCTTTTGATTTAACGTGAAAGTTAAGATTAAAGGCCTTGTGATTGCGAGGAAGAGCATAAGAGGAGGTGAGGATTCGTGTCACAGGGTTGAATGCTCATCTGACGGTAATGACTGAAAGGTGGTGGAGAAAGCGGGTGTCAAATCCATTTCTATTTAATGTTTAAGGAACTCATATGTGGGCGGGACTGTGAGTCTAGAAAAGATAAGTCACGGGACTGTTTTCCAAAGGAGGGAATTCGGATTAAGGGCAAAAGTGGGAGTCACCAACATATGGTATGCCCTTTGACCTGTAATGGTCGACTCAGGGAGAGGAGTTTGCATACACTCTCCATGGAAAAGCTTTGTTGAGGAAAGGGAAACTCCTCTGCTGAGCAACATGCCAGGCCTCAGACTAGATGTGTTCAGCATCGTAAACCAATTATCTTAGAGTCCACTGTGAAGTCAGCAACAGGGAAATTAGACATGTCTTTGTCAGCTGAAGCGTGAGCCTTGGCTTTTATTCATTAGCATTGGGAAGGATGAGAGAAGGCTTGGGAGCAAGTGAAGAACGTTTCCCCTCAGAGTAGATCTGAGACAGGGAAGATGATGGCTAAAGAACGCTAAGTGTGTCATTAAGCACAACATAGCTTGTTTCCCTTTTATAATCCCTTGCTTTTCACAGTAGAAATTTATTTTTCAACCCACTTGTTTTCATTTTCCCTCCAAAGCTGTGCCTTGTCACTTTATCATAAATCCATGATATGTCTGTTTCACCTCCTTTCAGATAACCCTTGGCATCTGTCATGAATGGAGATGCTTAAATAATTAAGTATATTTTAAGGATTAGAACAATTTTCCCTAGCAGGAAATCCTTGTCAAGTTAACATAGAGGGACAAGAACTGTTTATGAGATTTACAAAACTTACTCAGCTTTTAGTCACAGCTTGATGCAGAAGGCGAATTATTTTGAAAGGAATCAGCTTCTCTCTAAATCCTGGTTTTACTTCATTATCAGGGTTTAGTCAGGAAAAAAAAAGCTACCAATAGTTCTGCAACTAATTTATAAAGCATAAATTCAAAGGAACAAATGTTTCTGTACCTCGGTCTTTAGTACCAGGGTCATGCTTGATCAGCTTCTACCGTAAACCTGTGTTTGAAGCATGGGAAAATGTAACAGGCTTTCTGGGCAGGTGTGAGTCATGGATATCTGAACAAACTGTGGTGACTAGGGCCTTGTGACTCTTGGATGTGTTAGGCCTGGGTCTCAAGTCATTCCTGGAAACAAGTGAATCTGACAGAGTGTGAGCAGAGAAGGGAAGGGAGACTCCTTAACAGAGATGTTGAACAGGACAAATACTGCCCTCTTCAAACCTGAGGACAAATGGCCTAAAATAAACCCTGAGGTACAAAGCAGGGTCTGGTCCCAAAGGCAGCTTTATGTGTAAAAACCATGAATGTTATTCGTATGTAGGTTTTAGTGACCTTTATTTGGACTGAATAGCAGTATGATTTTTAACGTCTTGACTTTTTGCTGTATTCTTTGTGTTTTAGGTTGCAAAATAAGTAAGCTTTTTAGAAATAAATATTGTTCAGTATAATTCTCTTTAATCACCATTAATGAATTTTACTATATATTCTGTATCCAAATAATAATTTGAAAAGAAAAATGAAAGAGAATATTTCTTCTTTCTATAGCTATATATCTGTGGCTAATACAAAAAAATGGACAAAGATTTTGGAGATAAGAACTCAAAAAGCATTAAGCTAGAAATGAAAAACCTTGTTATGTAGCTGACAATACTATAAATTACTCATGTGACCACAGACAAATCTCTTTTTGAGATTTCATTTTTTTCTCACCACAATTATATCAGTATAAAGAAATTGAGTTCAATTGTTCGTCATAAAATGAGTACATAAAACTGCTGATATTATTGTAAAAAGAGTCCATCATTCCATGTTTTAATATTGCATGTACACATTCATTTTATTCTCATGTCTGAGAGTTATCATAATTGTATAGCTAAGGCTGGAGAGATGGCTTCGTGGTTAAGAGTGCTTGCTGCTCTTACGGGAGACCTGAGATGGAATCCCAGTGCCCACGTGGCAGCTTACAACTATAATGCAAATTCCAGGGGATCCAATGTCATCTTCTGACTCCCGTGGGCACCAGGCATGCAAGGAGTGCACAGACATAAATGCAGGCAAAACATCCATTTTAAAATGTTTGTTTGAAATTTTGATGAACTTTAAACTTAGTACATCTGTTTTTGAAGTAAAAGGTGAACTAAACGTAAACAAACAAATGCCCATGTAAAAGCATCCTCTAGGATGCAAGCATTTCTGTGTAATATATATATATATATATATATATATATATATATATATATATATATAATATATATGTAGGAAATGAGATTCCATCTTCTCTATAGGATGCTTAGGATTCTGTCTGTTCATGACAGGTGGTGGCGGATGGTAACCCCACCTGTTTATCCAGGTAGACCGCAATTGCTTCTGAGAAAGAAACAGAAAGTGTTGGGGTGTTTCAGAGACTTCAAAGAAGGGAAAGATAATTTTCAAGTCTAGACAGAAGGACTGAGCAGAAGATGTAATTCAAGTGGTCCTTTAAGCACAGAGGAAATTCTAGGACTGGAGAAAAGACATCACTGTCTTAGAAGGTAGTTAAAAAAAAAAAAAGCAAAAGTGCAGAAAAGAGTAAGGGAGAGCTGTGAAGAATATTCAGGACCCAGTGAAGGTAAGAGTGAACACAGAGATTGAGGGTGTTGTAGAGGGCTTTAAATAACAGAAAGAAGACTCTGTGTTTCAATTCATGGCCAATGCTAATGAAAACTGCATTTTGAGAACGTGAATCCATTTGCACTGGTTGTTTCTATGAGAACAAATCCAAGAATAAAATATTACACACACACACACACACACACACACACACACACACACACATATATATATATAGTAGAAGGAACATTTTATAAATAATATTTATATTCATATAAGACATAAGGGAAATTGTCATTAGTAGAATCTGTAAAATAATAGAGGCTTTCGGTTTATTGCTGATCAGGTAAAGATTAGTAACATCAAGTGGTGTAACATGAGGGCCGGCTTGTTGGGGTTTCTGTCCTGCCCAGTACCCCAAAGCCGGGCAAGCGCAAAGAAAATCACACACAAGACTCCATAAGGTTATAAACTGATTGGCTCATTAGGTCAGGCTTCTTGTTAACTCTTATAACTTATATTAACCCATTATTCTCATCTATGTTAGCCATAATGGCTCCGTACCTTTCTCTGCTGGGCAAGTTACATGCTGCCTCTTCGGTGGTCTGTACAGGAATGGCTGAGAGAGAGCTTCTGCTTCCAGAATACTCCCAGTCTCTTTGCTCCACCCCTACTTCCTGTCTGGCTTTCCCGCCTATACTGCCTGCCTGGCCAATCAGCGTTTTATTAAAATATGATTGACAGAATACAGATAATTCTCCCGCACCAAAGTGGCTGTTCAACAAAGGTCATGCATAGAGAGTAAGCTTTAGTTAGATCCGGATCAAAGCTTAGCTCTTCTATTTACTTGTTCTATTATTTTCCAGAACTTTCTAGCCTTTGCTCTTTCAGTGTATTTGCATCATAGAAATAACCATGGTTGTTTGCCATCACTATTCCTAGCGCCTGATGCACCTGCGCTCTTTGTGACTGTCATTTTATTGTGAAGGTCTGCTTTATGTGCATAAGGGTTTAGACTGTGTCTCTGAGGTACATACAGATTTAGATCTAATAGTGGAGAAAGAAAAATGTTTGTCTCAAAATTTTAAAAAAAGATATTGTCAAGGTTAACCTCATTTTCAAATATAAGGGAATATAAAAGGTATAACGGTTTCTGTATTTAAGGATGGTGACTGCAGATTTGTACCAACGAGAAGGCAGAAGGGTGTGTGTGTGTGTGTGGGTGGGTGTGTGTGTGTAAGAGAGAGAGAGAGAGAGAGAGAGAGAGAGAGAGAGAGAGAGAGGGAAAGAATGAATAAATCCCCAACTTAAAATAATTGAGTTCCAAAGACAAAACCTTCTTATTTTTCTCCACTAAAAACCCAGAAATTTAGGAGCATAACTAAGTCTAGAGGCAATGTGTTTTTCCTTTTAAATTTCATATACATCTTAAAATTTTTGTACGCTTTGTATTCTAATTCATGACATATCTATTTCATTTTAGTGTGTAACTACTTTAAGCTATACACTATCATGCAATATTGTATAGATACTCAGTATTAATTATGTACTTGTAATTTCACAGATAGTGTTTGGGCAAGTGTTCCTAACAGCATTGGTTTCCGAGGTGAAGATGTACAGCCTCTGGGCATGTACCTGGTCAACTCAATAGATTAAAATTTCTCTCCAAGTGTATCAACACAAGCAGTCCAATAATTCCGATTTCTAGTCCTCAGAATTTGTGTTCAAGTTAGATAATCACACTGCTCCTAGTATAAGAGGGCTCGACAGTTGCACAGGCACAGGTAAGATACTCACTAACAAATCAACCCATGGGGATGAGGTTTACACGTATCTCTGGATCAGGAGGTGGTGGAGAAGAATGACTGTATGATCTTGTGATTGGTGGCTGAATTCTTGGACTTTTGCGCATTATTTCTTCATGTTCCTATTTAATTTTTCAACTAGTACTTTGAAAGAGGTTGCTATTGAGTAAATGCTGACTCGGGGACTTTTAAGGAGGTTTTACAGTTGGAGCAATTTGGGTTCAATCCAGAACACCATCACAGAAACCAGACATGATGATGCAAGTAAGTCATATAAAATTTAAGGTCACCCTTGGCTATGTAACAGGTTTGAAGCCAACCTGGGATATATGAAATCCCATCTCAAAACAAAAACAAGTATAACCCAATTGCAGATTTGAATGAAAAATTACCTTTCTGAGATGGGAACCAGATCAGTATCAGCAATTGACTCCTGAATATGTTGCAACCTTGAGTGTTGTTTTATGATTATGGTAAGAATGAGACAGGCTGGTGATATAGCTCAGTGGTAGAATGCTTGTTTAATTTGCCAATGAACAGTGTTAATGCTGCAGGGAAGAAATGAAAAGAAGAACAGAGGTAGCCGGATTATAAGAATCTTGTCACTCAAGGGATTTCTGATGATTTAGTGTAAAAGCATTCCTTACAGCTTAAGAATAGGAATATGGAGATGGAGCTTTTGACTACTTACATCCCTGATGTATGTTGATGTATGCTGTTGCGAGATATAAAGACATCAAAAGTACCCAATCTTTGTGATTTTACAATTTTGCCTAAAATTACAATTCTCTAATAAACAATGCATTATACCACCCTCACTTCCTTAATTCTAAGGACTAGGCCAGATCCAAAGGAGGTCAAGTGGTGCATGGTCTGAGCTCTTAAAGAACACAGATTAATGGGAAGGGAAACAACTTCAACACAATGTGGCTAAAGTTGCCAGAGCAACTTGGATCAAGTATGGGCATGATCCACTGTCTTTATCAGTAATCTGGAAATCAGGGCCAGTTACTGTGAGGAGGGTTGATGTTATTGCCAGATCTTAAAAGATAACCAGTCATTTCTCAGGTAAAGAGGAATGTGTTCTGGGAAAATGAAAGCAATATGAAGTGCAAGGTTTGCTGGAGGAGCCGTGATTCACTCAACACAATAGAAGTGTGCTGTATGGGACAGCAGCAGACATGCTTGAAGTTGGGCAGGAAATAGATTCAGACGTATCTTGTGTATTATGCTCTACATGCTTGGCTTTTATTGAAGGCTTTGACTCAGAGGGGTAGTTCAATTTCCTTTGTACTATGGTGAAATGGCTAAGGGTCCATGCCCCTCTGCGTGTTCTCCTCCTCCTATACAGATGAGTTTGGGGGACATTAAAGGGAATGAAGACAGGGAAAACTCATGATAGGATGGAGACAGTTCTCAGATTAATTCACTAGTTGTTGCCTTCAAGGTGAGCGATATCTGGAAAAATATGACTGTTTTAGTTTTAGAGAATTTGTGACAGACCATCTAAATGTTGGTTTTACATAAAAGTGAAAGTTTTGCCTAAAATTTGCTATGCCGTACTGGAGTTGTGCACTTAAATATTTTGCAAAAATTTTCTCCCCTTTTTCTCTTTATCCTCTCTCCCCTTACTTTCTTTTTCTTTCCTGACATAGGGGTTTTACTGTGTGGCCACAGCTAGTCTCATCCAATATCTCCTTTTCAGCCACTCAAGTATTGGAATTACAAAAGGGTGTCCTCGTGTCCAGCTTCAAATAAGTTAGGCATAGTTTACCACGAGGATTGCGGTTTAGTTCTTCTATTTACCCCACTTTTCTATGGACAGAAAGTAGGCAGATGGCTAAGCTCTTTGAAACAGAGCTTAGGTAGTCGTACTTTAAATGTGACTTAATAAAGGTTGGCTCATTTATAATTTATTTGAGTACTTAGCCTTTTGTTACAGAGTTTGCTTCAGTTGTTTTAGTTTTTCTGATGGAATCTGTAACTCTCCAAGGGCAGAAATTAAATTAAGGATACATTCAAAGTATCCTTCAGGCTGGAAACTAACTCTGCCCTAATTTTTTCTTTAGCGACAGCGGAAAAATTCCTTTGAAATATGTGTATATGTTATGTAACTAGTCACAGAATCAGGTGCCCCTAGTCTCTTGTGAACCTGGCCCTCTCGACAGCCGCTGAGCTGGGAGTGAGCTCTCTTGGAAACAGCTGGGGCAAACACAGCCAGTGCTGTTGCCTAGCAGTCCCTTTGGAGCAGTCATAAGGGATTGTTGCCTAGAAACCAGGGGGCTCTTGATGCCACATCATCCTCCATGGAGTTTTAAGGTGATGGTGGGTTTATTCTCCTTAAGAGGAGCAGTCCATCCTGGCAGGGTTTGAACCTCCCTCAGAAGCATGGGGCTGTTATCAGTAAGTGTCTGGCTTTATCATCAGAGATGGTAACTTACATACTATCAACATATATGCCATTTATAGAAATATTGTAAATTGAATTAAATACAAACTTGGGGCAGTGACAGGAGGAATTCTCACACAAATATTTTGTGTTTATTTCTGTCCTCCAGGCTTGATGCTAAGTCTTCTGAGGAAATGAGATGTCTTTTTTCCTTATACTACTGGAAATATGTAATGTTCCCTGTTAATATTATTTAACCAAACAAATATTTGCATTTGAGAAAAACTATTGAGCTACTTCTAATCTGGTCAAGAGGCCCTGGAGAGTCAAGTATTTGATTTAATATCAACATAATTTGTTCCTAGTATTTGAGATACTCCATTGAATTTTCTTTCTCTATTTTTAATAGTTATATTATATACATAAATTACTCTTCAAGGATTGGTAAAAGTTGAAGTTAATAGCATCTCTGAAGGGGGCTGCATCCTAACTTTAGAAGTCAGTGTTTCTCTGTTGAGTAAACGATTCACCTGACGATTTAGGTGAATGTCCTACAGACCAAGATGCAGTGCTCTGGATAGGGCGGCACAATTGTAGACTCTGTCAGAATAGTCCGCACTCTCTGTTTGCACTCTTATTATTTTGTAAATACATAAAAATTAAAAAAATATTCCTTAGACTTGCATACAGAGATCTGTTTAACACACATTTATTAACAGCAATGTGTGTAAGACCAAATAGTTAGAGCATAACTGGGATGCTTTATGGAAGTACTTACAGGAAAGCAAATGTCTTTGTAAGGTGCTTGACACGGTTTCTATCCTATGTACAGTTAAAATTGTCAAGAACCATGATTTGTCTTACATGAACCGTAATTTATCTGAAACATGGAATATATTATTACTAAAACTGTTCTATTTGAGCTAAAATGAAAGACTAAACTTTTAAGTGGTATTTGTTAATTTTTAATTACTTTTTGAATATAGTATACAAAGTAAAGGATTTTTACAGCATTTTCATACATATATGTGTATATGTTATAAGCATACATGTAATATGTATAATTACATATATATGTATGTATAAATATTACAGTTTAGTCTAATTCATTTCCTTCCTCTACTGCACCCAACCTTCTACTTCCTCTATTTTCATATTTTTATTAAAATTTTTTTTTCATTTTTGTATGCTAACCCCAGTTTCCCTTCTCTCCCTTTCTCTCATTCCCCCATCCCCCCTTCCCACCCCCTACCTACTCCTCAGAGGGGATAAGGCCTTCCTGGCAGAGTCAACAAAGTCTGGTATCCCACCATAGGAAATGGATTGCAAAAAGCCAGTTCTTGCACCTGGCATAGGTTCTTCTGCCACTGCCAGTCCCCTGCACCCCCAACAAATCAAGCCGCCTAACTGTCACCCACATTAGAGAGTTCGGTCCTATGCAGGTTCCCCAGCTGTCAGTCCATAGTCCGTGAGCTCCCACTAGCTCGAGTCAGCTGTTTCTGGTTTCTCCATCATGCTCTTTACGCCCCCCGTTTATATGATTCCTCCGGACACACTTGGAGGGCCCCAGGAACGAAAATAGTTAATTAAGATCTCCTTGGTAAACTTGGTGTGTGTGTGGGGGGGGGTGTAGAAGTGTGGAGATGGAGAATGGGAACAGGAGAGATTAAGAAGGCCAGGCCGAGTTAGGCTGGCAGTGGAGGCACAAACCATTAATCCCTTTAATCCCAGCACTCGGCAGGCAGAAGCAGGCAGAGGCAGGCAGATCTCTGTGAGTTTGAGACCAAGCTGGTCTACAAGAGCTGGTTCCAGGACAGGCTCCAAGCTCCAAAACTACAAAGAAAACCTGTCTTGAAAAACCAAAATAAAATAAAATAACAATAAAAAAGGAGAAGGAGGAGGAGGAGGAGGAGGCCTAGTTAGAAGGAGAGGGATGGAGGGGAAGAGCAATAAAAGAATTATGTTGATAGGGAGCCATTATGGGATTATGGAGAAACCTGGTTTAGAGAAATTCCCAAGAGTCCCCACAAGGATGATCCCAGCTAAGATTCCTAGCAATAGTGGAAAGGGTGTCTGCAAGGGCCTTCCCCTTTAATCAGATTAATGACTACCCTAATTGTCATCATAGAACCTACATCCAGTAACTGATGGAAGCAGATGCAGTGACCGACAGCTAAGCACTGGACTGAGCTCCTGAAGTTCAGTTGAAGAGAGGGAGCAGGGGCTCATACTCTCTCTTATAGGTTCACTTCTTCTTCCGAATACCCTCCTCTGCTTCCATGCTACATGGATTCTGTTATCCTCTCTTTCATCACGTCCTAACTCCGTTATGATCTTAAGATATCTTTCTTCTCTGTCACGCTCTCCTTTTTACTTTAATAACACACACACATACACACACACACACACACACACACACTTGAGAAAACATGATATTTGTATTTCTGAGTACAGCTTATTTTTAATACGACCTATTTTCTTGCAAATGTCAGATGATCAGTTTTATGGCTAAACAAATAATCTATTGTGTATAAATGTCACACTTTATACTTTTATCTGTTGATAGATAGCTAGACTGATTCTAACAACTATATACAAAATAAATGCTTGACTCTTAAGGCTATTTTATGCATTTGACTTAGGCTGGCCCAGAAACCTTAGTAACTGGGCCAAAGATAACACAGATTTAAGATTTAGAAAAAAAATCAGCCTTCAACACCCACTCCCTTTTTCATTATAATATGCCATAGGTACGATATTATTTTATGAGGGTAGCCAAATATTGTAAGTTTTTACAATGAATTTGTTTTTTAAAATGTGCAATAAAGCAAAGGCCACAAGATTGCTTAAGTAACTAAATTGCTTGGTTTATGATTTAACTCTGTTCTTCTTACTAAGAATCCCTTTTGGCCAAGTTTCCTTGTATCCATCAAAGCTCTGGGTATTGGAGAATAAGTTCAGCAGGCATCTATCACTCTTGTTTCTTTTTGCTTTTGTCTTTAAGTAGGGGAGTGTATTTTCTTTGGAGCAAGATGTGAATGAAGGCTAAGAGATTAGAAAATAATTAGAGGATATAAGTTTGACTTTACATAATTTTGGAGTCAATCCTCCAGATCCATTTTAGACCTTGAAAAGTATAAAGGTAGTAATTATTTATTCTCAAAAAAATCATGAAGGTACAAAAGACATATTCTTGAATCAAAAGTTCAAGAATATTATAAGGTCTCATGATTTCCATATTAGATTTGGATAGGGCTAAACTTTAATCCTGGCTCTGGAATTTATTAGCTGTGTGACCTTGGGGATGAATCCCACCAAGCTTTGACTATCGCTTATTGTAGTACATTGCGAAGATTAAATAGAATAAAGTGTAAAGTGTTCATTATGGTTCATGATACAAAATGCAGAAGCAACTCATGTCCACTAATGTACAGACAAAACGTAGTGTGTAGATTGCAGTGTCCTCCAACCTTTAAAATGGAAGGAACTTTGACATGTGCTGTCACACAGGTAAACCTGGAGGATTGTGTGCTAGGAAAACTAGTCAGTCACAACATAACAGGTTTGTAAGAGGTATATAGTCTAAAGCAGAAAACTTAATGGTTGCAAGGGATGCCAGCAGGAAGGAGTGGAGATGTCTGCTGAGTGGGCATAGAGTTTTTGTTTTGAAGGATAACATTTAAACAGCTATATGAAGAGACATAATATGGAACTATTTGATTAAGGTGATTGGGATGGCAATTTTTGTGTATTATTCTACAGTAGAGAACAGCATTAGTATTAAAGTAATTTTTATCCATTAGTCTGTCAAAAATCAGCTATCACATGGGTATATTTATATCTTTCCTCATTTGGTTTGTGGTTCTCTGTGCCTTGTTTGAGGGTTAGTTATATAAAGCTGTAGAGATGTCAAGGCAAGAAGACAGTTAAGAGCATTTATTTTGTCCGGTGCCATCTAGACACCCTAGAAAATTTACCTGGAAACCCAGCAAGATGGACTGCTCATGCAAGGTCATGTATTAGAGGGCAGGGAAAAGTGGATTTCTTGTGAGCTTTTAGTTCAAACGAAAAATTCCTTTGAGCTGATGCCATTATACTGAACACAGAAGTGAACTGATACCCATATCCTTTATTTGGAAGCTTAGCAAATGTCCTGCTATACACACATCTTCAGTTAACCCATAATGCAATGATTGAGATTAGGACTGTGTTTTTTTGAAGAATAATATTGTATGTACACACACACACACACACACACACACACACACACACACACACATACACACACACACAGGTGCCTACACAGAGGCCAGAAGACAGCACCAGATTCCCTGGAACTGAAGTTTCAGGCAAGTTTCAGGCAAGTGCAATGGGAACTGAATTCCAGTCTTTTGTGAGAACAGCAAGTTCTTTTAATGGCTGAGAAATCTTTCTAGCTATATCTTTAGTAAAAGTGTTTATTAATTTCTTGTATTATTATCAGTGTATTAAAGAAATGGTTTATACTTGTCTCCTAAATGATACTTTCGCTTTAATTAAAATTTTAGTAAATCAAGGCTTACTTCTCTTTTGAGTCCTGTTTCTTTTTATTTTATTCTTGATTGATCATCAAGTACATGCATTCATAGCATGCGACATGATGCTTTGATATATGTAATGATACAAGCTCAGGTAATTAGCTTGCAATTGTCTTAAACATTTGTCATTACTCTGTGGTAAGAACATTAATAATTTATAATTTATCTTTCTAAATTGATGGGATACATCTTGCTAACTATGGTTACTCTACTGTGCAGTAGAAGATCGGGATCTGTTCTGTGACTATTTTCCCGCTCTGCAAGATCTGCTTATCTCCCCTCCCCTTGCCCCCTCCCCATCCTCTTGTGACCTCCTAGTCTCCTATCTCTACTTGACCCACATTTTTAAGTTTAGACACTAGTGAGAGCTTGCAGTATTTGTCCTCTCCCTTTTAATTTCAGGGTCTTTTTGAAACACAAACCTGGAGGACTATGCTAGTCTTCTTTGGAAGCAGACACAAGCTGTTTAGAATATCCTATCCATAAAAGGAAGCAGCAAGATGTAGGCGTGTGAACAGATTCTTTCCTAGGGATCTGGACAAGATCTAATACGAGAAGCACCGTTTTGCTTTTCCTGTGTCTTCTTGTTCGGGGAGATTAGCAGCTGCACATTTGCTCCTTCATTGCGTGGGGCCGTCCTAGAATCCCGGAGTAATCTAGAGAGATAAGTGGGATTTTGTCAAGGTTCTGTCATTTACCTGAAGCAAAGGAGATGAGGCCTCAAGTCAATACCCGGTAAATGGATGACTCAGAGAGAGAACGTAGCTCAGTCCTCCTGCCTCTGCATGCCAATGCGCTTGTAGTGCTCTTAAATGCCAACTTGTAAGCTCTAGAAAACGGGGAAGCAATGGAGAAAGAATCATTAAATTGCTTAAAACAAACATAAAAGACTGGCCAATACATTGTGAGAAAAGAAGACACCTTGTCTGAGAATCATAGTGAAATATGACCACATGTAATTCCCATGTAACAGATGAGAAGTCTGATTGCTTTATTAATGTGAAGGGTCTGTGGAGGATGAGTGAGGGGAAGAATATCTTAGAGCAGAAAGATTGGTGAGGGCTGTGATAACCTCTGCAGGGAATGACGAGGTGGAGGGAAGGTCATGTGTGCATGTGTTGTGGAAGAGACCGGACTGTTTGATGAATAGAAAATGAATGGAACTGGAGGTTCAACCTGCAGAGCACGAGACTGGAACAACTGGATTTGAGAAGGGAGTAGACAGCTTTTCCCTCTAAACCATAGCCCAGAACTGGGCTCTCCCCTGCTGTGATAATTCTGTTATTAACACAGACAAGCAGAAGAGCGTTGATCAGCCCTAGGTTTAGGATAACAGTGATCAGATGATCTCTATAAAATGTCAACAAAACAAAGCATTGTTTTTTCATCTTGGGCAAAGTATCCTACATCTGTTCACAAGTGTAGTCTGTCTGAACGAAGGAAGCCTGATGTACTCAGAGATCTGCTGTAGCCACGTCTATCAAATACGTATTGAAATGGAAATAACTGGGTTGTTTTGTGTATTGTTAACTTTAAAATTAGGGCATTGCATATATAAAACTTAAAAGAATATGAGTAAAAATTGTGCAAGTACACAGAAAATCTTCAGGTTAACTATGGACACTGGGGCTTTATGTGTACGCTAGATTTTATTGGATTTTTTTTCCCCAAGACTTCCAATATTGTGCGATGTGACTGAGGAAAACAATGGCCTTGCTTCTTGCCACCGTGATTCAAAGACAACTTCTGCAGGGAATATATCGCCTTTTCAGTCACACAGTCGAGAAGGGCTGCCACGCACCGAGAGAATCGATTTGGAATGGAAATTTGAAAATGTGAAGAAAAACGTGTACTTTTCATTTTAACTATTTAGTAAACTCTTCCTACACAGTTTGAGAGCAAAACACAAGAAAGGCTGCTCAGAAGATAGTTGCTATATATAATATATTCATATCACTTATTAGATAGTTTTATATATATATATTAGGTATATAAAATATATTCATATCGCTACTAGATAGTTGGCATATATAATATATTCATATCACTTATTATTTACATATATATATGAAGGCAGGCAGCTGCTTGCACAAATTTGTGCTCATAGTCTCAGAGAAACAGAAAAATTATGAGATATTTGGTCATTTTAAATATGTTCTTGCTCAAGAAACCACTTGCTCATTTCTGTACTGGACAACAAACTAGAGACATTTATCTTTATAACTTTCCCTCCTATTTTGGTTCTCACTTCAGGGGTCATGATATACTGAAAACCACACAAGATAAATCTGGGGAGGCAGGAAACCATAAAGACCACATTCAGACTGGAAGGATAAAGGTAGGTAAACTTTCTGTCCTGTTGATCCTTGTGTTGAGGGTGTCACAGAACATATCTTTATTGTTCTAAAGTCAGAGGGCAGTGAAGAAAGGGGTAGGTGAGATGGCTCCAGTTCAGAAAGTTACTCAGTATTGTCCAGTCAGTTGTGTCTAGTGATCCATTAATAGCAAACACTACATGCTGAATACTTGAGATACATATTTTCATCTGCCTTCTTCTGGGGTCCTGAGAAAGGCAATAGAGAAAGGACATATTTTGATATTTCTGTTCTTCTTAGCCATGCCTCTTTAAATTGCTCTCAGTGAAGGCCAACGGCCCATTAACATCTTTTAAAATTCCCTCTTTAACTTAGGAGAGACATTCATTCTATTAATTATTACTCTTTTCAGAAATATTTATCTAAGATAGTATAGTAAACAATGCATGCAAGTGTTTTGTTTTGTTGAGACAGGGTGTTGCTATGTAACCTGGATTGTCTTGCACACTTAGCTCAGGCCTCAGCCTTGCAAATGCTAAGATTACGTAAGTGTTTTCAAGGAAATACTCTTGATGGTGAGGACTGGTGGACATACAACTCAGATTAATGTATTTTTAGTGATAGGAAAGCAATATCTTTAAACTAATTATGTATATGTATTTCTCTCTATATAATTGGATATACACACAAGTAAGATGTGTACTTGCCATGTGTGTTGAGTGTGTTGAAAATAGAGGCCACCTTCATGTTGCAATCTTAATGGTATTTTCCAGTGGGGAAAATTAGCCTGGAGGCCTCTTTCTTCCTCACTTCTGTGTCTCGGAAGTGAGAAATTTGCTCCTCCTTCACAGGTGAGATAAGGGTTGAGGAGAACATAAGTTTCAGCCGGGCAAGGGCTCCAGTGTTCTCCCCGCTCAGATCCCCAGGAGAATGTAACAGTAAGGGGGCATGAACAAGCAGAAGATACTGCATGGGGCTTGGGCTCTTTGCCTGGGCTTCCAGAGACGAGTGTGCACTTCCTTTTCACCCACTGAGTTTAGATAGTGGTAATGAGTTCTATATTTTATTGGAACATTTTTACTTTAATGCCAACTTTTAAACTTGTCAATGAAGAATAACAGCTTCATTGAAATTAACCTTTTAGAAGGGAATGATTTCAGTAAAATAATTTTAGGGAAAACATAGATCTCTACAGGAGTCATTCTATTCTTTTTTTAAATGAACTAATTAATAATTTAAAATTTCCACCTCCTCCCATCCTTCCATTTCCCTCCCACTTTCCCCCCTTGCTCTCCAGTCTTAAGAGAAGTCAGGGTGCCCTGCCTTGTGGGAAGTCCAAGGTCCCCCCTCCATCCTAGGAAGGTGTGCATTCAAATAGACTAGGCTCCCAAAAAGCCAGTACATGCAGTACAATCAAAATCCAGTGTCATTATATACTGGGGGAAAATCATGAACAAAGTTACAAATACTTGCTTTGCACTTGAGAACAACTAAAACTGATATATAAGGTAACTACTGGGTCAGTGTCGTGGGTTGAATGCCCAGGACTTATAAACAGAATCCACTTAATTCTCATGACCGCTCTGGGAGGAGGTGAAGGAGGTTGTTCCCGTCTGTGATGAAAGCTGGCTGACTGGCCAACTGCACAGATTTAGCCAGTGGGTGGTGAAGTTGGATAGAAGTCTAATTCCGTCTGCTGTTAAACCATGTCCTTGACCAGCATGGAAAGCAGAAGCTGAAGCAGTGACTTTAAAGGAAGGCAGCATCTCACGTGCATCAGACGTTTAGCCTCCGCGTTGAAACACACACTCCTAAGGAACACGTATCTCTCGCTCAGTGACGTCTGTGGTGGAAATAGCACATTTTACAGATTCATTTTTATAACAAAACACTAAACTTCATAATCCTCTCAAAAAATAATTAAAAGGATAGCAAAAAAAGAGAATTTCAAAATATTAGCTAAAGAGATTAGAAAGCAGCAACAAAGCAATACAGTGAATGTAAGTGTAGCAGGAATGTGATGGTGGTCAAAGTGGGAAATTTTATTTAAATAATTTTTTTCCAATAGACCAAAGAATAATACCTACACTCTTGATTTTCTAACAGACTCCAAATGTTTATTTTAAAAAACACACATGTATACCACTTGGTAAGTTAGGATAACAAAACTTAATTAAATTAAAAGAAAATTTTCCCAAGAAATCAGAAAAAACTCTACGGGTTAATTGTATGACATGTTTGATCACCCAAACTTCACTTCATTTTAGAAATTATAATGGATAAAATAGAAATAGAAATAACTATTATCCTTGTTAGAAACTGTTTTAAATTCCTTACAATCATTTAAAAAAATGTTTAACTTCTAGGAGGTACTAGCAACTATTGTTTTTATTTTACAAACTAGGAGGCTGAGGACCAGAGAAGTTAAATAACTTGGTCAATTCACACAGATAATAAGTGGAAAAACTGAATTAGTACTCAAGTGGATTAACATATGAATGAGTCTTTGGTCTTAAATACTGTATATTGTTGTCTCTTAATTGTTTTAATTTTAAAAAGTTGCAATTATTATGGAAAAGATGACAAAATAAAGAGTATTGGAATAAATGTTACAGTTACTTAGGGATAAAAAAGCTAATGGTATACATCAGTTTGTCTTTCCACAATAAATGTACAGTATGATAAAATAACCTCATTTATACAGTCAGGAACAGTTACAGATAGCTCTGTAGGTACAACATAAGCATTAAACGAAGATAGTACCAGTAGAATGAGAAGCAAAAGAAGGGAAGTGGTGAACAATGTTTACATTGGAATCCGGGAAAAGAATAATAAACGTATAAGTGTCATCTTCTCCATATTAATTTATGAACTTATTATAACTTAATTTGTAACTTCAAAAATTGGAGGAAAACTTGCCATTAAAATTGAAGAAAGAATTACCTGAGAAAAGTAAAATTTTGGAAAAAGAAAGGGTAATTTAAGAACTTGACATTTCTGAGTACTAAAATATATTAAAAGGTTATATATGAAAGGTTATACTTAAAACAGTGTGTTACTTTTTTTCCACTAATGTAGAAACTTAAAGGTCCAATGGCAGTTTGAATGAGAAATGTCCCCCATAGACTCCTCTATCGGAAGGCTTGCTCTCCAGATGGTAGCACTCTTTGGAGAGGTTATGGAATCTTTAGGAGATGCACCCTTGTTGCAGGGAGTGCATCACTGAGGAGTGGACTTTGAGGATTTACAGCCATACCTAGCTTCCAGTTTGTTCTTTACTTCCTGTGTGCAGCTGTGTTACGATCAGTTAGCTTCCTGTTGCTGCTGCCTGCCATACCTGCTTGCTGCCACGCTCTAACCTTCTGGAACTGTAAATCCAAGCAAACCTTTTCTCCTAAAGTTGCTCTGGTCATTGTATTTTAGCACAGCAACATAGACGTAAGTAATATCGGAGGAACTAAATTAATTTGAAAATCCCACAAAAAACACAGCATATAAAAGTAGCACGCAATAGAGACATTTCAGGCTAATAAAGTCCTGATGATTCAATGACCATAGCAACAATAACTGGTTAGAGCTCGAAAATATATAAACTTTTATATAATATACAAATGTTGACTAAATATTGGTTGATAAAAGAAGAAAAATGATGAGATTCAGTGGGAGAAAAGAACGTTGGTGAATGCCTTTGCCTTTTGGTATACCATAATATTTAACGAGGAATCAAGAGTTGAAGAGTACGAGGCGTAATTGTATTAAAACTTCCTTGTAGGTTAATGAACAAGAGACACAAACAGCATTGACCCTAACAGTGAATTTGTTTGATTTTTTGAGAGTAGAATTAATGAATCAGTTAAATTCTGAGTAACATTCCAAAAATATGATTGTTTAAAGGTTTAATAAAGCAGAGACCTTCTGGGTGAGTTAGTTTTCTACCCTTTGCAGGGTAGATAGTCATGGACACTGTCAAAGGATAAATATGTTATGTCATAGTATGACATGATTTACTATCATATATGTTTATGTATATATATGTGTATATATATGCAAAAAGTATTGACAGCATTATAGAAAAGTTCAAGCAACAACTTGGAATAGCAGTAACTTTCCATCAAAAAGACCAACTAAATTTGAGATACCATATTCACAAAAGTGGAGGATTTTAAGTAGACATTTTTATAATGCTTGCACGTCAGTGCATATTTCAGAAATCATTTGCAACATCTTTGAATAATTCAAGTTTTGTTCATGTGAAAATGTATCATCAGTAGTAAAAATGAAATCCCACAGTTAGTCAAATGCAGTAGATAATAGCAGTGGAGGGACAAAATGGAAACATTTGAGGAGGAATGTTCCCAGGTTGATGATTGTGAAGTACAGTACAACAAAGCTGTCTATTTCCGCTCCATCTAGGGTATTTCTCCTTTTTCAAATGCTGGGGTCACAAAGCAAATGTGAAAGGGAAATTCATCATCAGCAGCACACACTAAAGATCTTTTTAGCACCTTAGGGCTCAGAGGGGAAAACACTTGCCGCACAAGCCGGAGGACTTAAGATCATCCTCTAGACGCCACAGTGGGAAGAGGGAAGTGGCTCCTGGAAGTAGTCTTCTGGCCTCTGTCCACATGCCACGGCACGTCTGTACACTCACAGTAACAATTAAATTAAAAATAAAAAGACAAATTGATAAAACCTTTAATTTATGTGAAATATAACAAGTAATGGCAGCCTGTACTGTTACAACCAATTGGCACAAAGATTTACAAAGGAACACATTTTGCCTGAGGTTCTGTTGGCATAATTACTGGAAAAAATACCTGATTTGCTGTGATCTTTTTTGTTTTTCTGGTTGGATCCACGTCTCTGAGCAAAGCAATTATTCTTGGCTACTGTTGTTCTCCCTAAAGACTTGCATGCTGATCCATGTCCTGCCCGCGCTGTCTCAGCTGAATGGACTTCTCATCTGTATTGTTCTTTTGTTTGTAGATTTAAATCATGCCATATTGTATATTCAGCCATCTCCCCGCACCTTTCTCCAGTGATCATTGTACCTTACTTGAATTTGATACTTCAGTTCTTTTTATCTATCAGAGTGTTTCCCTTTGGTCTGACATGGCTTGTTAACAAGAAAGTTTTGCTTTTAGGGTTTGGCCAACAACCTTCTTATGTATTCTTCCTACAAGGACTTTTAGAAACTCTGAAATTCACATCCTAGGGAGATATGTCCTACTGGCTCAGAAAACATGCTTGGAAATGTCTGAATCAACATGAAAGGAATACATTATGACTGACTCTGCAAGACTCTTTTTGAACACACATAGTTGCTTTTGTTTATTTAAAGATTTAGTGTGCATGTGTGTGTGTGTGTGTGTGTGTGTAATGTAGGGTAATGTATGTCAAGTGAACAAACGTGCCCATGGAGGCCAGAAGACAGCACTGTTGAGGTTGGAGTAAATGATGGATATGAGCCACCTGAAATGGGTGCTGGGACCCAAATTTGAGTCCTCGGGAAAATCAGCTCTCACCTATCTCTCTCGTCCCTGACAGAGAAGTTTTAAAATCTCTTTCTTCCTCTCTTTCTTCCTCCCTCCCTTCCTTCCTTCCTTCCTCTCTCTCTCTCTCTCTCTCTCTCTCTCGTTCTTTCTTTCTCTCCCTCTCTCTTTCTCCTAATATTTTTATTAAAGTAGAAAACAGCCACAAAGAAAAGAAAATAACTGTAGAAACCTTTTTCTTCTTTAATTGGTAAGTAAAATGAGAGAGAAAGAGAGAGAGAGAGAGAGAGAGAGAGAGAGAGAGAACTATTTTCTGTTATATGACTAACAAGCCCAAACACACACAGTCTAAAGATAACAAAGTGTTGTTAATTCCCATGCTTGCTAGACTATCACATTTTGAAGACTATAAAAAAACAAAACAAGCCGTAGTCACCACCACCACCAAAAACTGTCAGTAGCAATTTCTAGAAGGTGAAAATGGAGAACAAAACAAAACGTACAACAAACAAAAGGGGATGACAACCACCATTGTAACAGGATAGAGGAGAAAGGGTCAAGTTTATCAGAGACTCTTAGGCATAGGATAACTGTCAATTACTATCTACAGTATGTCAAAGGTTTCATTTTCTTTCTTTCATTTCTTCATCTAGCAAGTAGTTTCTGAGACTGTCCTATGTCTTGGGTGGTGCTATTGTGAGCACTGGTGATAAGAGCTGAGGACTTCTTTGTTTTCTGTGACATGCCTGGGTAGAAATGCTGGACCTAATTGAAACTGATTGAGGGTTTTAAGGAGACCTCAGGCATCTTCAGATCAAGAGAGACCCACAGTTTCCTTTGACGAGGTCCTAAGGGACCCATGTTGACTTCAGTAGGCTCAAGAATATGATGTGGAAACAGAAATCAGTTACACACACACACACACACACACACACACACACACACACACACACACACAGACATAGCTAGTCTGAATGGATGTAACTAGAGAAAAATATTTTTGTTTTTATTCAGGGAATAACGTCTGGTCCTAGAGAAAGTTCTAGAAGCTTGGACTAACCTAAGAATGGATGGAACACAGGATTTTTATATGTGAGACTAGAGTAGTAAAGGGGAACATGAGTGATTAACACATGTCACAGAAACTAGTTCAAGCGTTATTTCGATCATGGAAATTGAAAAAGGTTTCCATGAAGAACTGACCACCAGGCTAATTTTGAGTTAAAAACCTACTGGTCTTGTGCCCTACTTCTTAGCCTTTAGATAAACAACACATGCCTGAGACTTTGAGAGTAAAGTGGTGTGTCTCAAGATGGTGGTGAGAATTGAATAAAATGAGTATTACTGAAGCAATTCAAAATGTATGGATATGGTGGGCACTTGATAAATGGTACATTAGTATAAGAAAATAAGATCTTATTTTGGAAAGCAATTTTAGAGTACCTGCAGCAACCTAGAAAGTGAAGTTAAAAGTCCTCCATCTGGGATTCATGAAAACAAAATCTTTATCAATTGTGCTGCAAAAAATTGTAGCTGTAATCATTAAAAGCTGTTCTATTTTGTTAGCACTCTCTTGTATGTGCTTACTTTGTGAACTATTTTAATTTTTGATTTTAGTTTAGCCTTTAGTTTTTGGCTTATGCCAAGGGGTCTAGATTGTCAACTCTAGTTTGTTACATCAAAAGAGATCTTGGATTTGACAATAAATGTGTTACAACCTGTTCAAAGGCAGCATGCTTGTGCGTGTTGGGTGAGTTTGAATTTGGTAGGGTTAGGATGCTGTACTGCAAACCAATTCCTGTTTATTAGACATGTTGTGTTATCAGGCACTGCACAATTTACATTAGTCATCGAGAAGTAAGTCCAAAAGGACTAAGGTGGCTGAACTCTTCCCTGATCATTCTAACAGAAGAGAAATAAAGCAGTTAGAGATCATCCATTACCATATTAACTCAATGGGCTGTGTTTGGTGTTAGGCATGCTCACCAGTTATAGTAAATGAGCCATTCAACACTTTGTTCTTCCCTCCCCAGTTTGCCTTTAATGAGCTCACTTTGCTTTTGGTTTCAACAGTCTATGTTGTTTTAATGTAGGAAGTGTCTAACTTCAAATGGCTTGATTTACAATTTTTCCATTATGTGACGTAAAAACAATACACATTCATTAGCAACTGGAGTGTGAATTTTGAATGTTAGTTCTTTCTGGAATGGCAATATATATTACAGCAATAAGCTGCAACTTCCGGTCAGCCATGCAACCATGAAAGGAACAATGCAGACTCTGCAGTGACATTTCTGAGCCTTAGAGTTTCACAGGTTAAATGTGTCACAAATGTTTTGACCTATGGTATTTTCAACTTAGTTTTATTGTAACATTACCCCATTTCCAGTCAAGGAAATTTTGTGAGTTGTATCTTGAGACATTTAAGCGGTAGAGAGTAAAGAATAAAATCAACTCCTACTTCTGAGGAGAAACATATTTTGTTGTGATATTTCCTGAAGATAGTTAGTCATCTCTCAGAAGCATCACAAGAAGTGTACGTTGTTCTGAAACTTTTTGTGTTTTCTTACATACATTTCTAGAATCTTTGGTTCTGTCTTCCTGGCTCTGTGTCCTCTTTTGGGGATATTTGTATCACAAGGCAAAGAAAGCTTTTGTTGCTGTTCATGTGCCCTTGCCTGCTTTCTTCTTCAGAGGGTTCATGCTGGCAGGGTGTTATTGCTGGAAGAGTTAGAAAAAAGCATCCTTTTTTCTCATCCTTTCCTCATTGCTGTGAACAAATACTGCGTGAGAAATGAAGGAAAGAAAGGCTAGTTTTGACTCATGGTTTGGGGATATAGTGGCCACCAGAGTGGGGAAGACACGGGAGTGGGAGCGTGATGGCTTGTCAGAGGCCGGAAGCAGAAAGTGAGCAAGGCTACTGCTCACCCTACTTTGGCCTTTTCAGTCAGTCTGGAACTCTGGCTCGAGTAATGGGACTGGGCATCTCTTCCCACTCTTTCAGGGTGGCTCTTCCCACCTCACTTAAATATTCTTGGAAACTACTTCCCGGAAACCGAAAGATGTGTTTCATAGTGATTTTAAAATTGATTAACTTGGCAGTGATGATTAACCTCCACGGCATCCTAAACGTATGGGTCTCTGTATTGTGGCTCGTGAAGCTATTTGAAAATGATAAACGTGAAAGTGGATGGGAAATTGGAAAAATGTGAATAACTTAAGACCAGACCAGACTAGTCATATTGAGGATCAGACTGCCGGGTGAATTGACTTTCTCAAAGTAAATAGAGTTCTTGTGGCTGGGATTTATTGTACCTTTACACAAGCACAACGAAACCAACAGCCTGCCGTGTGACTGATTACTTTTGAGTCAAATGTCAACTGATTGCAGGCCTCCACCTAGTCGACTGGTCTGTTAGGTAAGCAGAGACACCAAACCGTACCTCAATGAGTAGAACTTTCTGTTGCCAGTTAGCTCACGGCACTGCTTTCACATCCAGGCTGTAGCTCTCTGTTTCTCTCCTAGTTTCAGGTACTGCCTGACTCTTGAATCATCCAAGACAACACTAGGTCTCTTTTGTGGGCCTGCAAACAATTTCTGTTACCGAAAAGCTAGTTACTGAAAAATATTTTCAAATCGAAGATGATCCCCAACAGGACATACTTACAAATGGCTCTGGTATTTGTTCAACCAATATATCCAGAGCAATGTTTGATCTTAATGGGATGCAGTGCTTTTTAACATTTTATCCAGAGCAGTGGTTCTTAAAGCCTCCTGGTGTAGTGACTCTTTAATACAGTTCCTCGCACTGTGGTGACCCCCAAGTATAATAGGATTCTGTTGCTACTTCATAGCTGTAATGAATTGGGTTGTAAACGCCTGCGTTCTTCAAAGGTCTTAGACAAGCCCTGTGACAGGATCATTCATCCCCTAAGTTGTCATGACCCACAGGTTGAGAACCACCAATGTAGCACCTTCCTTTAGGTTATGTAGCTGGGTTAATGTTGATCTCCTGACTCAAAGCCCAAATCCCATAATCAATTAGCTGCATGGGATAAAATACAGAAAACTTTTTGTCTATCTCTTTACTCATTGCGTTGCTAATGTGTAAAAGAATAGAGAGAATATAATGAATCCTTCGAGATTCCTCATCAAAATCAGAAAACCGTCTGAAATCATTCTGATTTCCGAGTGACTGGTAACAATCTAGCTTCAACTCATTACGTTTTCCCATGTGATAGCCGCCTCTGCATTATGAACCTAACCTAGTTACCCCTTCTCTCTGGGTCAGGCATACTGTCCCAGTGATTCTAAGGTGGAGGCGAATGTGGTTTAGCAAATTGGAATTCACTGGCTGTGAAAGTCCATCAACTTCCTGAGGACTTCTCCGCAAAGTTCTACCCCATGGTTGTTTTGATTTCTGAATAGTTAACAGACATGCCATGTCCCTTCTAGAAAGGTTTGGATATGTCAACATTATTCTGGAGACAGAATAAACTATGTCTACTTGAAAAACAGAAATTTGTAGCTCCAACCCAGGCCTGCAGAATCCTATAGCTCAAGGCAGCCTCGGTAGTTCTGGATAGTAAGTAACCATTGAGATGTATCATTACACTCATGGCACTATGACAAGTAAGTCTTCATTTTAGTTTTCATTTAATTTATATTCTCTTCAAAATTTATTAAAATTCTAACTTATGTATGTTCAAGAACACCAAATACCTTGATAAATTAAGCATCAGACTGCTATCCTACCTTGCAAACAAAATGCAAGTTTTATGGCAGTCATTAATAAACTCCACTGATAGAAAACTGTATATGTGAATGTACAATTGAAGAAAGCCAAGGTAGTAACCAACGAGATGATGCCATTGGCCCAGAGCTGCCCATGAGCAAGTTGTTATTATTTGTATCAGATATTATTTTCTGACCTTTGGAAGGTATTGTGGCTATATTGACTGCTAATTATTATCAAACATTTCAGCTCATAACAGTCCCAGTATGACTATGATTGCTGAGGTGGGGCTCAAAAGACAGTCCTTTCAAGGTCACGTTCATATTGCATATATCTTAAAGGCTTTCCCTTACTGAATTTGGTATGTGGTTACATTCTTGTTGGTATGTAATAGAAAACATGGCTTAACTCTGTATGAGCTGATTCCAAAGAGCTCTCCAACATGAACTTCTCGAGAGATCTGTGAAGTCTGTGTTATAATTTAAATACATAAACACAGTTTATGCTATCTTTCTTGTTTGTTTTTGCTTGTATCGATTAGTCGTCCCACTTCATGAGATTTCATAATCTTTTTGACACAAGGTAGACGTTTAAACTCCATGAAGATTTTCTTTTGATGGAGCCTGAAAATTGGAAAGTAAATCTCTTTCCTTCCATGCTTTGACACTATCTGGCTGCAGTAGTTTTCAAAATCATTCAGAGGGAAAGCACAGTGCAGTAAGCTAAGTCATTTGTTGGCAATACTGCATTCCCCTTGTTCATTTTTTGAGCTACATAGACTCAGGTATATTATTTAACCTTTATGCCTCAGTGCTGATGTATATAAAATAAAACTGATATTAGTACTTCTTTCTTAAGTTATTGAAATTAAATTCACTGTGTATTATATAAAATATTTCTTTCTATGGCTATTTAATGAAGTATTATTTAATATTACTTGCTGTGATATTTAGGAAGTCTTCCATTCAAAGGGTCATATCACTTTAAGGTTGTTTTTTCAGTGCCTCTTTAACTTCTTGCTGATGAATACATTGTATGGAGAATTTTAGTAGCAATAGAGTTTAACCCTAATAATTGTACTTCTTTGTCTTTTTAACCCCAAAACTATTTGTAGAACTAAAGAACTGTTTTAAAAGCATGAGAAAATGCTTACCCATAGTTCATACTATATATATATATATATATATATATTTCATACTATATACATATATATATGTATAGTTCATACTTCATAGTTTCATATAATGACAAGTCTATAACTTCTTTAAAAATAGTTTCTTCATTGTGCAGACGTTCTGTCTCCATTCTAAGGGGTTAAACCATCTGTCTCAATTATGCTGGAAACCTGTTCAATTGGACTATTTTCTGGTTTAGACATGGGGCAGAGAACGGTAGAATAGTATTAGAAGAGCTAGGTAGTGGGAGGTATCAGTTTGTTTTGTTTAAAGAGTCCTCCTTGCCGTCCGAGTACAGGTTCATCAGAGTGCAGGAAGCCACTGGAATTGGAATTTGCTTTAACCGCTGGGAGATTGTCCAAGTAAGTCAGCCGGCTCCTTATCAGGGAAAAAGATGAGGGCAACAGACCTGAATGTGACAGCTAAGAGGTCAGAGTCCATGAGGACCAGCAAAGCACAGCAGATGGTATCCCAGCATGTGGGTCAGTCATGGTGGCACAGAGTCTGGAGGCAGCTGATATCTGGGCAGATAACCAGAGAGAGGGCTGGTCAGAGATGCTGAAACCTTAGGGTTGAGCCTGGGTGAAAGGGATAGTGAGCCCTCCAGGATGCTGAAGCAGAGGCTCCATTCTGTGAGGTCACTGTAAAATAGAACTGGTGATATCTCTGGTTTGGGAGTGATGGAGGGTTGTTGGAGCAGGGAGCAAGGCATGTCTTCGTAGATATCCTGACTTTGAAATTCTTCAGTCAAGGGTCACGTGGCTCTGTTCCATGAATCGTAAAACTCAAGTGAGTTGATCAATACGTGTCGCTTTATTACTAATGAGGATAATTAGAAGGCAACTTAGAACTGGCTTGGCCAGTTTCATCTTAGAAAGTTTCAGTAGCCTGTAGAAGAACTGGAATTCCTGACAGTTGGAAGTGATCACATGCAGCCAAGTTTAAGTGACCCGTGAAACATGGGTGTGTTATTCTTATGCTTTTTGGAGTTTTTCCATGGGAAGAAGTCATAGGAGAAAAGAGTGGAGGCAGGTGGTTACTTACCGTTGAAACCTGCTTGCAGAGGAAGAGAAACACAGGAAGCTGCTGAGTTGATTTCTTTATAGTGACATGCACGTGATCTGGCCTTTCTCTTGTCAGGGTCTGTGTTGCCATAGTCTCTTACTTGGGGATATTGGGGATGTTCTATGTCAAACCAAGTTGGATGAGGATACTGGACACTGACTCTCTTTAGTTCAGATTTAAACAGCCTTCTGTGGTTGGGCTCAGACTTTAAAAATACTGATATATCTGCAATCAATGGAAAAACCCTCAAAACGCAATTCAAGCATTCTCCTGCTTTATATTTTGAAGATTTATTTATTGTCTTATGTATATATATATATACATATATACAGACACACACACACACACACACACACACACACACACACACACACATATATATATATATATGTGTGTGTCTGTGCATGTGCATGTCTGGTGCCTATGAAGGCCAGAAACAGAATGGAAAACAAATCTCCTGGATCTGGAATTATAAATGGTCATGAGCTTCTTGACATGGATGCTAGAATCTGACCCCAGAGCCTGGACCTTTACAAATGCAGCAAGTGTATTTAACTACTGAGGCATTACCCCCACACTGTATCTATAGTAAGGAAAATTCTTTTTGTAGGTTATTGTGAAGTTTTGAAATTTGTATCAGTTTTTCAATGACTTTTTAATAAGGGGAAAATTTGTTTTGTTTTTAAAATAGGCATTCTTTATCAGGTGAATGTGGTCTACTGATGACATTCACTTAGCAAATGGCAATGAACTTAAGTGATATTTAATTACTTCATTCTTGTGGAATGTAATGGTTTGAATTCTGAACTTCTGCACAGCTTTATGGCAGGTTATTCACCTTATAGGGCTTTACTTTCTCAATTTTTCTGTTCTACATACAATACTGTAATTTTGGTACTCCTTATGGAATCACAATGACAGGCATCTTTCTCTTGCTGTTGGAAAGCTAATATTTAAAGTCATTCAACTATTTTCTGGTCTTACTTTACTCACAATATGAACATAATTGTATCTGTCCAGTGCCACTAAAGAAACAGATCTAATATGGGAAAAATTACAAGGATTGCTTAAGTGTCTTTGGGAGCTGGCAGAAGGTCTAGCCAGAAACTCTGGAGCCATAGCTGAAAAGTCTCTCCACAGATAGAATTTCATCTTTGCAAACCCTCATTCTTCTCTCAAGTCTTTCGTGTGATTGGATCTGGTCCACCCTGATTGTTGAAGATAAACTTCTTAGAGTCAGTTAATTACAGAGGCTATGATGTCTGCAAAACTCACAGCAACACCTACGTCAGTATGTGATAGATATTGAGGACAATGACCTCAACAAACTGACTCACAAAACTGTCATCGAAGTCCAAACTTCGTCAGCTTAGTATCCTTACATCTTTTCTTAAAGTACCCTTAATCTCAGGAGCAATGAAAAAGTCATTCTTCTATAATATGATACAACTCTTTTGAAGCGTGTTTTGTAACCCAAACCATACTAACCGTTTCTGGGAAGAAAATACACTACTAGGTGATAGTCTCTATTCTTTACCTCGTGTTACTTAAACACCATGATACTGCTATAATTGCTATGTGTAATAAAGGTTAGATGATAAGTGCTTAAAGGAAAGATGAAAGCAAAACTGTACACGTAGAATAAAATAAACACTCATAATTTTGGCTCTAGTTCCTAGAACTTGGCGCATAGCCAGAGCTGGTATGCTTTGCTGCACCCTTCTCTGCCAACCATTCATCATTCCTTTTGCTTTCAAGCAAGCACCTCGATACATTAGAGTTCTTTGCTCAGTAGAGATCCACACTGTTCTTTTTTATTTTATATTTACTTATTTATTTATTAAACATTTCCACCTCTTCCCCACCTCCCATTTCCTTCCCACTCCCTCCACTCCTCCTCCCCCTCCCTCTCCATCCCTAAGAGCAGTCAGGGTTCCCTGCCCCGTGGGAAGTCCAAGGTCCTCCCCCCTCCATCCAGGTATAGGAAGGTGTGCATCCAAACAAACCAGGCTCCCACAAAGCCAGTCCATGCAGTAGAATCAAAACCCAGTGCCACTGTCCTTGACTTCTCAGTCAGCCTTCATTGACAGCCACATTCAGAGAGTCCGGTTTGATCACATGCTCCATCAGTCCCAGTCCAGCTGGCCTTGGTGAGCTCCCATTAGATCAGTCCCACCATCTCAGTTGGTGGACTCACCCCTCGCGGTCCTGACTTCCATGCTCATGTTCTCCCTCCTTCTGCTCCTCATTTGGACCTTGGGAGCCAAGTCCAGTGCTCCAATGTAGGTCTCTGTCTCTTTCCCTATCCATCGTCAGATGAAGGCTCTATGGTGATATGTAAGATATTCATCAGTGAGTCCACACTATTCTTCATGGATACATTTGAAAGAAGCTGAATTGCAATGGCTGTCCATCGGCGTATAGTATGCATATATCATGCACAAACATCTATAAGCCAGACTTTGGTTTCTCTTCCTGTCAGTGAGTTATAACAAAGTCTTGATGAAGCCATATGTGGGAGCTGATAGGAAAGAAGGTAATAAGAGAATATGTAGAATATGGACGTTTGGGCTAGCTCCTGATTAAATTATTTGCATCATTAGGATTTGCTTGAGTTCCGCCTTATGGTTCCCATTTACTATTGAGCCTCTTTTATATTAGTGGGTGCAGCAACTAGTTCATGATGCATAAGGTAAGTTGGTGGTTCATTGTAGACATTACTAGTAAGACTTAGAAAAAAAGTTAACAGATGTTATTTCTACAAAAGAGGGTAGCTATCTGCAGGGGAGTAATTAGGTTTTACTGTGACTGTAGGGTCTGCTGTGAGCTGCACACAGCATCCCTGTCAGCTACCGGTACGTAAAGCATCATCGTCTGATGAGTCATAGCCCCAAATGACAGAACATGGAAGCCTGGCATTTTTGCAGAGCCTCCTCTTATTCACAGATGTACTTCTAACTTGCAGCTTTTGTGACCACTAAGGAAATGGGTCACAGCAGCACATATAAGATAAAAATGTGTTGCTTTCCAAAATCTAGGAGCCTATTAGACACTGTGCTTTATTGGGGAGGCCATCAGGGGCAAGGGTGACTTTCATTTTACCTTTGAGGAAATTTACTTAAATGCTTCACCTCTAGGAATTCAGCGTGTATAGAAAGGTCCATATAGGCCAAAGAGGTTAGCTAATTTGGAGGGTGATGGGTTTTTACGTCTACACCTTTCAAGTCCTTGACGGTGTCATGAATCTCTGCAAAGTCAAGAAATCTGGTTTTGTTTTGTCTTACCATGCACAAGCAGTGGTGGAGGCTTCCACTCCCATCGTCCCAACCATGATAATACACTCAGAGAACCAATGCAGACATGATACCGGTTGCTTTAAATGTGAACAATTCAATAATACATTATGGAATGAGGAAATAGCCATGAACACACTATCCTGTTCACATGAGCTAAACTCAACCACCCTCCTAATCTCTCTGAGCTCCTACAGACTGGTAGGCTAAGTGATGTTTATGATTCTTGGTAATAGTTTCATTTTGCAGCTACTGTCCGGGAAATTGTGAACAGAATGATAAATATCCTTTCCTTGATGTGGTCACCACAATAAATAACTAGAGGTCTCTTTGGGGAAGGGAAGGAGTCAGGTAAACATTAAACTTTTGTCAGTATAGAGTCCTTTCTCCTGTCTTCATGGGGAGTTTGCTTTGTGGAGTGGCTTTTCCGGGACTGGATGAAAGCCTGGGATGATTTGAGTAGTGCCCACCAGTACCAGAGCTCCTTTGTTTGTGAAGATGAAGGAGGACTTTAGCAGGTTGGCTCTTTCCTTCCTAGGAGTACAAAAACCAACGGGGAAGAGTGCAGTCTCCACAAACCAGATTGTTCGGGTTTTGTTTCTTGTCTAGTGAGCATTGTACACACTGCAGTCAGATGATTTTGATTGCTGGGTGATGTTTCTGCCCAATGGGCCCTGCTGCTGTGGGAGCCTGTCATCACTATTGAATTTAGTGAATTTAGAGTTGAGGGTCCATTTCTAAAATCCCCACTGTAAAGTCAATGAGCGCAGAACTCTTCATGAGTGCCTGAGCCTCCTTGCAAATTTCTTTTTCATAGTTATGATGAAAGGTGCATTGTAAGGATCTTCCTGGGAGAGGTCATCAGATCTTACATGATTAAGTCACTCTGCTTGTCCATCTTCACAAGCCTTTAGATACCTTCCTCGTTAGTTTATTAAAACAGTCAATTATGGTATCTTAATGAATATCGCCTTTTGGTTCATACTTTGGTCAACTGCAAAATGTTATCACATTTTCCAACCCATTTAGCTAAAATATTGAATCCATGTTCTCTGACTAGAGGGCTCAGGCCAATAGATTCCTCTTGGACCTATTTGTGTTTCTCCCACTATCATACAACTTGTTGAATATCTAGTCCTACACTAGATTTATGTCTATATAAATTGGGGAATGTTTTTTTGTTCCTTTGACATGGAGCATATATTGTGTTTTACTTTCTGGAGTCTGGGAGGTGGAGTCATAAATCAAGAAACAAAGCTGTAGCAGGGTTGGTCCTGAGGAGAACATCATTTACTTGTGTGTTACATACCTCAGGCATACTAGTTTTAGACAGGGCAGGATTAGCCTCCTCACAGTATAAAAGGTCTCTCTATTGACAAAGAAAATCCACCAGCATTGAGGAGATTGTTTGGCTTCATTGGGATATTCCATGTCTCCACCCTAAGTTTCTAGATCCCATTTTTTCCATCCAATGATCTATTTTCAGAGAAAGAATTTTGTGAAGAAGGGAATTTATTTTTTGTTACAAATAATCACTTACTAGGATGAGAGTTTGGGCTTGAAATTAGCAATGCTGACTTTAAGGAAATAAGTATTATTTTGGAGTTTTGTCTCACTTGATAGTAATCTTATTTTTTTACAATATTGTGAGCTATGTTTTCCTTTATATATAATATTTTAGGAAATTTTTCTTCTTTATTATTAGGGCAAATTCCAAATAATGTATTTTATTTGTTTATGGAACTAATGTATGCACATGTAGAATATGGCCAATATAACTTTTGGCTCTATGAAATAACAGATCCGATGAACCTGCAAAAAATTCTATATTACATAGATACCATTATTATTTAAGTGTTGCTTTAAAACAGTGAAGTTGCATAAATATTACTTTGATTTAACAGAACTGCTGTAAGATATTTAAACACTTTGTACCCCAGTTGAAAAAAATACCAACCATAGGAATTCAGTGAATTCTGCTTATGCATTCAATTTTAAAGCAACGTTTGAATTTGAGGGACGTCTATGTTTGTCCACTCACCTAGCTGATTCTCACTGACCCTGGCTCCTCAATGAAGAGGGCCACCAGCCACAACTCTAGGCATGCAGTCAGTCAGCCAGGGACCCAGGTGACAGGAATGAGGGGCAAGAGAACTGTGGGGGTATTGGAGAGGACCAGAAGAGTAGCAAAGACATCCTTAAATTGTAGGGGTGGCACCAAGATGTAAAAACTGATGTAAAGTCAGATAAAATGAGTCATTCTGTTGAAGGCAAGATCTTCAGTAGCGGTGTCTTCACACACATAGCAGATTTGCCCGGTCTCTCTTCCTCCTTGACTTCCTTAGAGGATTCTCTGCCTTCCCAGTTTGATCTTAATTCATCAAGACTTTTTTTTTCCCCAAGACAGGGCTTCTCTGTAGCTTCGGAGCCTGTCCTGGAACTAGTTCTTGTTGACCAGGCTGGCCTCGATGCACAGACATATCTGCCTGCCTCTGCCTCCAGAGTGCTGGGATTAAAGGTGAGCGCCACCACCACCCGGTGACCTCTTAGGTTTTAACATGATTTCCCCCTTCATATTTCTTAGTGACACACATATAATATATTCTGTGTTCTTTTTTGCTCTTTAGGGGGTTATTCCAGCTAAATTCTAGTTAAGTGAAGGAAACAATTATACAAGCTTTCATTTAGTTACTTTATTATAGAACCAAGCATTGAAACCTCGTGAGCCTGTCTATAGATGACATTTCAGATTCAAACCATAACAGGTAGCCTTGGTTCTTTGTCTTTACCCAATAAAACTTGCATCTGAAATTGTTGCTCTCAGCTTTGTATTCATTGGGAGCACATATAAGTGTCACCAAAATACTGATAAATGCATTATTATTTTTTTAAGTTTCAATATACGTGGGGGGATGGTTTACCTCCAAATTGCAGCTACTCATTGAGAACAAGAATTGTAATTTGTTGTAGTGTCTTAAATTGCAAAGGACTAACAATAGGATAGTCTCTTAGAACTGGCGTGGCTCTAGCTTTACTGCAGTCTGTAGCATTTTGTAGGGGGTCTAATGAATAATAACGAATAAATAAACCAATGTGTTCGGAGTCTCTCATTTGAGGTGGTCTGCAATGCTGCTTCTAGTCTCACCACTTAGTAAGAATTTCTTGAAATTTTCTTTCCAGTGATATTTTTTTCTCCCCAGCAAATTATATTTGTATTTATTGAGCTATTTTTTCAGTTGTGTATTTCTAATTTTTAAAAGATTAGGGAGTAGGCTAACTTAAACACTGACTCTCAGCCACACCTCAATGTACTCAGTAAGCTAGTTCATTTCTCTCAAATCAGTTCTGTAGCTGTGTGATTCGTGCTGGAGTCACTGAAGGGCATCACTAAAGATATGGGCTTTGACTAACGTCAGACATGTGCTGCTCGTGACAGCATTCAGAAACTCTGGTTGTGATCTTAGACTCTGCGCATGATGCAAAAAACAGCAGTGGTATCTTTCCCATATGGCGAATATGTTTTAACCCTGGTTGATGCCTGAAGCCATGGATATTATCAAATCCTGTATGTAATATAGGGTTTTGGTTGTTGTTTATCCTAGACCGTACCAGTACCAGTAGTTTATGTACTTGTATTGGATTCATGATCTGAGTTCGTATCTTGACACTGTCAATTTTGAACCTGTGCATTTTGAAGCCTTTTTTCCCCCAGATTGCTTCTTGTAGGTGGACTTTTCTTTCCTGTCTGCCAGTTCCCTAATAACTGACACACAGACTTAATATTAATTATAAATGTTCAGTCATACCTCGGGCTTATTACTAACTAGCTCTTATAACTTAAATTAACCAATTTTTATTAATCTATGATTACCCTGTGCCTCATGTCTTTACCTGTCTATCATCCAGCATGTCTTGCTCCCCTGCATCTTCTGTCCACTCCTTTGACTCTGACCTTCTTCTCTTCCCATCCTTCTCAGTTTGGCTCTCCCACCTGTTCAGCTACTAGCCAGTCAGCTTCTTTTTTAAACCAATTACAGTGACATATATTCACACAGCGTAAAGGAATATTCCACAGCTTCTCATGAAATGGGGTTGATCATAGCTATTTTGAAGAGATATCATAATGACAATTTGATAGCATCTTTTGATTATTTAAAACAACATAAAAATCCCTTCTATTATGCTTTATGCTTTATGCTTTAGCTAGGCTTCCACCCAAACTAGAACTTTAGTATTTTTGCTGTTGTTTCTGAAGGTTCTAAGTTTACCTTTCTTTTTCTGTCTTCTCACTTACAGGAGCCATAAAGAAAAGCTCCTAAAAAACGTGAATAGTGAGCATAAGGTAGAATAATAAACCTTGCGTTCTTGATACAGTTTCACTATGAAACGATTCCCACAGTCTCAAATTCTGAATGTTTGGTGCCTTGGAAGCAGCATTTTGGAAACTTTAGAAGGTGAGGCCCAACTGGAGAAAGGATGTCATAGGACAAGGATTTGGGGGTGTCTTCTTGCCCCTTTTCTGACCATAATCAAGTAAACAGCTTGCTTCTGCCTCCGCCCTCCCTCCCTCTGCCACTCTTGCTGCTGTGATATCTTGCTATGCAATGGGGTCAAGAAAGCATGAGCTGAGGAAAGCCTCTGCAGGTGGAAAACAAAAACACTTCCCTTTAAGTTGATTCTGCCAGGCAGTTCATGACTTAAGCAAAAGAACTAGCAGTGCTCATGTAAATTAGGGATAATGCTGTGTGATTTATAAAATTGTTAGGAGGATTAGCCAAGCTGGCATTTATATGCTTACTGAAAACTTTGTGTTACACGTAGCAATTGCTCCCTGATGTTATTATCATTGACACTAACTTTAGTGCTATAACTGCTACCTTCGAGTGGGGGATTTGTTTGAAGCCCGTAAACCTTCTAAATGAGAGAGTTTGGATATTTTACTTAACGTATTAGAGCTTGGTGCTTGTGTATAAAATAGAAAAAAAAATCAGTGTTCGCTGTCCATTAATACTATTTAGTGTTGAAAAAACAACAAATTCCATAAAGATTTCCTTATAGTTCCTGTTCACGCAAAGCGCCTGATGATATTACGGGAGCAACGCCTTTTACTTGTTTTAACAAATGGATTGGGCACTGCAGAGCACCTCCCAATGTTAATTTAATGCCAGTGTTAATGGAGCTAACATTTTATATGAATATTAAAGAGAGGGATGGGGTTATTTAAAATTTTAATTGAGATGTTTTTCATGAGAAGTGAAAAGTAGACTTTATCAAATAGAGTCACGAGGACTTTTTGAGTGAACCATGCTTTAGTCTCACGTCAGTCACAGGAAATGGATAGATAGTTAGTGGCACTGAAAAATTACTTCTGATGTAGATATATATTTCTCTTGATAATTAGAATTTGTCAACTGATTTGGCAAAGATAATAAGATTTATAAATAATATAGTACACTTATATTTATAAAAGCCAAGAAAATTATGTGTGTTGTTACTTTTCTTGTCACCTATACCAAACACCTAGAAAAGACGACAGAAGGGAGGCAAGGCTTATGTTGGTGGTGACTTAAAAGAACCTAGTAGGGGTTCGATAGAAAGGGGAGCATGTTAGTAGAATTCTCTGAATCTTCATGGGTCAAGAAGTGAAATGAAGACCTTGCTGAGGGCAATGTTGATGTCTGTGGCCTGTGCTGCTGGCAGGGGCCATGTCTGGGTCTATGGTCCTCCTGCAGCACGAGATAGAATTGATGTCCGTGGCCCATGTTATGACTGAAAGCCGTATGGGTGCCTGTTTGTCTGTGCTGCTGCCTAAAGCCATGTTGTTATGGGCTAGGCTGCCTCAAGTGTTGGTGTTTATGGCCTGGACTGTCACCTGAGACCATGCTGAAGTCTGTGACACACACTGTCCCCAGAGTCCAGGTGGATATCTGTGGTCTGTGCTGTTGCCACATACCACGTGGAAGTCCGTGGACGGTGCTTCTGCTGATTGAAAAGGACAAGGAAGGATCTTTAGCAGTGACATCAATGACTGCAGACTCACAGTTGAGAAAGAGAGACATAGAAGGCTTCTGTGATGGCTTCTACCCCCACCCCACCCCCGGAAAAAGTAACAGCTTAGACTGGAAGCCATCGAAGAGAACTCTTCAAAATTGTAGCTAATGATACTGAAGCGTAGCTCTGCACAGTAGATGTCTAATTGGGCAGTGAGGGTGAGGAAGGGCTCATTTTCTTTAGGGGAGTGGCCCCTGGGAATTTGATCTTGCTCTAGTAACTGTATGACAACACAAATTGGGCTTTTTCCTTTCCTCAACATTTTTTTTTGGAGGGAAGTCCATAGGGAGGGCTGGACAAGGGAAGAGTGGGAAGTACGGGTGATGGGGGGCATTCTGTGACATCCACAAGTAATCAGGGGAAAAATGATGAAGGAGGAGGAGGAGAAGAGAAAGAAGAAGAGAAATGAAAGACTGGAAATGCTGGCATCAGCTGGCTTTCTCCTTTTCTCCTTCACCTCTTTTCATTCGGTCCCAGACCCTGTCTCATGAGGTGACACTGCTGATATTCGGGTGGATCGTTTCTTCTCTGTTAAACCTGTGGAAATGTCCTCATAGATGCACCCAAAGATGTGCTTCATTAATGGATAAGATGTTTCTCAGTCCAGTCAAGCTGACGAACAAAATAACCTGTCACAAAGCGTTAACGTAAATGTTAGTGTCTTTTTTGGAAGGATGTTTTCAAAGTAACCAGCACTGGGGATGTTAGTCCTAACCATGATTCTCTCAAAGGAGATTAAAAAAAAAAGTTACGCCTTACAAGACTTCACAAATAACCAAGATACTGATGAATTAAATGTGAGATCATTCTCCAAGATCCCTTAGTTATTTATGTTATCTAAAAGTATTTGAACAGTCCCCATTTACACAGGCATTAAGAAACTTTAATTTACAAAAAGAAAATATTATTTTCTGTTGTCGTTCAGGTTAAGGCAAGATTTTCCATGTTTGAAAAGAGCCATAGTCTTAGTTAGTCTTTAAAATCCAAGCTTAGCAAGCTCTTAGTGTCAAACTTTTCTTAATGTGGAGTTGTCTGTGTATATGACTTGCACTGAATCAATAGCTTAACAAGAAGGGATAGCGAAGTCTGTAAATGGATAGGTAATAGTGGTTTAAAAATCTGTCAGCTAGCTGCGTGGTGGTGGCATATGCATGTCTTTTATCCCAGAACTTGGGAGGCAGAGGCAGGCAGATCTCTGTGAGTTCGAGGCCAGCCTGGTCTACAGAGTGAGTTCTAGGACAGCTAGGGCTATTTCAAAAAGAAATTCTGTCTGGAAAAACAAGCAAAACAAAAATGTGACAGCTGAGAGATTTCCATTCAAGCTGATTTTAGAGGATATAAACACAAAACATAGCTAGGCATGGTTGTGTGTGCTTTTAATCCCAGCTCTCAGGAGGCAGGGGCAGGTGGATCTCTGTGAATTCAAAGCCATTCTCATCTATATAATTAGTTCCAGGAAAGCCAGGACTACATAGAGAGACCCAGTTTCAAAAAACAAACAAACAAACACAAAACAAAATAAAACAAATAATAAACCTCTAATAAATAAATAATAACAAGTAAATAAATGAATAAGAAAGAAAAGTAAAATAAAAGTCCTCTTTGAAATAATACAGGACAAATAACTAACAAAGGAAAAGAAAAATGAAAACATTTATTCTGTATGGCATATTATTTTGTTTTGCAAGAACGCAGAAATTACCAGCCATGTTAATTTTTCTGTACAAATTAATTAGAAGATAGCAAACAAATTTTTGGATGAATAAAAAGGCTAAATATAATCATTTGCTGCTATTTCTGAACAGTAGCAGGGCCTGGTAAACTCTATTGCATAGAAGGAAAGTCTCCTTAAAACACTGTCTGTGTGGTCTGTGTGCTACCCGGGCAATAGTGGTGTCCGGGTCCGAGCTGTTGCTGAGGACCATGTCTGGGTCTGTGGTTCTGCTGCAGTTGGGGTCTGTGCTGATTGACGTCCACAGCCTGGATTGCCAGGGGAGAAGGGGGATCGTGGGCTGTGATATCCACCTCAACTATAAACTGTTTGAGCTTAAGAAGGGGAGAAACCTATAGATCTAAACCTGCAGGATCTCCATGAGCGGAACACAGGAAGTCCTGGAGAGGGAACTGGTGGTTGTGTGGGCGGGGGATCCCTGGTGAGAGCCCAATGTGAGTGGTTGCTGTGACAGATGACAGAGGCCTTCAGCCAGACCAATGACTCATGGCAGTGAACACTTGCAAACGAAGACGAAAGGACTAGAGGGTGAAATGTGTGTGTGACTCACCGGGCCACTCCACAGCTTCCACAAGGAGACTGACCCTTCCTTCCTTCCTTCCTTCCTTCCTTCCTTCCTTCCTTCCTTCCTTCCTTCCTTCCTTCCTTCCTTCCTCCCTCCCTCCCTCCCTCCCTCCCTCCCTCCCTCCCTCTCTCCCTCCCTCTCTTTCTTTTTCCTTTTATTTCTTTTTCCTTGTTCTCCTTAGTTTTATTTCGTTCGTTTGGTTTTTGGTTTTCCTTTTGGATTTTGTTTTGCTTTGGTTAGGAGAGGTTGCAAGGGCAGAGGGCAGATGTAGGTTAGGGACTATGGTGAGAAGCGGGGAATGGAGAGAAGGACAGTATCAGGGTGACATGATGTAAAAACCACAGAGAACCAATAAAAGTTAAAAAAAAAAAAAACTTGGTGGGTTTATTATACATCTTCATTCCTATGGGTAAGAGCAAAGAAATTGGGATTCTGCTATGCCTTGAAAGACAAAGTGATGTCGTGAAAAGAACTGTGGCCCAGATCTCAGAAGACCTAGTTCTGCTCTTGTCACTCCAGCAAGTCAGCAGGCCTACTGGAGTCCAGGGGCAGAACTGCACAAGTGAGATAAGATAAGTTAAATGTTTTCTTTTCTGAAGGCTGCTTCAATTCTAACATTCCATGGTCCTGGACCCCTGCTCCTTTATAAGCCAAAGACATAGTCAAATTCTCCTTCCCTAGGTCTCGGGTCTGAGAGCTGTCAGGGCATATGGTGCTTAAGAAATGTGTCAGGCAGACATCTATCACTGTGGCACGTGCCTGGGATAATCAGTTAGTGAAGGGGAAAGGTTTACAGTTTTGTAGATTCGAATCCACGTTTGGTTGATACCGTTGCTTTTAGGCCCATAAAGCAGCCCTTTCTCAACGGGGACCACAGAGAAACTCATTGCTTTATGGATAGGACAGGAAGGAAAATGAAGAGTAGAGTCCCACTGTCCCTTCAAAGGTCTGTCTCCAATCACCTAGAGCCCACATTGCATCCTACTTTCCCTTTCATAATGCCACTGTAAGAACAAGGACTGCTGGGTACAAACCACAGAGACGATATCAGCATTAGTTAGGAAGGTGCAGTCCCCGTGACTTCCAACAGATTAAAGGCTGATTGTGTCTATTACTAAACAGTTAAGCAGAATGTGTTCTCATCTGGAAATGTGTGGTTTATTCAGAAAAATAGATTGGGAGCTGATTTTAAATGAAAAGAGAAACCCCAGGAAATGACATGTTCTTCAATCAATATTGCCATTTATCTAAAACCCACTCACTTTATAATCCTTTTTAACACAAGGCACTTATATTTGAGGATTACGTATTTCAGTATTTCTTGCACCTCAGACTACTCAATAGGTAGAACATATATAAGACATGTTAAACATATCCTGGAGAATCTTAATTCTGTGTTCACAGAGAACATATCTTCTGAGTAGCTACTACAACAAATTTCTTTTAAAAATCTCTTTACTGATATTCATTTCCATTTGCAGAAAGTGTCCAATTCAGTGGTAGATAGAATAATCACATAGCATTGTTGTAATTCTAGATTATTCCACATCCCAAAGAGAAATCTAAGAACGGTTAATTGTGCCCTTTTACTTCTCACAGACTATTCCCCAGCTCTGCCCAAGCACTCAAGTCTTTTTTTTTTTAAGTACATGCTTTGGATGTTTCATGTAAATGTGATTTGTTTCACTTAGCATAATATTTTGAATGTTGAACTGTGTTGAAACATGAGTCAATCCTTCATTTATTCAATATCACCAAATGCTATTGTGCTCTGTAGATAGACTTCACTTATACTGATGAATGCTTATTTTCCCATATTTTGCTTGCTATGCTTATCATTGCTAGGAACATTCTTGATCGTGTGGCTTTGTGTGTGTGTGTGTGTGTGTTTTTGACCATATACTTGGTCATATATTTACAAGTGGAGAGGTTGAGTTGCAAGGCGAGTTCGTTTAACAGTTGAAAGAACTGCCAAAGTCTTTTCCAAAGAGATTGTACTTTTTCATGTTCTGATTAACAATAAATAAAGCTTTCAGTTTCTCTTCATGCCTGTTAGCACGTGTCATTATGTTATAGCCGTATCATTAAGTTATAATTGTCATTGTGTGTATAATGTGATGTTTCATTGTGGTTTTACTTAACATGTGGCTGGCGGTTAATAATTCTGTGTATTATTTCACGTGTACATTGGTCATGTGGATTTTTTCTTCGAAGGCCTGTCCATCAGTACTGTTGCCAGTACTCTTTGTTAGTTACTAACAATAACTGTATGTGAAACTATTGTATCAGACAGGTATGATTGGCAAGTAGTTTCTTTACACCTGAGACTATCTTTTCACTTCTTGATGTTGTCCTTTAATGTACATTTTTTTTACTTCCATGAAGATTAATTAATCTCTAATTTCTCCTATCCACTATGTTTTGGTGGTATAACCCAGGAAGGTTTGTACTGCTCACATTATAGTGATTTCTCTCAATATTTTCTTCTAAAAGTTTTATAGTGTTAACTCTGACATTCAGAATTGCATTCTGTTCTTAATAACTTTTTATGTTGGTGTGATGTTGGCTCCTAGTTATTCAGTTGTCTCAGGATAAGGTAATGATTCTCTGTGGTCATTTAGATTATAGCATGCCTGTTGAAGGCTTAAAAACTAACATCCGCATTTAAGAGAAAACATCACATATTTATCTTTTGGGGTCTGGGTTATCTCACTCAGGACGATTTTTTTTTCTAGTACCATCCATTTACCTGTGAATTTTATACTTTCATTTTTCTTAACAGTGGAGTAAAAATCCTTTGTGTAAATGTTCAACAACCAAACCAAACCAATCACAGAAATTGTGGAGGTCAGTTAGTCAAGTATTTGTAAGTCATGAGCCTGTCCTGAGGCATGGCTGATATAACCAGAGACACTTAATTGAAGAAAACTTACCTTCTTTCTTCTAAGGGATCAATTTAAAATAGCATCTTGGCTGGAGTTGGGATTTTCTACTTACCTGCCTTCATCTGTTCTGGGATTTTGTTTGGCTTGAGCTTGGGCAGGTCTTGTCCATGTTGCTACAGCCTCTATCAGTTCGTCTGAGCATTCACCCTGATGTGTCAGGAAATGTTTTTCTGGAGTCATCCCCTTCTGCATCTTAAAATATTTAGAAGTCTTTCTTAAAAGTAAACAGTTGTATTTAGATTTAAATACTTTATTGTCTGAGAAACACTTTGGAAAAGTTGAGAAATATCAAATAAAATTGTGAACAACTTATATTGTTTCAACTAGAGAAATTATTTAGGATAGGATAACTGGATATATGGAGCTTTATATATGGAAGATTAAGCAAAGTTTGAAAAGATATGTTTTGAGATAAGCATGCTTTTACCACAAGAAATTGCTGTTCTGGTATATGAAAAAATAATATAATGCATCATTTAATATTTAATAGTCATAAAAGTTACAGGTGGTCCAATGATAAAATATAAAATATTTGTAAATATTTAAATATATGAAATATATTACCCTATCTAATATCGTCTAAATATCTACTGATAGTAGATATTAGTACCTAAACAAACAAGAAAGAGAAATTGATATATTTTAGAAATGTTCCTACCAACAAAATTTGAGAAGTTTTAAAGAGTGAAAATTTCCAGACGTACAGACGTAATTTTTATGACACATGGGTATGTTTTAGAGTTGACTCATCTTTCTTTGGCCTCATTTTTTTCTGATCAAAAGAGAAAAAGCAGAATCCTTGGGAGGGGGTAGTTATTTCTGTCACCAGTAAAGTGCCAGTCTGGACCAGCGCTGAGACAAGTGGGAGTGACGTTGTGCTGCTCGTCATTACCGAGACTTGCTGTGTGAATTTGGTGAACGTTTTCATCTTGTGCTACTCATGAACAAGCTGAAGGTTCCAAAGAGTGTTTTAACTTTTTCAGCGACAGAGCTAACACTATCCAAAGATGTCTTGACTCTAGCACCTGTGTCTCTGCCCTCAAGGGCGATGCCAGAGCAGGAGTTCAGGGTCTCCCTTCTTTGCTCCTGTCATTCCTCGGTCCCTTTGGTATCATTTTCTCTGCATTCGATTTGCTTGGGAAATTTTCATGAAAATAATATTCTAATGTTGCTGACATACCCTTTGTTCTCCTGGGTGTCAGTCACCATGGTGATTAGAAAAAAATCAATATCTGTCTCCTCTTGTTATAGGAACAGTGGTCATATTTGGTTAATGACTCATCTAATTCTATTGGAACTTTTGCTTAAATTGGTCACCTTGCAACAATTACTCCCAAGTCCAATTATATTCACAGGTACTAGGGATTGTGATTTTGACATACCATTTTGAGATATACCACTCCACTCATGACCCTAAATTTGACATTTCTGTTACAATTGGAATACGATTGGTTGAGAACAACCACTTAGGGCAACATCGAGGGTGGCTGAGATCATTCAACTGAAAATCAGGTAGTCTTTCAGCATCTTAATAATGGGTTGGTTCTTTTTTAATAATCTCTTTCACAATTGCATTTTCATGACTGTATGGTTATTCTGGTGTTTAAAGGTCTATGAGATGGTGTTTTCAACAAGCTCTGTGTGATGTATTGCAATACAAGGGGAACAGCAATCGACACAGTCAGTACATCAGGCTGATGACTCTGTGACGGGTCCTACAACAGGAAGACAAAGACTGACATGAGAAGCACAGCTTCCAGCAGCAGTGGCAGCAGCCTTCAGAACACGCTTTAGTGAATCACCACTGCAGCTGCTGTTTTTCCCAGAGCTAGATAAGCCCAGACATGGAAAAGCTGCTATTAGAGGAAGTGTGCACTCAGATAGGATGTATCAGACATGTAGTCATGATCAGTAGGGGAGGAAAAAAGACATTTTACATTAAGTATTTTTGGGCTGATTTTTTTTCCGTCTTAAAAAAATCTTATCTGAAACCTTTGTCTGCCTTTAAATTAAATTTAATTCAATATCTTACATTGAACTATATCTAAATCAGTTAATATATCTAATACAATGCTTAGAATTTAGCTTACCTAGGAATCATTGTTCTAGGGAGAATATATATTTGTAAAAAGTATATTAAAACGTTAGGTTCTAAATTGGACTTTAATGGCTTCAGTAGTTTTTACATTTAGCTAAGAATACTCCTCGGACATAGTGAGTGACAGCTATGATGGCCCAGTCTGTGCAACCCTCTGCTGTGGCCCTCCTGTCACCTTCTCTCTGGTTCTAGAAAGATCAGAAATTAGAGAAGATAGACTTTATTTTTAAGTTACATGCAGAGAAAAAAATGATCTCCCATAGCCCAGGGTAAGGCTTGAGTTTGTGACCACATAGTGCTTGGTTGTCTCGAACTGCCCCGGAGCACACAGATATGCCTTTTCCAAACATATGAGTTTAATTTGAACAGGTTACTAATGTTACCATGATAGGTATGGAACTTCCTAAATATAATACTGTTAAAATAACATTAAATAGAACCCCAAGTCTCCACTGAGGTAAAATTCATCAGTTTTCCCTTTCTTCATATTTGTATCCAATTGCTTCTATGAGTTGACGTAGTCAATTATTACTTCTATCATGCAATGGTTCTAAAAGAAAGTCCTAGAATCTTCCCAAATGTTCCATGGGAACATTGATCAGTGATCAGTCTGAAGTTCATGGTACAAAGTGAAACAGAAATCTTTGATCTGATTTCTCCCTGAAATGTGTTTTCCTCATTGAATGGCCTAGTCCAGGTAGAGAAAGAAGATACTCGGGGGTCATGTTACATGGTGTACTATCCCCTGAAAATCCTTGAATGTTTTGGTGACTGTCCAGCAATTGTAATACATCTCATGAATGATAAAGGTTTCTATAATGTTGCCTTGTTCTTATTTCCTTGTTGCAAACTTTGTATTTTTTTTAATTAACTTTGAGGCTTAAATGTAAAATGTAGAAACTAAAATAGAGGAGGCGATTCTGGCTTCAGTTTGCCATTTCTGGGGTAAGCAGTCTCTTAGGTATAGCACTATCTAAACCAAGACATCTCTGCTTCCTTTGCTTCCTTCTCTTACTGTATCTCCTCTTCCTTTTGCTAGGGAAGTTTCTTACAAAAGGAGAAGATGCTTAGGTACTTCTGTCTCTCTTACAATTCCAGGTCTTGAACTTGGCTTCTTCAGAACGTTGATGAATGCTTTCTACTTCAAGAACTGATTGTTTTAATTTTCACCAGATATTTATATGAATTTTAAACAGCTATAGACTACATGAAATTCCTTTATATGTCTTAGCCAGCCTGAGTTAATTCTATTGATTTTAATCATTTTCCACTGCTAAGTAAGAAATGCCTTTTTTTCTGTGCTGATTTTTGTCACTTCTTTCTGATTTGTGTGCAAACAATCCTTTATTCAATTTTGGACACTACATGATATCTTATTTGATTCTCATTTGTAAGCTAGATATACTATAAAAATTGTTGATCTTCCATTTTCAATTTCCTCCACTGTCTATGCTGCAGACTCCTGGTCCCAGTGACTTACTGAGCATCTCCCTTGTCTCTTCCGCTGTTACCTGATTTCCTTCTCTCTCTCCTGTCATCACTTTGTTGATTCTACCATTGCTTTAGTTCCCCAGACAGTGAACCTGAGACATGTTTCCATGACCTTCATCCAGTATCTCCTATGATTACTTCCCATGAATTTTCTCATTAAGAAAAAAAAAATTAGCCATATGTATTAATGGGTTTGGTGCTTCTGACAAAACTTAGAATTAGCAGTGACTTAAATACAGTGTTAACTAAGCTTTTCCTTTTTGACAGTTCTACTAATGGGTCAGGGACACATACAATGACCTGACTATGTCACTGATGGATGAGGCCACTCCCTTCTTGTTGCACCGTCTGTAGTATAGGATCTCTGTCCATTTTGTAATTAATGACTCCCTCCCACAGATTCAGTTTTGAGTGCAAAGAGGAAGAGACCGCTTTCCTTTCTTTCAGAGTGTAATCTAGAAGTAACTTAGAAATCCTTCTCACAGATCACGTTTAATAGAACAGTTGCTTGGGATGGCCACACTTAAAAACACACGAGGAGGAGTAAAATTCTTTGTCTGTGTTCAAAGTTCTAGTTCTCTAGAAGAATGGGAGGGGGTCAATTATCAGGGAAGTCATGTGTCATCTCCTCATTATTCTAATTTTTCTGTCTTCACCTTTTGGTAGGATTTTATTGTTTATTACTGAGTTTACATGTAGAGACTTTCATTGATCTGTTTGCTCACTGTGAATCTACCCATTATTTTAGGGTCTAATTTAACATTAAAAGTTGTTAAGTCTTCCCAGTAGCCTAAAGCATAAAATCCCTTTTAAGATTTTTAAATTACCAGCATAGGACCAAACTAGACCCTCTGAATGTGGGTGACAGTTATACGGTTGGGGCAGATTGCAGGGCCACTGATGGTGAAATCAGGATTTATCCTGACTGCTTGGACTGGCTTTTTGGAACCCATTCTCTTTGGAGGGATACCTTCTTCAGCCTAGATACCTTGCTCAGCCTAGATCTAGTAGGGATGGCCTTGGTCCTTCCTCAAAGCAATGTTCTAGACGTTGTGGATTCCCCATGGGAAGCCTTACCCTCTCTGAGAATTGGATGGGGAGTGGAATGGGGAAGGAAGATGGAGGGAACAGGAGGAGGGGAGGGAGTGGGAACTGGGATTGGTATGTAAAATGAGAGAAGACAGTTTTTTTTTTAAAAAAAGTTTTAAAAAAGATTCTTAAAGTACTATCTTAGCCTCCATATTCTCAGCCCCTCCTTTTAAATGTTTATTTTTTTCATTAATGCATTATTCGTTACCAAGCGTGTGTTGCGTGGCTCCCGTATGTCATGTACAGTGTCACTTAACTTCCTAAGCTAATTCTTTGGGTTGTAGGTAGAAGGTATAGTCATAACATACCTGGTTTTCATCATAATTATCATAACTCCCTTCTGATGGTTGTTTCTACCGTTGTCATGCTTGAGAAATTAGATGCATTTAATTAGAAAATTTAATTTAATTTAATTAGAGAATAAGAACAACCATTTAAAGCTACCCAATACAATGGTTGTTAATATGCCTTACAGAATTCAATGGGGTCATTCTTGTTCAAATACCACAAACACATTCTCACTTCATTTTACATTTATCCTTAAATGTTTAACATACATGCAACTATAATTTAGCACTTACTAGTCTAATAATTTTTATAACTTAAAAAGTAAAATTATGTACGATATTGTTCTAGTTTTCTCTCTGTTGCTATGACAAATGCCACGATTTGTGTCAACTTTTGGGTGAAAAATGTTTATTTAGCTTTTATGTTACACTTCATTAGGAAGGAAGATGGCACAGGAATTCTAATAGGAATTTGAAACAGAAGTCATAGATGAACACTGTTGGCTTTCTTTCACGTTTGTCTAGATAGCTTTCTTATACAGTCTACAACCATATGCCCTAGGGATAGTGCTGCCCGCGGTGAGATGGGTCCTTCCACATTAATTAGCAATTATAGCAATCTGTCATAGACAAATAAAGGCCAATTGGCTCTGGATAATCCTTCAATTGCGATTCCCCTCTTAGACGACTCTGGGTCATGTCAATACATATGAAGGACCATGTCAATACATATGAAGGTCATGTCAATACATATGGAAGGACCCATCTCACTGCCCGCGGTGAGATGGGTCCTTCCACATTAATTAGCAATTATAGCAATCCGTCATAGACAAATAAAGGCCAATTGGCTCTGGATAATCCTTCAATTGCGATTCCCCTCTTAGACGACTCTGGGTCATGTCAATACATATTTTGTAGTATGCCAATACTACAGACATAGTAGGTCATAGTAGTTTCACTTTTCTTGAAACTTTTTCAGGAACTTTTGTAGTTTTGTATAAAATGTTTAATTGAAAAGGATGACTAGAGATGTGTTGGCAGAGGCTGCTTGTTTGTCTTGGCTGCCCAGACCCAAAATAAGCACACGGAAACTGTATTAATTAAAACACTGCTTGGCCTATTAGCATATTTCTAGCTAGCTCTTATATCATAAATTAACCCATTTCTATTAATCTGTGTGTCGCCACTTGGTTGTGGCCTACCAGTAAGGTTCTGTCTGGTGTCGGACATCTATCTCCTGTGGCAGATTCATGGCTTCTCCCTGACGCTGCCTACTTTCTTGCTATATCTCTTGAAGCCTGACTATATTCAGCCCTAACATAGGCCCAAGCAACTTTTTTTCATCAATAGCAATAAAATATATTCACAGCGTACAGTGGGGAATCCCACATCAGAGATTCATTCAGTTTCAATTTTCACTGTATTTATGTTTATCATACTATCTGTAAATCTGAGTTTTAAGATATGAATAATCAAAATAATGAGCTTAAAACCATTTTCAAAGTCCATTGGAGAAATATTTTGTATGTGACTTTAGTCAAAAAGAAGCTAGGAAGGAAAATGATTGTTCTAGTCTCTTCTTATTTCATGTGTTTATCTTGTGGACAGAAGTCGGCAAAAAATTATAACATTAAAATTAAATTTAATTTTAGTCAAGTAATGGTTGGTCACACCGTTAATCTCAGTACCTGGGAGTCAAAGGCAAATGGATTTCTGAGTTCTAGGCCAGCTTGATCTGTAGAGCAAGTTTCAGGACAGCCAGGGCTACACAGAGAAAAAAACAAAATAAATGAAACAAACAAACAAACAAAAAGCAAGCCTAAATTTAATTCTAGAGATGGCATAAAATTATAGAGATTTTAACTATAATTTAAAAAATGCAAATAGCAGGCCAAGTGGTGGTGGTGGTGCATGCCTTTAATCCCAGCATTCAGGTGGCAGAGGCCAGACTGGTTTACAGAGTAAATTCCAGGACAGACTCCAAAGCTACACAGAGAAACCTTGTCTCAAAAAAAAGAAAAAAAAAAGCCAACTGCAAGCAACAATGCATGGTTTTTTATCAGGTGACTTCATAGTGAAATTCTGTTTGCCCCTTCTGCTAGATCTTTATCAAGGAGCATATGCAAATGGTTAAAAAAGGAAAATGGGGTTATGACATTTTTTATTTTGGATTTTTAGTGGTGTATATAGGCATGATAGTCCATAAATATTTAAGTTTGTAAATTGTTGTCTTCTTGTTACTTCCCATATGACTGTTTCGTCATTTATTTTTCTCTTCCTCTTCTCACTTCCTCTTCTTTGGCCTACAAATGTAAGACTACTGAAGGGAAGCCGTCCCTAAGTGAGTGGAACAGTAAGAAACCATATGACAAGTGGGGTAGAGGCGCAAAACTAAAAATGTCCTCTTTCTACTTTTAAAATTCTCACAAGGTAATAAAAATATGCAATCAGGCAGCTGTAAGTCGCAAAAGACCCTAACACACCTTGGCGTTCAACAAATTATTTATTGCATTGCTTCCACAATCTGTGAAATATTGTGCTAGAGATAATACAAATGAGTCACTGTTCATGCCTTTGAAAGGTTTTTAAAAAGAAAACAAAAACAAAAAAGCAAACAAACAAACAAAAAACCAAAAGCTAGCATGAGAATAAAGGCGGTCACTGAGAACAATTTATAATTTATAATGCATGGGATAAGTACAATTAGATGTAATTAGTGTTCTACCTAGTCTGAAAGAGATGTGAAAGGATTCTGGGAAGGGCTGCCCAAGTTGACCTAGAACAGATGAATAGATGCTAACAAGGGGTGAGAGAAAATTGAAGGTAAAGAGCCTCAGTCACAAAGGCAAATACACACCCACTGCCTGGGAATAACGTTAGACTTTTAGTATTGGGGTATATTAGACTGGAGTAAAAACCAAGGAGGAAAGTCGAGTGGAGGTGTTTCCTGCAGGACGGCTTATACCAAGTGAGGACTCTTGAGCTTGATTACATAGTGGTAGTAAGCCTGGAAAGGAATGAACAGATTTACTGTGAAATGATTTCACCCAAAATGTAGGTAAAGAGTGAACCTCCAGGAAGCAAGCCGGCAGATAAGAATATAGTCTAGAAGACTGCTGAGACAGAGTAGAAAGTGTGAATTTCACACTGCCCTGGGACAAAAGGAACATGCAAAACACCCCATTTCTATGAGTGAGTAATGTGAACCGGTACTGGAAAGTCATATCCCTACAACTTTTCATCCTATTGGTACGGCATGCTTAAGCCCAGGGACATTCTGTGAGGAGGAGCTGAGTGGATGCAATCTGTTTTTATAGCTGGAACGAAGATGGCTCCTTCTCTGTGGTCCCCATATCTGGGCACTTGGGTGAAGTGTGTCGGTCTGTCTTACATTTCTGGCTCCTGTGGAAGAATACCTGATAGAAACAACAATCTGAGAGAAGCAACACTTATTTGGAGGCGCCAACTAGAGGAATACGGTTTATCATGGCAAGAAACAAACACAGGGTAGCTGGAGTCATCATAGGAAGTGAGAACTGAAGGCACAGATACTTATACATTGTTGAAAAGGAAGAGTTGAGTAGGTGGACCCAGATCCGACTATAATCCTAAAGTCCACTCCCAGTAACCTTCTCCCTCCAGCTGAGTCTCACTTCCTACAATTATTACTGAAGTTAAGGGGCGCGAGCCTGTAAGAGACATTTCACATCCACTCCAAATGAGCTACATGAGGTCATGTTCTAGATGTGTGATGGATATCCACAACTTCTCAAAAATATAGTAATGTCACATATTTTCTTAAATGACCTTTCTGTGGGTGACTGCAAAACTGTTTGCTGTTGTGTGTTGTGTCTGTGAGATGAATTTTTTTCTCAACTTTGATCAGTGCTGATGCACTAATTACTCCATAGATTTTGTAACTGATAATCTTAGGTACATCTGGTGTTGGGAGTGAAATCCCTTTGAATTTTCAGCACACAGTGTCATTGACTCAGAGGTTCTACTTTTCCTTAGGAAGCCGGGAAAATCATAGTGTTTATTAGTTTAAACCTGTTTCAAAAACACAGTCAAAATATTCAAATTTCATTTTTAGCTTAATTATCCTCCTTTTGGCTCTCCAATGAGTATTTCCTCTCTCCCTTTTTGTTTTCCATTTTCAGGAAAGAAAGAATTTTGGCATCGCCCTTCACCTCTCTTAGAAATAACAGCACATTTTAATCAGAGATTTGTAAGTATCCTTTCATGTTTCTATACTAAAAAAATTAGATATTGTCTTGGGGGAAGAAATAGCTCCTTTGTTTGACAAAATATAGCCACACAATATGAATGGGCATGAAAATTTGAAAAATCGACCTCTCTTCAAAGGCAGCCACAAAATATTATAAAGGAAACCAAACACCAATTAGAACACCAAATGTTCATACATTTACCAAATGTATGAACAGCTAGTGAGTATTACATTCTTTTTTGGTCAATTCTTCTTTCTTGATGATATTTTCATTGTGTTTTTCTCTTATGTATGTATGTGTCCACATATGTATGAGGCTGGCATGTTACATATTGATCTAATGAGGCACCTTATGGAAACATATTTTAGAAAGTTTATATCACAGGTAAGAAGAAAGAGAAAAAACAGGCATGAATACAGGAAAGAGAAGAATGTTTATTCATTTAAAAGTCATGTGGCTTGTATTGTCCATGCTTAACAGTTTTAGTAGGTTTTTAAAAAGCTCATGCTACATCTCACATAGCTAAGGTTTGTTCAGTTTCAACACATTTTTTAAAGTCTACTACTGTGTCATAATAATTGTGTTCAATGGGCCAGTTCTGGATCTGGCAATCTGACAGACCCATTCTGTTCTACTTAGTGAAGAGTTGAATATAAGCAAACATATTTACAGATGTGCTATTTGGTAAATTTAGAGGAACCAGTAAGAGAAAAACAAACAGAAATCTGTCCTCCAAATGTTATCTGCAATGATAGTATTTTTACTCTTTATTGTTGAAACAAAAACTGCAAGTTTAATAAGTCTATTTTTATTTATCACTAAAGCCAATGATGAGTGGATATACATTAAGTTAGAGAGGGACCATGGTATAAAGAGAGATCAAGAAAGCAAGGCCACTCACTAGCATCCTTACTAGCTGGGAAACCTAGACAGCATATGTCTGAGTTTCAGAGCGGTAAATATCCGTATTTGAGGGTTGTTGACCTGAAATGATCACTGTTTAAGATCTTTCTATGATCCAGCGAAATTCTCGAATCACTGTTACTTACTAGCTAATATTGATTTTATCTTGGCTAATCAATAGTTGCTTTAATAACCTTACCATTTGCAGGGTAGCCAATAAAACCAGCCAACAGGCACTTGACATACTTCCAGCAGCCTCATCAGATAAGTTCTAGCAAATCATTTATTTCAAAGGGAGTGTTCAACTCTTAAACATCCTGTAGTGGTGTGATCTGTTTCCTAGTTATGTGAGATGACTTTTGGGTTCTCATCCACTTACTTATTAATTTTCTAATCTTTGGCAAATTACCTGAACTTTCTGATGATGGTTCATTTTGACAGTACAAGGCACGCTATGGAGTTGCTTCCTTAGGTTGTGATAGGAACCAAATGAAATGACGAATCAGCGCTCCATGGAAATGAAAAATGTCGACATGACTATCACATTGCCCCATCTCTCCTATGTCATTTTTGTAAATTTTGAGCTTTTATCCAATGATGATGTTTCTTAGTAAACATCTACGAACTGTCTTATGAGTTAAGTTTGCCTCTGTGGAATCTTCGAGACTACTGTTTCAGGACGGATTCTTGACCGCACTTCCCAGTACTTTCAGCAAACATCTTAGATTCTGGAACTGCAAAGTGATCTTTGTGCCAGACATTGAGAAAGATGCCTTTTCCTATTATGGTGATTCTCAAATTACTTGGTCATTAACATTAAAGAAAATGGTTTTGTTTGGGTTGTAAGGAATCAGTATTCCCAGATATCTTCCTCCTGAAATGTCCTGAGATAGACGATTGAGTAGTTGTTTAGATAAAAATAAAAACAAAAAACTGGCTGATTTCTATATTTTGAATCACATCCTCCCTTTGTCCCTAGGTGTTGAGACAGAAAGCTAAGCACATGTCTGGCCTGTGTGGGTAAAGGGATATATTTATGTTTGCAAGGTCCAGATTACATGGAAGGAGTGAAAGACCTGTGTTGTGGATGTCTAATAAAAGCCCGGAATGAAACACGCTAGATTTCTCAGCTTAAAAGGACTGTGGATACTGTCTAATTTAAGTCTCTTACTCATGGAGGAGGGAAGTTCCTTAACGTTTTGCCCAAGGTCACAGCAGAAGAGAAGGATTAGAATTTCTACCCCCAACGCCACTCTATTCCTATTGTACTATTAATACTAGGCTGGCTCTGCCTCTGCCATTTCAGGAGCAGCTAACACAGGTGAAACAAGCTTCTCTAGTGCTGAATTGGACTTCTGAGCAATCTTACAGTGCAAAAGTAGAACGTGCTCTTTGAGACAACTTTCCTGTTCAAGTATCCACCTGCAAGAGTGTCTTCCATAGAAACATCACTTAGCAAGGAGGCCTCTGAGACCCAAGAGGGGTCCCATGTTCCCTCTACTAATGCTGTCCTGCCTCTTATGCTGTGCCTTTTCTAAAGGTCCATGGCTGTGCTTTTTTCCAAGAAAGAAAATCCAGGAGGAAGACCATGTTTCTAAAGAAAGACGAACACCTCTCAAGATGAGCAGAAGTGACCAGCTAACCTGTCCTGGGTTGTCTCAACATTAATGGGTCGTCCACACTGACCCCTCATGCATTGTCACACGTAGTCTCCTCAACTTTGGGAGGTTTTGTTTTGTGTCTAAGCAGAGGTTTAGACAGCTTATGTGCTCACCTAAGGTTTTATTTTAAGAAACAGAAGCACCGAGATCAGGTGACAAACCGTTGCAAAGCCTGTGTATCTCATGTTTTGTCACTGGTTCTTTTTAGCTCTGTCACATATAATTCTGTGAAAACAGGTCAATTTTAAATGCAAATAACTTGCGATTTTATGGTACGTTAAGGAGGAGACATGAGCTACGTTGTTAATTGTTCTCACCTCTCCTTTAGACTATGTTCTCTAAACTCTTAAATTTTAAGAACACACCAGCAAGCCTTAGGGATCATCTGTCTCTAATTCACCAACTCTGGAACTACAAGGGTGTGCCACCATGCCTGGCATTTATTTAAACATGAGTTTTGGAGATTCAGCTCAGATTCTGGTGCTGAGAGAGAGAGGGCTGAGTTATCTCTTCAGATCCTGTAAACTCATTTCTTTATTTGCATGTGTGTATATGTGTGTGTGCCATATATGTGTGTTCATGTGAGTGTGCTTATGTGACAAATTACTCATGGATTATCTCATTTTGTTCTGATTGGTTGCCTTTAACCACATTCATTAGTTCATATCAATTCCAGTAAATCATACAAAAAGAAAGTAGAGTATGTATGTGATCATCTAGAGCAGAGGGACATGTAAATTTCTTATGCAAAATATAGATCACCATCTTAAAACAAATCTACTAAAATATTTCTAAACATTTCAAAATTCTGTAACACACTTGTTAATTTTAATATCAACTGGTCACCTTCATAGGTCACTAAAATGTATTATAAGAAAGTTGCTATTTTTTTCCTCCATCACAGATTGTGATGGAGCTGGAACAGGATCATATAGTCATAGTACAATCCAGTGTACCAAGGAGAATATTATGCAAAAATGTGGGCAATAAAAAGGAGTTATAGTTTTTAAAAGACTACAAATTGCATGTATAGTGCTAATTATTATGTACATATAAAAATAGAGAGATGAATAACCTAACTATGTTTTTTTAAATATTTATTTGTAAATTAATTTATTTATACAGTATCCTGCTTATATGCCAGAAGAGGGCACCCGATCTCATTATAGGTGGTTGTGAGCCACCACCACATGGTTGCTGGGAATTGAACTCAGGACCTCTAGGAAGAGCAGTCAGTGCTCTTAACCTTTGAGCCATTTCTCCAGCTCCACCTAACTATGTTTTGCAAATAAATCTGGATGTAAGTTTTAAAAAGGATTAAATGAAAGAGGAGAATTTTGGATTCTAAAGCAAAATGCTCATCTTATTTGGCCTCAGCTGAAAAATACTATGAATACAAAGAAATACTTATTTCCTGCTTATAACTAGTTTATCTTAGAATTGAAAGGCACCTCCGAAACATGTTTCAAGTTATTTAAAGCTTTCTAGAATTTACTGTGGAAGTGGCTTAGAATTCTAGTCATGGCAATCAACAGTACTTTAGACATTAGAGGCTCTGCGAGGAGATGGAAGGAACACCAGCTCTCTCTCTGTGACCCATAAACATTCGCTGAAGAATGTTATGCAAGCTTGCTTTTAAAAAACAAAAATTCGAGCTCTTATGATGTTTTTTATTTTTTCATATGCTGGACTAGGGGCTACTGAAAATGCCGAAAACGTTTCTCTTTGCATATAGTCAGAACCTCACAGACCCCGGCATTTCAGGTTTTCTGAAATCCCTGTTTTCTAGGGCACAGTGTGTATCTGGGAATTTAAAACTGAACTCCTCTTGGACTAAAAGCCTCAAGGACAATGGATGGACGACAAGGGAACTTGTACCAGAACATTTTTCATTCAACCCAAATAAGAGCCATCGTGTACATAATAACTATATTAAGCTTATACTTTTGATGCGAATAAGATCTAGTTTTATTAAATTTTAGTAAAAAGTCTTCCAAATTCTAAACTGTTAAGTTTATTACAGTTAGTATAGTCCATAGTATACAGTTACAGTTACATATTACAGTTAGTATATAGTCCATAGGTCTTAAAGTGAGAGCAAATTGATTTCCAAATGCTTAAAACTAAATTAGACTATGTTTAGTCATTTTGTCCTTCCTTAGCATCCTGATATTTCCAATGAGTGGCTAGAAAGTCTAGGTTTGATTGAAGCAGGTGTGTGAAACACAAGTGTCTTAGGGTTTCAATTGCTAAAATGAGATACCATTACCGAAAAGCAAGTTGGGGAGGAAAGTCTTTCTTTGGCTTACACGTCAGCATTGCTGTTCATCATGGAAGGAAGTCAGGACAGGAACTCAAGGAGGGAAGGAACCAAGAGGCAGGAGCTGATGCAGAGGTCATGGAGGAGTGCTGTTACTGCCTTGCTCCCCATGACTTCCACAGCCTGTTTTCTTATAGAACTCAGGATCACCAACTCAGGGATTCCACCACCCACAATGGGCTGGGCCCTACCCCATCAAGCACTAATTCAGAAAATTACGGTTGTATTTTATGGAAGTATTTTCTCAAGGTTCCCTCCAATCAGATAGCTCTAATTTTTCTGTTAAATTGACATAAAACCAGCCAGTACAATGAATCAGTGAGATCACAGATAGTAGCTACTTATTTACTAGAAAGAAAACTAAAGACACATAGGTATTCCTGCCTACAATGCAAACATCGAGGGGGCATTACACAAAAAGGACCAAGGAAACTGATGCTTAAAGCGGTTAAGAAATTCCCTCATGTTGTGGATCTGGTTGTACTGGGAACACAAGCCTAATATCCTTCCCAGAGTTGAAAATGGGTAGAAAACAAAGTTTGTTGGTTCATGGAAAATGTATCCCACCTTAAAAAAAAAAGATGCTTCTTTTACATGAGTCAATTGGTAGAAATGCTACCACTAATGAGTTGTCTGGTTTAGTTTAGAGCATAAACCTGGACATGAATGAATGAGTGAATGAGTGGTTTCCCAAGAGTTGGTTTGGATAGGATGAATTAAAAGGGGTTTTGGAGGATCTCTAAACTGCTAGAGCATCTCAATGAAGGAAGTTAAGAAAGAGGGTAGGTTATACAGTTGATCTGGGAAAATCTGATCAAGAAACACTCTTAAAAGAGCTTCAGCTCTCCACAATTGGTGGCTTCTGGTGGGGGTGAGGGTGGAGAAGGACTCAGTTATCTTTAAGGGAATAGCCATGGGGAATTTGACCATGCTCCAGTGACCATATGTGCAATACAAATTGGACTTGTTTCTAATTGATGAGGGTCACAGGGTTTGGGGGGCAGACCTGAGAGGACTGAGGAATGAATGTGGCTGGGGTACCTTATGTGAAATTCCAAAATAATTAATAAAAATATGTTGGGGAAAGAAAGGACAACGATCACATCGATCAGATATTGAGCTTCATCTTATAATTAAAGCATGCCTGCGACAGTATAAAGTGTTCATGGAGTGTCCTCTTCACTTCTTTCACACATTCATTCTCAGACTTTCTCTCTGATGAAGCTGGTAAATATTGACCTCATTTCCAAATGTTTCTTCTGATTTGTTTGATTCGGGTAAGCAAACGTGTCCAGTAACTTGTGAAACTTTAGTTAAATGCATGAGATCTTTTCCGTATTGCCTTTTGCTTTCTCCATCTTTTATATCTCTGAGAGAACCAATGAGATCTCAGTCAATAGATTCAAGATGGAGAGGTTCCCTTCCAGCCAAATGAGCTTCTCTGAGCCATGTTTTCTGTGAGCAACTCTTTCACGACTCTCACTGAAGACCCTTGTAGGTCAGGTGATTATTTTCTAGTTTGTTTTCTTGGTTTTGTTGTTGTTGATGGTATTCTCTTCAGTTATTTTAATTCAAAATAGATTTGGGAGAATTTTCCTATTCCAAAGTTCTTTGTTATCCTTAATCAAATGTCATAGGATGTCAGTGAAGAATTTGAATATAAACAGAGTGGTAGGATAACTCAGAGTGTCTTTCTTGGTTCATATAAGTTATTTAGAAAACAAATGTAGAATGCTTAAAATATCAACAGACATTTTATTCCTGTGTCAAATTCACTGAAAACTTCCCGTCTGTAAAGACAGGCTTTTCAAATGAGAGTGGCAGAAGATCAGTGGATATGAAATTCAGTTGGAGTGTGCCACTGAATTCTTGATGCCCTTGGTCGATGCACAGAAAATATTTGCTCTTGCCTCCCCAGAAACTATATCTCTCCGGAAGGAAAAAGTACCCTACGTAGTACTTAGTGAGAATGATATTAAGCTGTTTTATTAGTGAGCCTCATACTTGCTTATGAGAATGAAAGGTAGCAGAGCCCAGAGGAAGACACCGACATATATCCTGATGTATGTAACAAGTCTAACAAAATTTTACTTTATAATTTAGTTCAAATTTTAATTTACTAAAAGGAAAAATTTACTTAGGTCTGAAACTGAGCTCGTAGGTCTTCAGGGCTGAGTATGTGCATTGCTAGTCACTGCGAAAACCACCAATTATAACCTGCTAAGTGAGTGACATATCTTCTTAGATGTGAAAACCAATTAATCAATGTGGTCTGGAAAAGGCGGAGAAGAGATTACATGATGCAGTGAAAAAGATGTAACTACTTGAGCTGTATTCTAATTCAGTTCTCAAACCTGTTAGCCTCAATTACCCACAGAGTTAAGAATACAGATGACACCAGAGTGTCTAAATCAAAAGCTCGTGGAATACAGGGATCTCTGCGTTGATAAGAACTGTCGTCATTGACAGTTATACACAAACAAATTAGGCAAACACTTCCTTCATTCTTCTGGCATAAGATTAATCCTCAGCAAATAGGGTTTCTTTGGTTTTGGTTTGGGGGAGGGGGTTGTTTTGTTTTTTCCTCTGTTGATTCTTTCCCTCCTCCTGTGTGTCCCCTGGCTCTCATTAAGATTTTAAAAAGATCTCAGGAAGAGCTAATTTGCTGTGAATTCTGTTTGCCAGGCTCCAGGCAGGCACAGGTGGGATGCAATTTTCAGAGACCTCATTTTAGTTGTCTTCTCCTTTCTACAATTTAATCAAGTGCAAAGGTGAGAATCCAGTTCCTGGCAGAACAACACATAAGAAAGAAGAGGCATTGATTTACACTGCCTGGCATCAGGAGGGAAATGATGCTGTTAGCAAAGCTATAAAAGAAAGTATCTAAAGGCTGTGAAATTCGACGAGGTCAATGTTAGGGCAGACGGATGGAGCAGAGTGGCTGATCATTCAGCAGCTAAGGTAAAAGATGTTTAGGCTGAGCGTATGTAGCTGGGAGAAGGCCACAAAGTCTTCGTTATATGTTTCAAAGGGGAATTGCAGGACTTTGCAGAGCATTTCAGGTGGATTTGCATTACTATATAGAAATGACTCAAAGGACAGGCTAGTAGCATGCGGCCCCCAACTGTCTGCCATTGTGAGTGTATCAAACAGTGGTTTTCTTGCATTATTTGTGTCTTTTCTCATTCTCAAGAGAAAATGTCTTTTTATAAGATGTAAATTATTCTAATATTCTAATAAAAAGCCATGAGGATAAAGTACATCAAGAAAACTCTAAAATAACATTTGAAAAACTCTTCAGTTCATTAAAAACAAAAGTTCACATTGGCCTCATGCTGTTTTTAATGAGTAATTTCTGTTACCTATTTTGAAAAGAAAATAAGGTTGAAGGTAAAATTAACTCACCCAGACATAACATAGTGATTAAATTATATAGAAGTTTATACCATAAACTACAAGAGTTTTCTATTTATTCTATGAAAGAATTTTAATGAATATGGAAGTATGTGTTCCCATATATAAACTGTAGAATAGTTAATAAGAAGCATGAAGAACACATCTTATTTTCAAAATTATATTTTTCAGTTCCATAATCTATATTTTTAAGAGTAAATGCAATTTTAAGAGTAAATTCAAATCACAGTGTTTGAACCAGACGAGTTGCTGAAACAGAATTTTAAGGATAAAGCACTACGGCAATGGGACTGCAGAGATGGCTCAGTGGTTCCTGAAAGGGGCCTGAATTCAGTTCCCAGCATCTACATTTAGCAGTTTGCAATTACCTATAAGTCTAGCTCCAGGATTATAATCCTCTTTTGGCTTCGATGACTACTGACATGCAAACAAACATACACATATACACTACAGTTAAACACACACACACACACACACACACACACACAACTAATAAAATATAATAAAGTAGAAATACTGTAGAGAGTATTGGGATCACAGAAGGACAATACTTTGGTTGAAGAGATTCATGCATGTGACAAATGGGTGTACCAAGTAGGTTTTAGGAGGCTTATTTCCAAATTAAGATATTTCTATTTTGTACTAATACCATCCAATTTTATAAAGGTCAGTGGAAACTGGATAGAACATAATGAAATCACTAAAAACATGTTCTGGAATTACATATAAGAAATTTAAATCCTAACACAGGGCATGATTCTTATTGTCTAGAAAATTTGGTTTTATTCATCTCACGTTTATAAGCTTTCTCATTCTCTCATGCACACACACACTGATATCTGCGATAATGATTAAATGAAACAATGCAATAAAGCAATATACAGCCTATAGACGAATATAAAGCAAGTGAAAGCTGCTAAATTTGTATGGTTGATAACAATTTAATTATTAACTGAGATTTCTTTACTGGTTAAACCTCCTTTAGTGTCTTACTAAACACTGAACACTTACTGAACACTGTTAGATGGAAATGATACACACAATCTTGAACAAAAGATCGCCCAAGTATCTGACATTTATTAAGTGAAAACAAGCAGCCACAGTCTTGAGCACCAGCATGGCTTCTGACAACAACCTGACTTCAGCCTTCCGAGATGAGACTGGAGAACTGAGAACAAACCTTAGAGGAGGAAAAAGCAAACAATGACATAAGAGTAAGGTTTTATGTTTCTGGGAAGGGAAATGAATCATTTACTAGCTAGTGGGAGAGCTTATGATCTGAGGAGAACTTGTCTATGGAGTATTTTCTGAGATCCGCACATCTCCAACCCTCTTAACTGAGCAGCGAAGACATATCAATAGAAGTTTTAGTGGGGTTAATAAATCCAAGAGAGAGAATTACGGCTTAATTTCCAGGGAAAATCCTAGCAAGGTAGACAAGTTCCATAGGTACTAGGGCCCTAGAAAGGTAGATGAGCTTAAAAGCCACCTCAGAGTTTCCAGACTCTTAGAGAAGTGTGGTAGAAACAACAAAATGATTCAATAGGTTTCAAACACCAATATAAGTGGTTTAAACAAACATTAACCTTCAACTATCCTAGTTTGGGCCAGATGCAGGTCCGTATACTTCAACTCAATGTTGGGGTTACATTTGAAACAACTGTAGATCGGGGTGTACAAGCTGCACCCCACTGAGGATTGGTGTGAACACATGATGTATGTAAACTCAACACCTTTCCCCTTTCTATCCTTCAGGCTCTTTTTCAAGGGAGAAGGAAAAGTAGTATCGGTACTGTGCAATGTCTTCATCTATTCACCCCTCTGAAAGGAAAAGCCAAATGTCAATTGAGGCTGAAGTCATAAAGCTGAGGGCAGTTCGTCAGTTACATACAGCGACAGCATGGGGATGGAAATGGGCATGGGGAGAACACTGTATATTTCAGGGCGACAGACAGGCCAGTTTTTATGTATAATGATGTGCAGATGCCACTGGCTGCTGAGGAAAAGGTGTAATTGGTTTGCTCGAACAATTATACAGGCAGGCAGAGAGTAGAATCCTGCTAATGCAGGGTTTTTAGAAGCGGTGCTTGGTGCCTTTGATAAGAACATGTGTCTGGCTCAGAAACCTTATCTATAGGAATAGTGGTGAGGGGATGTATGGTTGGACTAGTTGCAGAGTATTGCATCAGATACTTAAATTTTGTCCTTAAACCATAATTCATGCCTGACATCAATTTAAGGTGGTTTGTTTTGTTTTTGATGTTTGCTTGGTTGATTAATTTGGCTTTGTTTCATTTTGTATTGAGATGGGGGTCTCACCATGTTACCCTGGATGGCCGGAAACTTACTATGAAAGCCATGGAGACTTCAAATTTATGGCAATCCTCCTGAACTTGCCCCCTGAGTTATGGGATTATAGACATGTGCTATTAAACCTAGTGAACAGCAGTTTATAACCAGATGATAACAGAGACTCTTAGGAATTGGCAAAAACATCTCTACTTGTATGCAAATCACCCACCTAACAAAAAGGACAACATATTTTGAGATGGCAATAAAAAATGTGAACTTTACTTCACAGCCTCTTGTACAGCCAACAATAGCAACTCAGGGACCTGTGTGACACTGACATAGAACTCATTATTTCCAGACGCCAATCAATGCCTTGGGTGAGAGTGACACTTAGCAGGGGCAAGGGTATCATTTTCCAAGTTGTGTTTTAAATAAAAATTGTTTGGAAAGATCATTAGACTTCTTACCCTGGCTGTTTCCCAAGCCTAACCATCACTACGTCTTTATGGGAGGTTGAATTTCCACTACGTGTCTTCCTCAGACCCTCAGCTCGAGTATTCTAAATCACATGATTTCTCAGGTTGTTGTTGTGTAGGACTCCTAGTCAGATAACGAGTATCATAAACAGAGACTGCACTTTCAGACCTGAATAATTACACAGAAACCCTATTAATTAGACCCCTGTTTTTCCAATGGCTCAGGCATATTTCTATCTAGCTCTTACATCTTAAATTAACCCATTTCTATTCATCTCTGTATTGCCACATGGCCATAGCATTACCTCATTTTCTACATGTCTTGTTTCCTTAGTGATGGTCTGACGTCTTCCTTACTCTACCTTTTCCCTCCTCTATCTCTGCTTGGATTTCCCATCTTGCTATATTCTGCCCTGCCTCTGCCATAGGCCAGAGCAGTTTCTTTAATAACCAATTCATAGTATACAGAGGGAATCCCACATCAGAGTATCCTCTTGTGGTTAAGTTGTAGTGTGAACCTGCTAGGAGAATTGTGCTGACCCAGTTCATCCTTTGAGGATCTGTAAAACAAGAAATTTCCAGTGTTCATTACCTAAGGGAGAAACTTTTGGTAATGGTCTATAAGTTGGCAAAAATGTTCAAGTGGGGCCATTGGCCGGGGCATCCAATGCTTATATGAATGCCTCCAATGTGCCCAATGAACCACCCTTTGTTTTTTCCTTTATTAGAAATGTTTTGACTAAAAGATAAAAATAAAAAAATCTCCATAAAGATCCATTGTATGTTATAGAAATATTACTACTGTATTCACTCAGTTTACCACAAGAAATTTGTCATATTGCTAAGAACATTGAGAAGTGAAGGAATTCATGAATGTCATGATGTCTGTCAAATAAGAAAGCAGAGAAAAGATCATCTCTCCTGGCAGATAATTTGTAAAAATTCCCAGATGTGACTTCATTCTGTATCCAAGATCCTAGTAGACATGATGAGCTAATAGAGCACTACTTCAAGAATCCAAGGCAAATGAGTGACTGGATACTTCTGAGAACAGGTTCAAGCTCTGTGAGATTCTATTCCAAGACTCTATTCTAATTTCACGGTTGGCCACTCCACCGGAAAATAGTATGAGGCCAAGAAAAGGCATTTTTAGAATTAGAATCCAAGGGGCAATTTGCAGTCATCATTGGCAACCCAGAAGCTAGAGGTACTCTGAGAATGCTGCAAGTGTTTTGAGACTCAAAACCCAACTCCAGTGAAAAACCTCTTCCAACAAGGCCACACCTCCTAATCCTTCCCAAAGCCTTCTACCAGCTGGGGACTAGGTACCCAAACCTAGGAACCTATGGGAGCCATTATCAGTCAAACTATCACAGATGTTGAACTTGTGGGTGCAGAAAATGTCAGTGTCTATTCTTGAGTGCCAAGAATGGATTGGCACATGGATTCACCAGTGACTTCCAAGTATTTAATAGAGGTGGAAGGGCCTTCTACTATGTCTGAGGTAGTGACCCATTTGCTCATCTCACTCCTTTTTTAAAAAATCATTATATGTAAGTTTTTTTTCTTTTTTAAAGATTATGTCCACTAGCATTGCTGCTCATGGACACCATAAGTACCTCAGTTAAGGTGCATCATGTCTCCTTGTAGACGAAAGCAGCTGTGATCAAGAAGCTGTTAAAATGTGTGGCAAACTCATCATATTAGTCAGATAAATCGTAGTAAAGTATTTGCAAGTTATTGATGGGGTGAAGTCAGCACTTTTAATCAGGAGGTTGTTAGATACATGAGCTTTATCGAATGGGGCCATAAATTAAGATTTTAGAACCCACTGCAGGACATCATCCTTTGTCCCCCTCCCCACAATGCAAGAATGGGACAAATTAAGACCAATTGAATAAAAAATGGAGAATCAGTCAAGAATTAATCTTTTGCTCACCAGCTCTTATATAATAAGTTTTAATCCCTGAAAATACCATTTTAAATTAAATGAGGCATGTTGATTATGTTAACATGGAATAGAGGTAGTAGAATCAGGATTTCTCATTTTGGCAAATAAATTTATGTCAGAAATTTAATTTAATTTTTATTAGGTAAGAATGTCTATGCAGACTATGTGATACTTTAAGGCAGTGTGTTCTGATGACTAAGGCAATTATAAATTGTTCTGTTTTTATGCTTACATATTCCTTCAACACTATAGGAAACAATATGTTTAAATTTAGTAAGTACTTCTGATTTAACTGCTAGTGGGCCTTTATTTTTGTTTTTCCAGACAGAGTTTCTCTGTGTAGCCCTGGCTGTCCTAAAACTCACTTTGTAGATCATACTACCTCATATTCAGAAATACACCTACCTCTGTCTCCCACGTACTGAGATTAAACAAGGGCACCACCACCATACGCATAAAATGATTTTTTGTTTACCCACGTATATGTCTGTCTGAGGGTGTTGGAGCTCCTGGAACTGGAGTTAGACACACTTGTAAACTGCCTTGCAGGTGCTGGGAATTGAACATGTGTCCTCTGGAAGAGCTGTCAGTGCTCTTAACCACTGAATTATCTCTGCATTCCCCCTTAGACTTATTTAAAGTCGTGGTAAGTTACCAATTGGTACATTTCAGCAAATATCATTGTAAATTGTAAACCTATATTCGGAAGACACACACACACACAAAAAGATCAGAGCTCTTTTCCCTTTGATCTACAAACTTTTTCAGGTAAGTTTTAAAATTCCAGTCAGGTTAGCTTGTGCAGCTTTGTTCAGAGGTTTTTTCTTTCTTCCTGTTTCCTTTGTTTGTATTTACGTTTTTAACTTTTATCTTTTTATCATTATTTTGTGGATGGTCATGCACTGGATATATTTGATAAAGGTGGCTGGGGAGGGTCCTCTTCACCTCTGTCATATTTGTAAGTTTCTTCCTGAAATCAGTATCTTCATGTTCACAGGTCTGCCTCATGGTAATTGTTGATTTGTAGATTTGTATGTTTAAAGCTTGAAATTCACCCTGCACAAGGTTCCACAAGGATGCCAAGCATTTGTCCTGCGGCATGCCATGGATGTTTCCCTTTAACTCTATGGATTAGGATCTTTGTTGGCAAGAGAAACACTGTCAGTGATATGGTGCCAGGAAAGAATGCTAGATCATGACTCAAACTTGACTAAAACTATCTTCCACAATAGGCCGACAATTCCTATTACACGGGTAAACCCTTCCCCTTTCTCTTTTTCATCACCATTTTTAAATGAAAAAAAGAAAAATATCTGAGATAATTTTGTGTTTCTGACCTGGCGGCATTTTATACTTTTGTCTCTACCTAACCATCTGTTGCACAGCCTTTTGGTGGTTATGGGGAGATACTCAGGACCTTATTGGCCTGCATTAAAGGTGGCTGTCCTTTCCTCAAGGGATCCCTAGTTCATCTTCCTGGGTAGAGGTCCACATCCAGAAAAGTCCTAAGTCTATGGCTTGCACGGGGTCTTGGGCTTGAGATTGCGAATTAGCTTTTTGGTGTGCTTTTCGGCAACAGTGTGGAGCCCAGGGCATATTGGCAATAGGTTATGCATCCCAAGATTGGTTGAGTGCCAAATGCTCCTTCCTCTCCCTTTCCCCTTTTTGTTTTCATCAGCACCTGGGCCACAGGCCACGGGCCACCATGGATGTGAACCTTGATGCCCTTGGGGGTCAAAAGAAAACAAGTGACAGCAGCAAGGGAAGCGACAGCCCAGGAGTCCAGCAAGGTCACTACCCCTGCATGAACAACAACTGGAATGCCATGCTTGATTCTCTGCAGGATGCTGGCCTTCCTCCTTCCCACGATCTTACAAAGGGTTGCCCTTTGCCTTGTCCCTTGTACTCACAATTACAAATATCTGTATTGTAACCTCAAGTAACCCATGGCAGTCACTGGGATAGACACAGTGACCAGAGAACTCTAGATTGAATCACTGAAAGTAAGGCTGATGGGACCTCTACTTGGTCAGGGTGCTGCCCTTTCGTTGGAGGGAAGCCACTTGTTGGTTCCTGGCTGCTCAGCCCTGAAATAATCACACAGAAACTATATTATTTAGAACACTGCCTGGTCCATTACCTCTAGCTTCTTATTGGCTAATTATTACATATTAATTTAACTCATCTCTATTTCTCTGTGTATTGCCACATGACTGTGACTTACTGGCTAAAGTTATGGCGCCTTTCTGTCTGTTTCCAGCAGGGCTCCATGGCTTCTGACTCTGCCTCTTTTCTCCCAGCATTCAGTTTAGTTTTTTCCACACTGCCGAAGTTCTGCCCTATCAACAGGCCAAAGCAGTTTCTTTATTCACCAGTGGTATTTACAGCATACAGAGTCCCACATCACCCTTTTATTGCTCATAGAAGCAGAAGCCTTGGTGACCACCTGTAAAAGAAGTGTTTGACCTGATACCATGTCATTGTATGGAAAGAGACAGTAATGGTTGATAGAGACAACATGCTACCACACAGCTCACAGCTCAGAGTCCCCAGCAGTTAGAGGTCCTGTTTCAGCTTTTGGCTTATTTCAGAACCAGCTACCCAACAGCAGTTAATTTATCATGACTAGATATTCTTTAGTTATCAATGCTTAGAAGGTTATGTAATTCCTAACACCAGTAATTTGCATTTCTTCCTGTTCACCCCATTGGTGAGGCAGAGATGCCCTCTCTGGGAACCTGGAACAGATGATAACCACAAAAGTTTGAGATCACAAATGCTCATAGGACAAGGCCAAGAAAACTGAAGGCCACACAAAGACTTAAAGAGGTCAGAGTGAATAACCAGGTGCTGTGAACAGTAGTGAGAGAATCATGTCCATGATTTCCCCAAGAGGTTAGGATTTGCCGTGCACCTACTCAGAGCTAAAGTCTGCTACTAGGGATAAGTAGGAATTGTGCCTGCTCCCTGCAATAAGGATGTTTTAACTAGGGTTCCACCGTGGCAGCAGAGTGAAGAGAGAATCCTGCCATTAAGTAAATCAAGGCTCTCACCATTTTACCAGAGTTTGAGGCAGCACAGGAAATTTTAATGCCATAGGCCACATGAAGGAACAAATCCTGTAGATGGTCAAGAATTATTGGAAAAGGCATGGTGAGAATGAATTTTACTTTCTTTTTTTATTGATTTTTATTGATCTCTGCATTTTTCTTTGCTCCCCTGCCTACCTCTCTGCTCCCCTGCCTACCTCTCTGCTCCCCTTCAATCCTTTTCCAAGGTTCTTATGCTTCCAATTTACTCAGGAGATCTTATCTTTTTCTACTTTCCATGTAGATTAGATCTATGTATGTCTCCCTTAGGGTCCTCAGTGTTGTCTAAGTTCTCTAGGATTGTAATTTGTGGGCAGGTGTGAAAGTAGATGCTATTGTTATTTTGAGCTAAATGACTATCACGACTATGAAGGAAAAATGAGAACCTGTGATTTAAAATAAAAACCATTAAAGAATATTACATTTATACATTTGAACATCTATATATGTGAAAATGTATGACCAAATGAAAAATTTTTGTACTTGGATGTACAAAAATTGAAATATAAAACCAGTGCTAACTTTCTAGAATTTTGGACAACTTAATGACCAAATAAGCAAACCCCAAAACTATGACAACCATGAAAACCAAATACATGATATGTTTAACTTCAGGATCAAATATTTTTAAAACTCTTTTTTAATTGATAACTATGTTGGCAAATAAGAAAGATAATTTTTCTTGAGCTCAGAAGAATAAAAGTTTACAAAGATCAAGGTGAGTGTTAAATGATGCCTTCTTGCTTCTCCGTCTCTCCCCCCAAAACTCTTGAATAAATTTTGTTTATTGTAATCTCATTTCAAGTCTAAGGACCAGGATGAACGATTGTTGCTCCAGTCCAAGTCTGAGCTCAATGGTAGAGGAAATGTGGCTGTAAGTTAAAGATAGGCAGAGATCAAGTTCGTGCTTACCCCATCTTTAGGGGGTGTGATGAAGCCTGCCCACCCTGGGAAGGACAATGTGCTTTACATATGCCCACGATGTTAGATTTAAATCCCATCCAAAACCACTCTCCTAGCTGTATCCAGTGAAAGCTTAGTCACAATCAGAGAATCCCAAGGCCCATTCAAGTTGACGTGTAAAAGTAATCATTGCCATTGTCAAACGTCGTAACCGCCAGTGTGGAATGAAGTGAGATTCTGAGGTGTGCTTGGTCAGGTTCAACGTGAAAGAGTCATTCCTGTCAGAATGAGGGTAAGAATAGATATTTTATATATACACAGAGCAGAAGGCTCCATGAATTTTTAAAGTTTGTTCTATGAGAGAAACAAGGTGAGCTATTTCAGGGGTTAAAATATGGCAAAGAATTTCGTGAAAAATACCAATATTATGGATATATATGTGATCAATTACCAAATAGATACACATGCTATATATTTAAATACGTCAAGTTATAAGTGACCTAATTTTATGTAGTTGAACAAAAAACTGTGTGCAATTAGAAATATTAAATATTGCTATGCACTATTGAATGATCCAACTTGTTTTAGTGGAAATATTTATAATGTGAAGTACAAATACTGTATTTGATGCTATCTGTAACATACTCGTTGAATTTTACATAAACCATTATAGGCTATATTTATTATTAACAAACTGATTTTAATAAGTCATTAAATGGGATAACTTAAGGTCTTGATTCTTACTCTAATTTTGATATAAAGCCATTCTTGGTCATCTGCATTTGGAAACAATAGGCTTTTCTGTAGATTTGCTCATCAAACTTTTCTTCCTAATAGCCAGCCTTCTAATAGCTTTCCTTGACATTGGTCCCTATTTCTAGGTAATGCTTCTCATACTCATTTTTCCTACGTAACATGGGTTTTTTTTTTTTTTTTGGTTCTCTAGTGCTCAGAGAAAAAGAGGCACTCATGCATTTTAATGACATTTGCTTCTCTGTGATATGATTCCAGCGATGCCACAACTCAGCAACAATCTATGTCAGCTAGGCATCCCTTCTTTGTGGGGTGGGGTACTCAGCTTTTACACGTGGGTGTCACTGTTGTGTATATTACAGTTCTCAGTCTCTTTATGGCTAATTCCCCAGACTCTGGCACCGAGCAAAGCACTCTGGGAATACTCAGTAAGACAAGGCTGAAAGCACCTGACCTGTGCTGAGCAGATGTCCCAAGAGATGCAGATGGAAGCATTAGTGAGGATGGATGGATTCCGGTCTTTCCCTGTTAGCTAGGCTAATTCTCACCTTCTGTTTCTTTAAAATAGACTAATGACCACCCTACAACAGAAGATCACACAAGGGAATTTTCATCAGAGGGCTTAAAAGCAGTGCTTGTTCAACATGATTTTGTCAGTTTTCCTATTATAAACATCCTCTATGTATATATGTAATAACCATTAAAAAGAAACCATGAATTTGAGAGAGAGCAGGACAGGGGATGATGTGAGGGGTTGGAGGAACGAGAGGGAAGGAGGGAAGTTATGTAACTGTAACTTTGAAAACAAAAACAAGTACTTTTAAAAACTGTCACTACAGAAAGTTTGGAAAACAATGAAGTTGGAAAGGAAAAACAGAAGTCACAGCTGGTAGCTCCACCTATAAAGGACTGCTGTTTCAATGCATTTCTCTTAAAGTGTTTTTACTGATGCATTTTGAAAAATGTAATAGATACATACAGGTTACAAAATTATTTTTTCACTTGTATTTTAAAACACATTTTGAATACTATTTTCTTGAACTCATTGTACTTATGTAACAAAACTAGAGTGACATTTTTATTTTACAAAAGATTTTGTGCAGGTTAAAGGAATCTATTTAAATATATTTTCATCTGTTTAACTTGATTATAGGATAATATGAGCATTATAATTTGAGGAACAAAAAGCATTTTGAAGAGATGATTTTTCATGTTATTTGCTATTCGGTTCTTTTTTTTATCCATGACGTAAAACGTTCTCTAAATGCTTAAAATTTTCCTACTGTGATTTTGATTCAATTTTTGTTTGATGAAACACTAAACTGGTTTCTTCTCCTATAATGAAAAATAAAGCCGTGGGGGAAAAAACAAAATGGAGCTTGAGCAGGTACACTCATACCATTTTTTTTTGTTTGACTTTTCTCTACAGCAAGGAAAAAAGATTAAAAATTATATTTATTCAAAGATAGATTAAGAGACATTCCAAGGAATTCTTACTTAAATGGATAAAATAAGATACAGTAGTCAAAAAAATTAAATTATATATACAATACTTACATATCTATGTATCTATAAATATAGATATACATATATAATAGATATATTGAAGTATCATACCTATATGTCAAGTTATTTATCCACGTCACTTTTATAAACAATTTCACTCTTTAGCCAGGTCTCTTACTTTTACCATTATGCTTTGTTTGGGGTTATATTTACTTAAATTAGAATATATATTAGAAGTTAACAAGTACTGAGTAAAGCAAGGTGATCAGGAATTCTGCTCATGACCTTCTTCGTTGTAATTATAACAGTACTCAGACTAAAGATTATCTTCCAAGCATCATGAAACAATTGAGGATCCGAACCCAGTTTAAGTCCTGAAGACAACACTGAAAGAGTTTATTGCAGAAAGAATCTAAAAATCTCTCCTATAGGGAGAGACTTTCATGGGTGGGACTAAGGAAGTGTGATTTTCTGTTACAAAAGGCTTTTCTGGTCCAGATGCTGTAGAATAGTAACAACAATGAAAGTGGTGTGTATGTTCACACTGACAGATTATACACATATTTTTTATTAAACACCAGCTCAGTAGGAATGTCTTCAATTTAACCTTTTTGTTGTTATAACCCATACTGTAGGCTGTTTCTAAATCTTATCCACAGAGCAGCTGAAGAGGGCCATTGGTGTCCATAACAATATTCTATTATAGCATTGATAAATTAAGGTAATCGGTAGCTAAACACTTTTCATTTAGGAAGTTACTAATGAGCAACATTTAGAGCCATTATTTGCTTGGGTCCAATAGAGTAAAATAGGTTATATTAATCCTACTTTGATGCCAATAGAATGAAGTTTGCAAAGAACTTAAAAATTTTGCTGGAAGTCAAAAGACTGTAAGGAAGCAATGCAGGATTCAGCTTCAGGAATGTTCCCTTTTAGATAATCAGACATGCAATTTATCTAGATGGGCTACTAACCAAATGAAAGGACCCGATCAGAGGCAAGTACTACTTAATGCTGTTCATTTTGTGCAATGGAGTAGTTAAGTATGCATGCCACTGCTCAAAAGTGTGTGTTGAAGTCTTCATTTGAAATGGTTTTCTGTCAAATAGGCACAAATGTGAGTTATTTAAGGAGATTGGGAATAGAATCTGAAGACACTTTTAGTGCAAAGAGATAAGTGATCAATAAGAGATACAATTTTTAAATCAAAAAGTTTATCATAAATGATAAAGATAGGGGCTGGATATATGGCTTGGTGGTTGAGAGCACTGGTTGTTCTTCCAGAGGACCCGTGTTCCACTCCCAGCACCCACATGGCAGCTCACAGCTGTCTGTAACTCCAGTTTTAAGAGATCTGACACCTTCACACCAATGCACATGAAATAAATTCAAATAAATTCTTTTTTTAAAAAAAGATAAAGATATATTGTAAATATAACGTGTTATCACATGATATATGGTATAAAATGGGTTGTATTGATGAATTTTAAAAAAATAATTCAAGAAGTTAAAAGATATGTAGATTCTTACATTTATTGTTTTGATGTATATGGTACATAGTACATTATTTGATTTGTGTCAGACTGCAATTTTTCATTTCAAAGATGAATGCATATGTGTATATATATTATAAAAGAGTTCTGAAATGAGAGTGTGTGATTTAAATTGCTGCCCTAAGTTGTCTCTGTGGTGGTAGAACAGTTGCCTTACAGCTTTTGTTGATGAGTAATCAACAAATTACCCTCAGAATAATCTTATGTTTAGGAAAGAAACCCAAAGGACAAAGGCTGAATCTCCTCCCTATTGAGAAAAAACGATCATAATAAAGGGAACCCTTGAAAACTCTGGACCTGATCTAAAGGGTCAGGGGTTACAAGTATACAGAAGACAACTGATGATTGTATGCTCTTTACTATAGGTCAGTAAGTTTGTCCAGTTTAATGTTAGTGAATCCCGTTCAGGGAAAATTTGTGTCAGAGTATGGAACTATTGAATGCCTGTCCTTGGGCCAGGGTTGATGCTGTAAGAGTTTTGCATTAATTATGACTCTGTGAATTATAACTAATGCTTGTTACACACACACACACACACACACACACACACACACACACACACACGAGGTCCTGCATTTTCCTAGCTTAAGGCTTTCAGGCAGAGCTATTTGAATGTCACCATAACAAAATCCACATAGCAGTTGATAACTGGACTTACAATTTTATGTTTTTATCTTATTCTTTAGTTTCTTTTAATCTTTACTATCAATGGTGGAAGCAAACTTTACCACTTTCTGGCTCCCACTGGGTGTAGGTCTCAGTTTCTAACTCACATTTGTTTAGTGACTTTATTAAACGATGATTTTCCAGTTTTCACACAAAAGAGTTCATATTATTATCATACATAGTTCTCTTTTAAAACAGTAAGTACTATAGTGCTGGAAAGGTATTCAGGTTTATGTATAGCTTCATCTGGAAGATTATGGGAGAATAAAATTAAGTTTGGTTTTGAATACTACATGTTTTAACTGTTTAAGAAATTTCTGTGCTAGAACAACTTGAATATGCATGTTGAGAATTTGTGTTATTGCAAGAAAGAACCAAGCCTTAAAAAAGTGTATGTCTGTAAATGTAAATAAACTTTCAGTTGTTTGTGTTTTTACTAGAGACATAGAAATGGCACAAATGGAAAATTTTAAAGAGACATATCTCTACGTAAAAAAGTAATTTCATCATATGCTAATGCTTCTTCTAAGTTCTGTTTAGCTTAAAATGGTGTTGTCACTTGGTTGGATAGATGTGTTAAAGGACTCACATCTTTTCCCTAATTTCCTAAGATTAGGACTTGAGGTTAAGTAGCCAGAGGGACCAGACTGTGTCTCATTTCAACACTGTCTTGTTCCTCTTTGTGGCTTGTGGGCTGGTCAAGGGCTCATATGTAATCAGAAGGATAAATACCTGGCTTGTTGGTTTCCAGAGAAGCAACTATTCTGCTTGTTTCACCATGTTTGGAGGAAGTTTACGTATAAAAGACAGAAAATCACAAAATAAGGATCTCTACCAACATAGAGAACTGAAGAACATTAGCATAAAGTATGGAGATATCAAGATCTGGAAAGAGATAGATAAAGCCATGCCTCGCCTTTCCTCTTCTCTCTCTCCTTTTCTTTTCCTTTTGAAAAGTGTTTATGCTGTAGTCTTAAATATTCTCAGCCTTACTCTCTCACCAAGTTAAGGAAGTCCTTAGCCCCTATGTGACAGCTGAGACCAGTATCTGCCTTTGTTCTTTTTGCTTCCAGAAACAGACTTTTCAGAATTCCATTTTTGTTAGTCTAAGTGCTTGATTTTTGTCGTTTTGTTTTCATTTTTCTTTTTTGATGTTGTTGTTGTGTTCTGTGTGTTTCTTTTTTCTTCAGACAGTCTGGCTCACGCCCTCCCCCACAAGAACTAAGTTAGCAAATAAATTTTGTTGACATGGTTGACAGTGGTTTCATTGTGGAAACTGAGGTGAAAGATAGGGACCGAGAGATGAGAAAAGAGGAAAGTATCAGCCTGCTTATATTCTTGGCTTCAAGTAAAGACATTTGAGGACAGGCTAGTATGAACAAAGGATGCACTGAGCAGTCTGGGGAGAGGGAGAGAGAGACAGACATAAAATCTGTCTGTAGCTACAGTTTCAACAAGGAAACACACTGTTTTCTGGTGTTATTTTAAGTCCACTGAGAGTTTAGTGGTTAGACATATGTGCACACACACATTATTATGTACATGTTATGTGTATATTGTGTATATGGGTATAAATCTAGTACTCTATTTAAGCCTAAACATCTGATTGTCTTCATTTGTGCTTATGTCTTATTCTCCATATTTTAGAGACTGCAAAGAGGCTAGAATGTACGTATACATGATTGTATTATGGTCTTTTGTTAAGGCCACTTAAAAGCTATATTTTAAACTAAGACCATATATGTCCATGGCAATACAAACGGCATTATCTCACTGGAAATGCAGGGTTTCAATGTAATCTCCAATTTTCCAATTGGCTCCAGCCCTTGCAAGCAGTACAGCTGACAACAGAACTCATCTGGGGTCCTCTGTTAATCCTGTGGATGAGAAAGAGTAAGCTATGCTAGTGAGTCAGTCACCTGAGTTAGCAAACATTCACATAATTAGCTTTTTAAACTTAAAACATTTAAAATGCCTAGAAGCTTATCTCAGGTTTATTTCCCTTAGGTCGTGTATTACCTCATCTTCCCATGAACTATGATTTTTAAATATCACACGGCATTATAAAAAAGCAGTGTCGTGTTTCTACATATGCCATTCCTTATAAAATATTAAAAGCACTGCTGTCTAATAAAACAAAGACAAGTAAAATGAGTATTTAGGGAAGGGAGAGCATTCATTTCATGATTTGCTGTTTATATGCTCAAAATATTGTTGCTAGAACCTTTCTGTGCTAAGATTGTCTGATGGCCTGTAATTTGTCTTGTTTCATTCTTTCTACACTATAAAAGTAATGTATGTTCAGTACATTAAAATGTGTCTAGGGGGCTAAAAATTGGTCAATATTGTCTTTGTTCTATCTGTAGTTCCCAAATAGGTCTTTTTTTTCCTTTGTATAAAATCGAGATGATTTTATTTTTATTGTTTTCCTCTTTTTGTTCCCATAACATTGCAAAATGTTCTGGGGACATGCTTCTGTCGGTAGATCTCACACTTTCTATGTCACCTAGAATTATCAGATTCTTAGCACGATGTATGTGCTATATTCATGTTATTTTTCCTGATGGACTTGCCAATTTTGTCCAATGCTACAGGTCACCTATTGCCAGAGAATCTAAAGAACTGGATACTGCAGCCTGAATCAAGAATCCGAGCCGGGCGGTGGTGGCGCATGCCTTTAATCCCAGCACTTGGGAGGCAGAGGCAGGCGAATCTCTGTGGGTTCGAGGCCAGCATGGTCTACAAGAGCTAGTTCCAGGACAGGCTCCAATGCTACAGAGAAACCCTGTCTTGAAAAACAAACAAACAAACAAACAAACAAACAAAAAGAATCTGCAAACTTTGTAAAGCAAACACATTGGGTCGGAAGGTAGAGAGCTTTTCACCATAGAATGCCAACACTCACAGCTCTGTGGACCGAGATGATAAGCTGTCTGGTCTGTCAATGGTGGATATCTTGGTCAGCTTCAACACCAACCTATGAGAGGAGCCCAATGCAAATGTAAACTGAGAAACAGCGGAGCAGAGAGAGTCTCAAAGGAAGGCAGCCTGGCTGCTGGCTCTCCCTGGTTCTCCACTACTGACCTGGTCTTAAGATTCTCATTACTGAATGTTTTGTGATGTTTTCACTTAGAAAATTCTGTGTGGTATATAATGTAAGGCAAAAGGAACAACTTCCTAAATAGCAAAGAAGTTAACCCAGGGTCCTGAATTCTCCTGCCATGCTCATGACTGTAATCACTTTTTAGAAGATCTCTTTTAATATTAAAGTTGAGATTTATATACAATATACAAATGTAGACAAAATTAGAAGTTCTCTTTTGATAGAAGTTAAAAACTCTTTTGATTTTTCTTACCTTGTTAAGAAATGTACCATTTCATTTTACATATGTATCATTGAAATATTTAAAATATTGTATCTTAATATTTTAATTTCTGTTATCTTCAGCTTTAAGGCTATAGACCATCAAGCAATAAATCATGGGTCTGGTCTGTGAAGCCAATCATAGTGTGCTGGCAGTTACAAGGCGAGATGATTTTTGTAGATAAGGATTTGATCATGGGCATCATTTCTGAGTCAATGATAACTGACTAGGGATAGAGTCAGGGCCCAAGAACCATTCAAGATGGCATCACTCAATTCTTCACAAGCTATAGGGAAGACACCTTAGGTGAAATGAATTCATCATGAGTAGGGGTTCTCTCAAACTAACAGATATTTAAAATAAAGAATTTCTGTATACGTGTCACACTATCTCTCTCTCTCTCTGTCTGTCTGTCTGTCTGTCTGTCTGTCTCTCTCTCTCTCTCTCTCTCTCACACACACACACACACACACACACATGCACGCACGCACGGTGGTGGGTGGGGGGAGCACAGAGGAAAAATTTTGAACATGCACAGTTTCCTGTTCAGAATTATTAAAGAACAGAATCTAAAGGAGATCTATATGCAGCTAGCTGCATATATCACCAGAATTTTAGGATTTTTTTCTTAACAATCCCTGTCATTTTGATTTCAGGGATAGCTGGACTAAATTTCTCTCCAAAATTAGATTAGTGGTTATGCACTTTAAGTCAGTCATTGAACCTCTCAGCCCCAGTGGCTGGATCCATAAATGTGGACCATACCCCATTACCCTTATAGAATTATGGGGATGTTAAGTGAGGTGATAGACACAAAATATTATTAATATTATTGAAGAAATGCTGGTCTCTTTGTTAGAAAATTCAAGATATCTCTATCAGGTGTCTAGAGGATCCTGTAGCAGGATCTTCTTGTTAGGATTAAAGCGGGTACACGGCAGGGTGCTGAAGTGAGATGCAGTGAGAGGTGACCAATGATGCAAGCGGTTGCTCATCAATGGTCTTATAGGAGTGGAGAGATGTTTACCCTTTATCTCATTGCTTTTCCACAAAGCCAGTCCCGTGAATCAGACCGGCTAGTTGTTGTACCCGATATGTAGAAGGGAAACTGTGACTCATAAATTTCGATGATTTGACCACTGTCACTTGCAAGTCTATAATCAAGTGGACTCTTTTGAACTAAGATTTCAATGCTCACTATATTTCTCTGAGCTGTCAATGCCAGACACTTGGCGAATATCAAACACTGAAAGTCTAATTCCCGGATTGTGTCTGCAAACCTCATTTGATGCTTTTGAAAGCAGATTGACTAGCACAACAATAAAAGGCTTCTTGTAGGGACACTTGGACTGCCAACACACTCCTGAAGAACACATGGGCACCACATGAGCTCTTATGTGTGACAGACAACAAGAGCTGTGTTTTCTAATTCCAAATGTAGCATATCTGCACGCGCTCATTTGCTTATTAGCATTCTGAGTGAAAGCTGATTGTCTAAGAAGAGCGACGCTTTCATTACTGTGAGAAGGCTAACTTGCTTTCTAGACCAGAGTTTACTGTCATAAATACCAGAAAGGATTAATTCCAGACTTTGGGAGGGACACTGGGCATATTCTGAGGTGACCTTTCAGAAAGCATGCACCTTTTGTTGTCTCTCTGAGTACAAACACCCTGCAGATACACACACACTCAAGGTCTTGCAAGAACCTGATGCATAAATGCTTACTCAGCAAATGCTTTTTGCTACCATCACAGTTTCTGAGTAACAGTTCAATATCAAATCCTAGGAAAAATTTATAAGAAAAGAAAAGAAAATCATATGAAACAGGATCAGTTAAGGATTTTTTAATAATATATAATAATTTCTACCTCCTGTATAGTGAATGATTTCTTAAGAACTGAGAGAGATCGTTGCTAGGAGGATAAGGGATGATGGGGAAGGTGCTAGCAATGACTGCGCCCACCCAAAGGCAAGGAAAATAGTGCCCAGGATAAACATGAGTCTACTGAAACCTATTCGTGTCGGAACAAATGAAGTTCCAACTGTGGAGGGAAAGGCCTTATATATAAAGTGGAATTTGTTTCTAAAGGATAAGGGGAAAGTGCTTTGTATATTCCCCGCAATTACAGTGATTTGGTTTCAGCCTAAACAAACACCACAAGCAAATACTCTGGGAGTGGCTATACCAGTCCGTTTTCATTGGCTTCCAAGCCCTGGCTTGGCTGATTCATCCATAGAAAAGCAGAACAAAAGTCTAGGTCTACTACACCCTCAAGCGTTCAAGTGGTGCTTTGGACTCCGGGGTTATTTATAGCGATCTGGCTCACAGAAGCGCTTCCTGCCCTATTCAGCAAATGTTCACGTGGGCACCCTAGAGCCAAGGCGCAAGTGCTGTACGTGTGCCACCCAAGATCAGATCTTCAAGCCTGTAGCGATTTTGATCTAGCCATCGGTCTCTGGGGTGACCCTTTACCTCTGAACAGGCTCAGACTTTTTAATGCGCACATTCTATCTATAGATGCTGTGATGAGGACAGATTCATCGGAGATGACTGATGTGGAGTCTGTGATTAGCAGCTTTGCCTCTTCAGCAAGGGCCGGCCGACGCAATGCCTTACCTGACATCCAGAGTTCCGCTGCTACAGGTGGATCCTCTGATCTTCCACTGAAGCTGGAGGCATTGTCCATGAAGGAAGGTAACACTAATCCTCTGAAATAAAACCCGCAGCATGTGTCTCCTTTTAAGCTTTTTCTTTGCAGCAGCCTTTCAACTAGTTTTTTTTTTTTTTTTTTTTTTTGTGTTCTCTTTCTTCTTGACTGAAAGCTCTCGGGTTTTAAGGTAAAATAGATTTCTACGCCCTTCTGAAACTAGGTAATTTTATTTTGATGTACTAAGGGTGAACATAGAAACTGTTGGTTTTTTGTCTATTAGATGTGCATGGTCATGTGTTAGAATTCTAGGTTCGCTCTCCAGTACAAAATTAATTAAGTCATCATAAACAGTAACCATTGCACTGAGCTGAGTATTGTGGCTGTCTAGTTCATCATGGGTCTTAACCTACTACTTATAGTTTGAGAACCCTAATAAAGAAGACAAGGAGCCTTCTCACATATCAACAAGGGGTGATAGAAGATGATGTTTCAGTCACAAAATATCTTTGCTTGCTTCTATCATTGCTATTTTGTCTACCATTCAATTTTATGCCTGATCAATATTAGGGACCCTAGTGGTGCATAAGGCAGATGTGAACTCCTGCCGTCCCAGATTTTATAGTCCAACAGGAGTGTTAGATCTTAAAGGGGAAAAGATATAAACTAACAATGATACGCTTTCTCAGAAAATGGAAATGGGGTGCTTTGTGGAGAGTTCCTGGATGATTACATTAGAATAGACATCAGAGAAGCTCATCACTGAAGTCAGAATAACTCATGGGGCTGAGGCAAGAGGATTGCTGTGAGATTGATGCTATCCTGGGATACACAGTGGGATCCGGTACAGCCTGGGCTACAGGGTGACACTCTGTCTCAAACCAAACCATCATAATATCAGTTGATACACCAATGCAGCTAGGGGCAATGGCACATGGTCCTAAAGTAAATGAGGAGCTTCTGGAGGTCAGTGCCTACTAAGAACCAGTTACCTGCAGAAACAAATTCCCACATAGACTGTTCAATCCCTAGTGGTCAGCCTTGAACATGTATACATATGAGAAAAGCTAAACAGACTCAGTAAGCTTATATATACAATGTGTATGTACATATATATGCATGCAAAATAAATCAAAAGAGGTTATGAATTTGCATGGGGAAGGAAGGAGTTGGAGAAAAGAGAGATATGGACGCAGTGCTCATGCATGAAATTCTCAAGAACCCTCACTTTTTAGAATCCTTAAAAATCACTAAAACTCAGCAACTCTTCTCTACATACAAGAAAAGTCCAGTGGGTAAAGCAGATGTCTAGATGTCTAGAAATAAAGACTGGCCACCGTGGGTTGAGGGTGAAGGAAGAGGAAAAGCACCACAGGAAGAGAACTTGGGACACATAAGCAATGAGACAATGACTGCTAGGACCCAGATATCTTTATGATCCATGTTTTCTTGCAGCTGTTGCCTACTTCCCTGTATCATGATAATGTGATGCTCTTTTGACTAGTAATTTTCTTTTTCTCCCCTCTTTTCTCTAACCCTAGTAAGACTTCGTCCATCTCACCTATCTATGACATTGTCTCTGCTATAGTTGTTGGTCCATTCTCAGCCCTTTTCTAGCACGACCTTGCAAAATGTTATCATGATTGATTATTGCATCTTGCCTTAAATAGTGTCCTTTGATTTCCAGGACACTTTGGTCTCATGGTTTTCTTTCTCCTCGTTGACTTTTTCACTTTGGATTTCTCTTTGTTCATATCCTCTCTCTCTCTCTCTCTCTCTCTCTCTCTCTCTCTCTCTCTCTCTCTCTCTCCCTCCCCTGTGAAATGCCCAGCATAAGCTTGATTTATTTCTAGCCTGCTTTTATTATCATAATTTATCCCTCCTACCTTTTGCCTCTGGGCTCTTGCCATTCTCCATCGCTGTATCACTTTCTTTTCCTTCTTATTCCGTGTCTGGCTGTGAGGAAGAGGCACCGGCCCTGGCATTCTGCTCTCTGCCTTTTCTCACTCCCTTTCTTCTTCCTTCTATTTATTTATCTTTTTTTATTTTACTTTACTTTTACTTTTTGTTATTTTTTTATTTTTCCATTCAAAAATTTACACTTCCTACCCTCCTCCCATTCTCCTCCCCACTCCCCCTCCCTCCTTAAGAGAGAGCCGGGAACCCTGCCCTGTGGAAAGTCCAAGCCCCCCCCCCCCCTACTTCATTCAGGTCTAGGAAGGTGTCCATCCTAATAGAGTAGGGTCCCAAAAAGTCAGTAGGGGCTGACTGATAAGCACTTGATAAAGGCACTGGGTCTTGTTTGCTCATATTCTCAATCACTTGATGGAATAAAACGTATGAAGTACAGTATTTGACAACTTGGTCACTATTTCTTTGCTTCTAATTGCTATCTGATCTCATTGTATAGTTTATATCCTTCTGAAACATAGACTTAGATATTATATCAGTTACTTTTATTGTTGCAATGACCAACTAACTGACAAACCCATATTAAGGAAGGATTTTTTTTATTGAAAATAGATTTTTTTTTCTCAAATAATATATCTTGAAAACAGTTTTCACCCCCACTCCCCTTTTTGTTCCTCCCCCTTCCCCTCCCATCCAGATCCACCTCATTTCTTTGATTTGAAAACAAACGGGCTTATAATGGATAAAAATAAAATAAAATACAATGAAACAGAAACTAACACATTGGAATAAGACAAAGCAAACAAATAGAAGGAAAAGAGTCCAACAAAAGACACAAGAAACAGATAGAGAAGCATAGACCCACTTGCTGAGACTCAGAAGTTTCTTAAAGGCACTAAACTGGAAGCCATAATATATATGCAAAAGACCTATAGGGTAAAAAGAGAGGAGGGGAAATGCTTCTGGAAATAAAAAAGAAAAAACAATTAAAAGAAAAAAAAAAAGCCCTGACCTGACATTATAGGAAAAAGAACCTCCAAAGATAACTTTGGGTTTATTTTCTGTTGGCCGTCTACTGCTAGGCACGCAGCCTATTATTGAGTAGTTTATTTCCCCAGCGAGACTCTCTTGAAGAAAACTAAGTTTTCATTTTCAAGTGGTTATCATTTGGAAATTGCTTCTGCCTTAAGCATGGGGTCATGTGTCCCTTGACCTTTCAGCTCTAAGACCCCAACTAGGGCAGACTTATATAGGTCCTGTGTATGTTGTCTCAGTTTCTGTGAATTCATTTGTAATGCATCCATCCTGTTGATTTTGTGGGGCTTGCTTTTTGGGGTCCTACATCCTCTTTGGTTCTTATGCACTCTTCCTGTCTCCTCATTTGCACAATTCCCAGATCTCTGAGAGGAGGGATTTGATGGATACATCCATTTAGGGTTGAATGTTCCACAGTCTCTTAATCTCTGCATGTCTGGCTGTGGGTCTCTGTATTTATTCCCATCTGCTACAGGAGGAAGCTTCTCTGATGATGGCTGAACAAGGCACTGAACACAGCAGAATCTTATTAAGAACTATCTTTTGCTATATATATATATATATATATATATATATATATATATATATATATTAGAACAATGATATTTGCTTTTATCCTAGATCCCTAGACTGTCTAGTCTCAGGTTCTATGTCACCAAAGAATTGTTGGTTATGGTTATGGAGGGAGCCTTCAGTAAAATCAGATATTGGTTGGTTACTCCCAAAAGCCTTGTGCCACCTTCTACCAGCATATCTTGCAGGCTAGACACCATTGTAGATCAGAGAGTTTGTGGCTGGGTTGGTGCCTATGTTTTTTTTTTTTTTGATAGTATACAAAATACCTTCTTTATACCAAAGATGCTAAAATGAAGTGGAAGTGGCTCTATTTAGGCACCAGTTTGGTATATAGATGTTCAATGAGTTGTGTAGGTGTTCTCGTAAGCAATGGAGCTCGCCATCAGTTTGTGGAGAGCAATCTATAACCTTGGCAACATCCTAGATTGTTTGGGAGCTTCCATGGGGTCTCTCTGGCCAAGCTAGTTGGCTCTACCCAAGTATTTGGCTATTTCATTTAGATTGTCTTCATATATGAATATATTTTAGTACTTCTACTCCATTAAGTTTTCATGTAACCCCTCAAATGGTCATTAGTTTTATCTGCCCCTACATGTATTTCCTCCCTCACTCCCTTTTCCCTCCCTTTCCCCATTTGTTTCTCCTGTTCTAGTATCAGCTATTTTTTTCATAGCTATCTACTCTATCCCTCCTTCCTAGGGTGATTCAATCCTCGCTGCCTGTACCTTACTCAATATCTAACCTCTGTGGTTATAAGGATTGTCACTTGCTTATCACTGACTTAACAGTTAATATCCATATGTTAGTGAATACATATCAAATTCACCTTTTTTGGTCTGGGTCATCTCACTCGGGATGATTTTTTTCTGTTTCACCCATTTGCCTGCAAATTTATGATTTCATTTTTAAAGAGCTAAGTAATAAATTTCTATTAAAAAATAAATTTCTATTGTGTAAATGTATTACATTTTCTTTATCCATTTATATATAGAGGGACATCTATGCTGTTTCTAATTTCTGGCTATTAGGAATAGAGCAGCAATGAACATGAGGAAGTCTTTCTGTCGTAGAATAAAAAATTCTTTGAGTTTATGCACAAGAGTGGTATAGCTTGATCCTGAGGTCTATCAACTCCCATACTCCTGAAGAACCTTATCACACTGATTTCCATAGTGGCTGCACAAGTTTGTGCTACCACCAGCAATGCAAGAGTGTTCCCCTTTCTCCAAATCCTCACCAACATGAGCTGTCATTTGTTTTTTACTGGTCTTAGCCATTCTGTCTGGTCTAAGATCAAACTTCAACATAGTTTTGATTTGCACCTCTTTGGTGATTAAGGATGCTGAATGTTTTTTTAAGTGTTTCTCAGCTATTTGGGTTTTCTCTTTTGAATATTCTGTGTTTAGATCTGAGCTCCATTTTTAACTAGGCCATTTGTTTACTTGATATCTTGCTTTTGGAGTTCTTTATATATTTTGAATATTGGTGTTCTATCAAATGTGTAGTTGGTGAAACTCTTTTCCATTCTTTAGGCTGCTCTTTTGTTCAAATGATGGTGTCCTTTGCTCTACAGAATCTTCTCAGTTTTATGAGGTTATCCAATTTATTTATTGTTAATTTTAGTGTCTGTGCTAATGGTGTCTTGTTCAGAAAGTCTTTTCCTGTACCAAATAGTTCAAAGATATTTCCCACTTTATCTTCTATCACATTCAGTGTACATGGTTTTATGTTGAGGATTTTGATCCATTTGGAAATGAGTTTTGTGCAAGGTGATAAATATGACTCTATTTTAATTCTTCCACATGCAGACACTAGTTTGACCAGCATCATTTCTAGAAGATGCTGTCTTTTCTATGTATTTCTGCCCTCTCAAAAATTAGGTGTCCATAGTTATTTGGATTTATTTTGAGCTCTTCATTTTGATTCCATTGATCAATGGACTATTTAATGACAATACCATTATTTTTGATTACTTTATCTCTGTAGTACAATTTGATATTGGGGATTATGATAACTCCAGCAATACTTTTATTGCTCAGTATTATTTTAGCTATCCCAGATTTTTTGTTTCCATATGGAACTGAAAAATTTTCATTTAAGATCTTTGAAGTACTGTGTTGAAATTTTGATTCAATACAGTAGATTGCATAGTAGGATTTTTGTTATGTTAATTGTACTTATCCATATGCATAGAACATTTTTCCATCTTATAATATCTTTTTCAATTTCTTTCTTCAATGTCATAAAGTTTTATCATTCACATCTTTCACTTGCTTGGTTAGACTTACCCCAAAATATTTTATATTATTTTAAGCTATTGTGAAAGGTGTTGTTTACCTGATTTCATTTTTAGACTATTTGTCATCTGTGTATGGGAAAGCTATTTATTTTTGTGATTTAATTTTGTATTCTGCTACTTTATCAGTTGTAGGAGTTTCCTAGTAGAATTTTTAGAATCACTTGTGTATGTTATGCTGGAAGGGTTTATTTTTACTCACAGTTTAGAATGGTCGTTCTCATCATGGGGGGATGTGTCATGGTAGAATGTGAGGTAGCTGCTCAAACTGCATCTATCATAAAGAAGTAGAGAGAGTCAAATGCCAGTTCCCAGCTTTCTTTCTCTTTTCCCCCTTTTCATTTAGTAGGCCTCTAGCTGACTAGATGGTGCCACCTACATTCAGATTGGGTTTTCCTTTCTCACCTCAAGCTGCCTTAAAATGCTCTCAAAGGTATACCCAGAAGAATACCTCCGGGGTGATTCTAAATCCAGCCAAGTTGATAATATTAGCCATTGCATGTATACCCTTTATCAACGTGACATCCAAGCATATAAATTTTGAATTGTAACAATCAAGTCCTATCCACTATAGCCCCATGGCTATCAGCTAATGCAAAATGAATTCATTCTAACTTCAAAAGTCTATAGTCTTAACAGCTTCGACATTATTAGAAAATCTAGAACCCAAAACCTCTCCTGAGATGCAAATGTAAATCCTTATGAAATAAAAAATAATTTGCATACAATGACAGAAAATCACAATTCCCATTCTATGGGGGAGGAAGAATAGGGACATCGCAAGGAAAGAAGCTCAAGAAGACCAAATTCATCAGATACAACACCAAATCCTGCAGCTCTATATCCCCCACCTGGCACTTTTTATGGCTTTATGTACCATGGCCAATCTTACTCACCAAATATTGCCGGCAGCAGCACAGCAGCCCCTCTTTTTGACCAGCTCTGCTCCATTCCTCAAGCTTTCCTCAGTCCTGGCTTCTCACGTATCTTGACATCACCATTGCGAATTAGGCTTTACTTTCATAGCTTTCTGCATGGTATCACATGGCCTACTTTCAGAAGTTTGTTCACTCACTGGTCACATGGCCTTCCTTCAAAAAGTCATTCACTCCCTGATCGGCCTCAGTAGTTTTCTGGGACCTTGGTAGGTGCTTCCATATCCTCATAACTTCCATTTTGGTCAATCTTAAGTATAGTCTTATCTACTTCTATCATGGCCACAGAGCAGTGATTCTCAACCTATGGGTCATGATCCCTTTGGGCCTCTAATGACCCTTTTACAGGGGTCGCCTAAGACCACCGGAAAACATAAATATTTATATTTATATTACGATTAGTAAGAGTGGCAAAGTTACAGTTATGATGTAGTGACAAAAATAATTTTATTGTTGAGGATCACCACAACATGAGAAATTATATGAAAGGGTTGCAACCTTAGGAAGGTTGAGGGCCACTACTCTAGAGCAACTGTGTAAGGTCTTTGTGGAACTAGGTAGCTGAGTCCAGGAAACTCTTCCTTCAATAAATGTTTTTAGCAGAGACCTCTTCATAGGCTTCACATATGAGTCTCACCCTACTTAAAGGAATTTGCTCTTTTGAAAACGTAGGCCTTCAAAATGAGTAGGGAATTGCCCTCTGGCATCTTCCCTTTTACCCAGTGCAAAATATGAAGTTTTCACATTCATCTCCCTCATCCCTTTAACAGTTACAGCTGCTTTCTCCACACATGGCTGATCCTCAGCTGTCAGCATTTCCCCTTCTTTGCCAAACTATAAACATTGTGTATCTTTCTGCTCCACTGGCTGCTCGCTCTCACTGTAAGAACGAATGCATGAGGCAGAAAGCTGTAGTTATGGCACAGCCTCAATGGTATGTTGCCTTGACGTTTCCTCTACCAAACACGTTAGTCTGTTCCTTTGGAATCCAGTCTCAAGTTCTCAGGACATTGGCAAAGTCTTTGCTAGAACATAGCAAGAAGACTTGTAGTCTAATTCTTTGTAGAATCCTTGCTTCCTCTCTGGCACCTCATAGACCAGGCCACCAATGTTTATATGTCGTGTTATTCTGGTCTTTCACATTGCCATCAGAATATCCTATTAAAAGCTTCTTTCTTTCTTTTCTTCTTTCTTTCTTTATTTATTTCTTTCTTTCTTTCTTTCTTTTTTTAACATCTTAGGGCTTTTCTCTAATCTGGAGCTCAAAACTCTTCCTCTGAAAAGTTTGTGGTAGAGGCCTATGAAATCTCACAATCAGGCTTAGCACTGCTCTTGGTACCAGTATTCTGACGTTTCTTATTGCTATGGCCAAATACCCAAGGAAAATCAAATTAAGGCGGAAGGGTTCACTTTGCCTCACTGTTTGAAAGGGTGTGCACTTCACCGTAGCAGGAGGACAGGAAAGATGGCGAGGAGGCTGTTCACATTGTCTGTGTAGTCAGGAATCAGAAGAGAAAACAAATGCTGATGCTCAACTGGTTTTTCTGGCTGACCTTTTTATTTCATCTGGAATCCTATGAAGTGTCCCTGCTCACAATCAGGGTCTGAACTCACTGAGTCTAGCCTCTCTGGACTATGTTCAGACATGTGTCTCCCAGGTAATTCTAAATCCACTCAAGCGGACATGAAGATTGACAGTTATGGATCTCAGTCTGAAGATGCTTGAAGTTTGCTCTCATTGAAGAAACTACCTGGCTGACATCATTGCTAGGCTATCGAACTTATGAACCTAAGAGCAAACCTTGGGTGTTCCCTCTGAAACCTGCTCTTCCTGTGTCTTTCCAATCGTGATGAGTAGTTATTTTACAGCTGCAGTTGCTGTAACCAAAAATGTTAGCTTCATCCTTGCTTCCCTTCTATTTTGAACATTCTTCATCTTTAACTTTAGAGAACACTGATAGCTACACTTTCAAAATTGACCCAGAAATCTGCCTGTTTTTTATACCTGCTACATAAGGTCTTGTTGCTTTTAAGATTCCATCCTATGCGTTTTAATTTCTTCCCATTGTGTCTCTTTGCTGTTGCTGCTTTTGATTTTACTATTATCTCGTTTTGTATCCCTTTCTGCATGGGATATAAAGAGCACACTACCTTGCTTTTGTAGGTCTTTGCTAAAATGCCTCCTTTTCTGGGGCTTGTTCCCAGCCAATTCTGTATCAGTTTGTAAACTCTAGGCCTGAGACATCTTAGCAATTCCTATTTTCTACTCCTGATTTAATTAACCCGTGAACGTATTTCACTTCTCACGTACCACATACTTTACGTATTTTGTTTATTGTTTATTTTGTACCATTCACTGGATGGTACTTGAGAACTACTTCAGGTGCTTAGCTTGATAACCATCTTTTTTTTTAAAAAAAAAAAAATAGAGACCTTACATTGTAGCCCAAGCTAGTCTGAAACTCATTATATAGCCAAGGTTGGTTAATACATATTTGACAAATAAAAAGCTCTAAATATACAGTACCAGACGTATCTTCAAAGATTTCATAAATGGTTTTGGTAGGAGAATTTTTGTTGGAAATATTGAAACATAAATAATTTCATTTAAATGAAGACCATCAAATGCAGAACATTTTAAAGAACGAAAGGAAAAGGAGAAAGCAGTATTGCAACTGAGTTACATGTCTTTAATCGCATCACATGGGAGACAATGTCAGATAAATCTCTGTGACTCTGAGGTTAACCCGATCTACATAGTGAGATCTTGTTTCAAAGAGGACGACAAGAGAGGGTGGGGAAGAAAGAGAGTTTAAAGATAGGGGTTTGAAATGAAGAAGCAGGAAAGGGGGAGAAGTTTGGTAGAATAAAGAGCAGGGAACTGTCACTGGAGTAGCTTTCTTGGTGAGTTGGAAACTGGCAGGAGTTGGAACCACAAGGGCATTAGACTTTGGCAGCAAGAGCATCACCAGGGACAACAACAAAGGCGTCCACCCAGGACAGTGAGCAGGGCCCTACACTCACTGTACTTGCTGAATGCTCTCCTCTTCTGGTCTCAATATTATTCATAGTTTTATCAGTGTAGTCACTACTGTGTCATTTCTCAATGAGTAATAACAAATTATGTAATCATTCCTGTGAAGCACATAAGCACTCCCATTGTTCTGCAAGTGGGGGCAGGAGCAATGATTCCATATTACAGAAGACTTTCGACATTTTATAGTAGGAAGGTGAAGGAGCTCCTGCACAATGGCATTGATTTCATCTTTTCTTAAGGGCAGAAGGTTATCTCTAAGAAGCAAAGGAAATAGAAAATGCAAAGAATACAGAGAAAATGTGTACCAGAATAGGGAAATGATTGAGGACCTATGTAGCCACTTGATCTAGATTCAAGTTGTGACTTTCACTAGCTGGGTGACTTCCCACAAGTCATTTCGCCTGCTTCTGCTGTAGTTTGCTGTCCTGTAGGTAAAGGGTATAATGACATTTTAAGAGTGTGTTTGGTTATAGTTACTATAGACCAGGAAGAAAATTGACGAGAAGAAAGATCTAGAAACTACTCGAATATGTCTTCTCTGTGCAGATTCACATCTGCTGAGGGCAAAATGTGACCTAGTCAGGATGAAAAACTACTCAGGGGAACCAAGCACAAAACAATTCTTTAATTCTAAATATAAAATATATTTCCATGTATTTTGCATAAGAATGAGAATGTTTTTTTTTTTTTGCAGATGTTAAAAAGAAGAGTGAAGAGAAAGCACAAGACCAACCGCAAAAGTCCCTAAATGACGGAAAATGAAGACTTACAATTTATCCAGGGTGTTGATTTTATGCACATTGGGAGACATAGCAGCTATGCCTTCCTGAAGTGTTTGATCTGGTAGTAATCGTGGTAGTGTGTGCGTTTTAGGTAATTTCGTTGTGCTGCTCTGTCCTTAAACCACAACCATGATACCCAAATAGGTTATTAAAAGGTATTACATTCAAATTGCACCCAAGGAAGGACACACGGTTTATACATCCAATGAAGTCCACTGTCTGTCTTGGGATTTACTTAGTCAGATACGTGTTTAACTATGTTCTTATTGATATGCATAAACCAAATCCTATTAATTTAATACTTTGCAGAATTTGTAGGAAATTATATTTTTAGTGAGATGGTATTAATAGTAAAAAAAATCACAGGTATAAAATGTGTTTATTTTTGATCAAAATGACACCATATTTTCCCCAAAATTTAAGAGAGATCTGCAAATATTGTAAAAGTTGTGACAACATAAACATCTCTCGGTTGCTTTTGTCTAATGTATTTGCATCTAGTCTGTGTATACTGTGACTTTTCATATGGATGCACAGAATGTAAACTTTGTGGCAAATTGCTTACATGAAATATGTGTAATAAATAAATTTCACTATATTCCTTAACTTGGTTCATGTGTATGTCTTGTTTTATGTGGATTGTATAAGATATTGTGCTAGGTTCTCTAGACTGCCTTTTCTTCTCTGGACTTCTGTGTGTGGGAAAATTGTTGTTAAAGTAATTTCATCAGAAGTGCTGACCTTAATTTTTATATTTTTCCTAAGTAGTCAACATAGCAGTGATCACTTTAAATATCTGCACAACATACTGTAAATAAAATTTGCAGAAGACTTGCTTTTAATATATGTTTAATTATACATTTTTAAGAACGGTAACAAAACCAAGGTGCTAACAAATTTTAACCTGTTACATAGTTTAGAAAAATAACATAATTCTTAATCTTAAATTTTTTTAATAATTTGTTTATATATGCAGGTAATTAAATTCTAATTGTTTGTTGACTTAGATTTCCCCTGTTTACACTAACTAAATAAAATTTCACAGTAGATATGCCTTACTGATACAGTTTTCATTTGTTTCATCTTCTGAGGTATGCTGGGAATATAGGGGTGATGCTCCCGAAAGGATCACAGTGACAGTCTTTGTACTTTAAATCACCTACTGCTTGGGACTCTTTTAACCAAGTTTAACTCTAGGATTATATATACACCAAAGGGGGATTTCCAAGAGCTTCATTGTTTCCAGCTCTCAAATTTTTTATATAAAATAATCAAAATTAGTATATAGGTAGGTGTGCATTAATGTCCAATAAAATATATTATAGCCATTAAAGTATTTATCAAAGTTGTCCAATGAGGTGAGACTGAGTGGTTGGCAGGACAAGCAGGAAGAATAGTTGTTTCCAAATTAATTGGGATTGGAGAACTGGGGACAATTGGGAAAAAGAGGTGAGCCCAGAGGCTGCTGCTGGAATGGAGTGAGCGGAGCTGGGATGCTGCCAGCAGCAGGTGAACGTTCTTCATCCCCATGGAGGCCCCCACGGCAAAGCTGCCCAGCCTTAGCCATCAGCGTTACTGAAGTTGAGAGCCTGGAGAACAAACTCCCTGGGTTGGAATTTTAACTCTACGTACTAGCTATACGATCTCGACCACTGAAGATCATGTCTGTAAGTTTCCAGCACATCCTTTGTGGAACGCCATCAGTAATAATCCACATCTTATAGAGTGAGTGTGATGATGGTGAGTTTCAATCTCAGCTCGACACACCCATGAGCACCAGGCAAAGGAGTCTCTATGAAGAAATTCTTCGGTTAGTTTAGCCTATGGGGATGCCCATGGGGGGCTGTCTTGATTACATTCATTGATATGGGAAGACCAGCCTGCTGTGGGTGGTACTATTCTCTGGTTTGGGGTCCTAGACTGTATAGAAATGGAAAAAGTGAGCAGAATGTCTGTAGGGCACTCCTGCCTTCTTTACTTCTCTGCTCTGGACTGCGGATGTGATGTGACAGGCTGTCTCGAGATTCTGGTGCTGTGCCTTCCTTTCAGCAATGGTCTGTCACCTGGAGCTGTTAGCTAAAATAAATCCTTTCTCCCCTAAACTGCTTTTGTCTGTTGGAGCATTTTACCACAACGATAGGAGTAAATGGAAACAGTGGGTGAAAGCGGTGATGAGATGGTATGTGTAAAGCACTTGAGTGATGCCTCAGAGAAATGTTTTGATAAATATTAGTTATTATCATCTCCTTTGCTCGTGGTCTTATTCTTTGGGTAGATGGATAGCTAAACTGGCTAGTTGACTCTGATTTCATGGTTATTGAGAGAATTGATTATACTGGAAATGGACAGTTAGAAATAATTACCACATTATTGTAAAGTCTGTCATGTTAATGAGTGGTTGGAGCATTGGTGATGTGGGATTCCCCTCTGTATGCTGTGAATACCATTGGTGAATAAAGAAACTGCCTTGGCCTGTTGATAGGGCAGAACTTAGATAGGCAGGGAAAACTAAACCGAAGGTTGGGAGAAAGGAGGCAGAGTCAAAGAGAAGCCATGGAGTTGCGGCCGGAGACAGACACTGATAGGCCACGACCTCGTGGTGATACACAGATTAATAGAAATGGGTTAAATTAATATGTAAGAGTTAGCTAATAAGAAGCTATAGCAAATGGGCCAATCAGTGTTTTAACTGATACAGTTTCTGTGTGATTATTTCAGGGCTAAGCATCAGGGAACTTACTAGAGGCCTCCTTACAACACATAGTTGTTTAAAGATGAGTCTCCACCACTAGGGTTTTATGACAGTTGTCCAACAAAATAGAGTCAGTGTTTAACCAAGTCATTTTTTTTCTACAAAAATATAGAAGGAAAATAAGTAACATAGCTCTTAGGTAATGACATTTTTTAAATTTAAATCTAAATCGTCTATCCTCATTATTTCTAGTAGTGACAAACATTATGGATTGTGTATATTCTAGAGCACAATTTATCATCGCTTGCACACACACACACACACACACACACACACAATGTATTTTGTCTTACATAAGGTGCCACATTTGCTGATAAAGAATGTTTTAGAGAAAGAGAATGTGTTTATTCTTTTGCTGAGGAACTAAGACAAAGGAGAATTCAAGGCCAGAAGTTGTTTAAAGACAAGATTGAATTTTCTCACCAGTTTTTTTAAATGTAAAGAATATTATGTTTTTAGGAAGGAGACATTTTCAAAAGGAAATACTTGACTATGTGGTTATAGTGTATTAAAGTCTCTAGCCCATGTTTACATTGTCTTTGTGTGCGCTGTCTGCTTGAGTCATTTATTAGAAAATTTTAGTTATCACAGTCAGATAACCAGGCTAAAATGGAACAGTAAAGGTATCAAGCCACTGTCTAGAAACTTACCTCTCTGTAAAGAAAGAAAAAGGATAAACGTGATCTGCTCTGTGTCCTATGCCCAGAGAGATTTCTGTGATCTTTGCATCTTCTCAGAATGTAACTAAAGGTGAGTACCCTACTGAAAAAGGAAATTATGCAGAATCTTCAGCTTTGCTCTCTTCAGTGGTCTAGGCATGCTGGGTGGATGATGGGAGAGGGGAGAAAAAGGGAGAGCATAAGAAAGGGTGAGAGGAGAGGATGATGGAGAGCAAAGGAGGAGGAAACAGAGGATCCGAAGGGAAAGTAAGGGGAAAGGAGGAAAGGGAAGAAGAGGAAGGAGAAGTGGAGATGAAAAGAGTGAGATGGGGGGAGGAAAGGGGGGAAGAGACAGGGAGGGAGGGGAAACGAGAAGGAGAATAGAGAAGATGCAGCAAAGAGAAATAAAAAAGGAAAAGAGACAGGAGCCTGAGAGAAAGAAGGACTAGAGGAGAGAGTGGAGGGGGCTAGAGAGCAGATATAAAGAGTAAGAAGGTGGGAAGGGGTAGGGCACAGGCAAGGGAGGGGCAGGGATCTAGCTAACTACTACTCACAAGCCCGTCTCCTCTGTGCACCTGGCATCTTCCAAGCACATCTCTGCTATTTGACTCTGATTGATTATTTTATGCTATTTCTTCAATGTGCAAACTACTGAATTATTATAGAAGTGAAAGGACGAACTATTGGCAATATTCTGAGCATGGTGCCAGACACACAGCAAAAATCATGGCTAGTTGCTAAAGCATAGCGGCTTGCCAGAGCTTGAGGGCCCTGGTCTGTCCATTTGCTTCCATGGCATTTGTCACAGTTTCCCTCTTTCTCCTCAGTCTTTTCTCCTCTTGTAGGACATTTTCTTATCTACAGCTGTGCTTGCTTCATTAGTGAATTCCTTCTCTCTGCCCAGTTATTGATGACAGTTCAGATCATCAAACACCTGCTACCATTCAAAGATAGGTCCGCTGACTCAAACAAAAAGTAGAAGTTGAATCAGGAGTTCTTCTCACCTGATTGAATCCTGGAGCCAACTTCTCATGGAGCACCAAGCAGCAGGAACAGTTAGAATGGACAGCCTTCTGGGAGCTGGGGACTGCTAAGAACATATTAGAGCCTTTCGAAGTTTCAAGAAAATCATCGTACAAGCTAGTTGCTCCTGATTTTCACTTAAAGAGAATAAAATGAGTTTGGAGGGTGTCCCTGAGAACTCTCAGAGCTGCAACTGTGAGCCAGGGCAGAACTCTTAGAGTCTGGGTAAGCAGTGCCTCCCTTAAGCCAAAAAGTCACTTGCCCACATGGGTTGAGTCAAGAGTCTTAGTAAATTTGCCCGAATCCTAGGAAAACTGAAAAGTTTATACAGGGAAATTCACACAGGACTTGTTTGTTTGCCCACCCTTCCTTCCTTCCTTCCTTCCTTCCTTCCTTCCTTCCTTCCTTCCTTCCTTCCTTCCTTCCTTCCTTCCTTCCTCCTTCTCTCCCTCTCTTCCTTTCTCCTTTCCTTTCTGTTTTTCTTTCTTTCTTTCCAGAGAAGACTTTGTATGACAAACATAATAATCCTCTCACTCATTGCACATTTTCAGGATGTGAACAAACTGGAAAATCTATGGGAAACCCACGATTCTTGGGGTCCAGATGACAGTACTTGCGAGAGGGAAGGTGAGAGCATCTAGCTGTGGAGGATGAGGAAAGCCACAGCTAGGCTTACCCCTCTTTGTGTGTCTGGGAGCCTCCCGTGATGCTAAATAAAAGCCCGACTTTCCAAAAGTGTGCTAGGTACCTTTGGAGCACTACGTCAAAACACCGGGGATAACTGAAAATGTGACACGATTTGTTTGGGCTCGTAGTCTCAGAGGTTTAAGTTCAAGGTCATGGTGGGAGCATGGGGCCAGCTGGCATGTCATCTCTTGGCCAGGGTCACAAACCTACTTCAGAGGTCTAAACTTCCATCTCAGGTCCCATCTCCTAGCTCTGTGAGTAGTACCCAGGACACTTTGAGTGCGCCCTTCAGGGGACATTTGAGCTGCAAACTGTAGCAATCTGACAACCACTGACGATGAATGTCTTAAAAGTAGAACATCTTGAGTGCCTGTGCTATTGCCATCTGCCCAGGGACAGTGTGCCTTGAAGGTGCTCGTCTTTGCAGCAGTGTGCAGTTGCGGCCTTAAGGAGCCGTTCTCCAGAGAGTAAGAAATTAACAAAGCACTTGCTACTCCTTAGATTTCATGGACTTCACTTGGGAAGTTCTCTAAGAACTTTCATAATATTAAACAATTCAGATATTCCTGTTTCATTTTTTTAAAAAAAGAAATTACCTGAATGGGATTCGCAATAGTGTTAGGGATGTACTCCCTCCGCCCCACACCTTTTTTGAATGTCCTAAAGTTACGGCTGCTAAGAGGGACAGAGCATGGCACTCAGTAAATATGGATTTGGACTGGTTTCTACCTATAGAAAACGGTTTATATAGCTTTTTGGGTACATTGCCTGTAGTCACAAAATCGAACACTTGTGAGAGTTCCTAAAACTGTCACGAGGTGGCGATCTCACCCCACTGTTTACCCACCAAAGCTAGGTGTTTTTTTTTTTGTTTGTTTGTTTGTTTTTTGTTTTTAACACAGGTTGCCATAGGTTTCTAGTTTTTACTAATTCTGCTATGTGTTTTGATTAGGATTCTCTTGGGCAGAAATCACCCAACAGTATTATTTCAGGCACCTTTTCTCCAAAGATATTTATGAAACTGTAATAAAATACTCTAATCTGGCTACTATGACTTTTTAATTTTTGGAAACACTATGTCTTTAGGTGCCAGAAGAGGGGGCTATAATGCACCTTTTAAATATACTCAGACACATATAAAGGTTACAGCTTTTTCTATTATGCAACAGTTTCCTCTTTATATACAACAAAGTTAGCTGATTTTTTTTTATTAATTTAATATGGTTCAGCACAAATGCTTTATTCATTAAAGTCAAATTGCAAACAATTCAAAATTGTCTGACGCTTTAACATTCAAATAGGCCTTTGATGCCTTTCAAGTTAGAAGCACTATTTCTAATTGAGACTTCTTTGGAGTTCTTAATGCAGTTTGAGATCAATTGAATGATGTATGAAGAATGGGTTGCTTTGTTCTTAATTCAGAATATCTTCTGTCACCACGTAGCCCTCCACTGAGAAGATGGGTCTCCCAAAGAAAGGGCAGGGGGTTAACGAAGTGTTCTGCCTCGTCTTCCCAGGGTGGGAAAGCGGGGGGGGGGGGGGGATAACTTTCCTCACTGTGTGTTCTGTGAGAGAAGCTTGAGTGCACAGAGCGAATGCTGGCCAAGAAGCTTAGGCCAGAAACTGTTGGGGTTTAGAGGCCCTGAGCATGGCAGCTGGTTCTTCTGGAGTTCTTTCCCTGGACAGGACACATGCAAGTGGGTAGCATGGGAAGAGGTGGAGAGTAATATCTAATACTGAACATTAGCTATTATCCTGAGTGCTTTGTGCATAGTAATTAAATTCTAACAATTGCCCTATGTACGTGATGACCCTAGTAAGGGGCAAAGCCAAGGTTTGAAGCAAGGCAGGCTGGCCTCAGAATGTGTGCTTTCAAGCTGTGAACTTCTATCATCTCCCCAAGTAGCAACAAATGCTTCCAAAATAGTTCTCCTGTGTACAAATCCTATTATGAGAGTTTTGCCTGCATGGGTGCTTTTAATTCTTGAAAGAATTCTATGGTACAGTGCTACCAATGTTCCTGCTTTGCATCAGGATAGGCCCAGGAACAAAAGAGTTAAAAGGTTAAGGTGATTATTGAAGTCGAGGGCATGTTTAAATACAATGCTTTTTAATAGAACAAAGTCCTTTGGAAGATACCAAGTAGTTGCAGAATTCAGCTTACACCCCTCCTCCTTGGAACATGGAAGTTTAGGAGATGGACAGGAGGTGGTGAGGGAACTGTAACTCCATGCTGAACAGAGATTCGGGGACAAACCGATAAGTTACTTTTCCTGCTAGCAGAAAATGGGGCACAGAGGCTGGGTGGTTCTGTCACAAGAGTGACAAAATCCAAAAGAGGAAGAAGGAGCGGTTCTCTTCTACACACATTCTATTACACATTCTTAAAGTTTCAGTGTTCTTGTCCATAGACTGGAGTGATTGGGAAATCATTAAACAACCTAGCTTTGTATTCTTTAAGGTTTTTTGGAAGATAATTTTGAAAGAATAAAAGATTATTGACAATAGCGGCAAGTGTACTCTTTCAAACATTGATAATTTATTTTTCCCTGCATTACTTATTTCAGTTTTTCTAGTTTGAGAGGAGACAGATGGGGCTTATTGTGTGCAGTCTCCACCAACGTACGCACAAACTGAGTGGCCTTGCTTCTCAGCATTAGCTGAAGGTGTTGTTATCAGAAGGTGTTATCAGCACGTTATCCGATGCGATGTGACAGTTTAATTCTACTTGTCTTTGTTGAGCCCTCCTCACTCCTCACTATTTCTCCAAGGCATGGGAACAGCCAGTTCCAACCTGTCTGATTTACCCAGGTTGCAAACATATTGCACCATGTTGCCTTGGTGATGAACCGTCCTCTTTTAGTGGATGGAACTATTAAGACCTTTCTTCCTCATGGAAACAGCTTCCTGCTCCCCTTCGCTCAATTCCATCCCTATTCTAGATGTCTTTGGAGTTCTCATGGAGCTCATGTCTACCACTGTTAAAGAGTGAAGAGAGCCCACACCAGTGTCTGCTTTTCTGGGTACTGTTTCAGAGCTGCTGCTGTTTCTTTAGTCTAGGTTCAGGCAGATGATGGGCAGCAATGCCAACATGGGTCCCATGACAGAAAGTACACAATGATAAGTGGAGGGCACTTCCAGATCAGACAATCAAGTGACATCACAGAGGAAGGATAAACTCAGCAAGAACGGCAGATAGGTCAGGAGTGATGCTGAGCAAGGGCAGAAACACACAGGCCTGTTTGGAGAGAGGGGGGCTCTTGTGGTACACACTGTGGTATGCACAGAGAAAAGTGGTAAAAAGCAGCCTTCAAAGTTAGAAATGGGGTTCAGAAAAGATTCCAAAGGCCCAGGAAGTTCAGGCTTAGACATGTTTTGTTTTGTTTTTCCCTTGTAAGCAAATGTAAACAAAAGTAATTTCTGCCTTGCTCTTAGTCAATAAATGAGAATTTATTTGACAATTAGCAAACACTAGCTACTCTAGTTTCCTTCTTGTTAATATGACAGTACTCCTACCAAAAGTGATTTAGGCGAGGAAACAATTTACAGTCCATCGCTGAGGGAAGCAGAATAAATCTCCTTCTATTCTGAGGCTCATTCACAGGCTCGAGCTGGGCTAGCTGTCTTAATAGCTCATGATCACTTGCCTAGGGATGGGGCACTGCACAGTGGGCTGTTTCCTCTTTAATCAAGTATCAAACGACAATTCCAGCCACAGACATATCTATGGGCCAATCTGATTTAGAAAATTTCTCAGTTGAGGTTCTCATGTCAGATGACTGTAGGCTATGTCAAGTCGACAAAGCTAACAAGTAGGACACTAACTATAAAAGGGATGTTCGCACCAGAGAATGATGATCTGGAAGGTGTTAGTAAACGTGCCCAAACAACAAAATAAAAACCCACAGATATCTCTGCTCAATCTTCACATGTCTCTCTTCCAGGGCACTGCATGTACTTATTGTATATCCATCTTCCTTCCTGTAGCTGATGAGCTGTTAACAAAGGCAGTCTCTCCCCAGATCAAAATTTCCTTCTCAGTTTGTTTTTGGAATTATTAGCTGTTAACAAAGGCAGTCTCTCTCCAGATCAAAATTTCCTTCTCAGTTTGTTTTTGGAATTGTTAGAAAAATAGCATTAGAAATTTCCTCAGCCATTGGAGATGCAAGTAGATGGACAACCGGGATTCTGAGCTACTGTTGGCTCAACCACTAACACTTCTGCATTTTAATAAGCTGGGATCCAACCAAACTCTAGTAGCATAAGTGAGTAGAATTTCCATGCTCAAGGAGGGTCTTCTGTGGATTGTCTGGATAGGAGCAAAGCAATAACTATTAACCCCACAGTTGTGAGAAGAAAAACCACCAACTGAAATAAGCTTTATTTGTGTGAACATCAGAGTTGAATCCATGTGTGTCTTCCACTAAGGCAGGATTCATGAGAACAGCCTGAACAAATTTTTCAACTCCTTTTTCTAGGGCAAAATCCATAGGGTGGGGGATTTTGCACATAACTGTGGCTATAGAAGTGGAATGTAAGCAAAACAAGGTGGTTTTAATAACCTCCTGAAACACAGGCATGGTTGCTGTTTCCTGAAATGGCTAACGTAGAGCCATTTGTAGTTAAAGTTACAGGTGGATCATAGTGGCCAACTTGAGAAACAGGGGTTAAATTATAAACAGGAATGAACCTATTTTGATTTTTCCATAACATGGGTTTGAAGTCCAAGATACGGGTAGGTGGTTTATTATAACCAGATAGTAATTGACAAGCCAACTTTAAAGGCAAGTACTTGTTTCTATGGGAAAAATCATTGGATCATTAGTAGCAGAAAAAGGGATAGAGAGAAAAGCAATTGGAGAAATACTTGTAGAATATTACTTTAAGATGTGCTACATTTGTCTATGCTGTGAAATATTTGTTTTAATGATGCAAAGATGTGTTACAATCTTTTATGTTGCATTTAACTCTGTGAAGTTGTATGACTTTGTCTGTCTAAAACATCTGATTGGTCCAATAAAGAACTGAACAGCCAATAGCAAGGCAGGAGAAAGATTAGTAGGGAATGCAGACAGAGAGAAAAAATAGAAGTAAAAGAAAGATTTGGAAACAAGAAAGGAGGAGGAGCAAATAAAAGGAGAGGAGGAGCCTAGGAGCCAGTAACCCAGATACACAGCCATCCATGGAGTGAGTGAGTAAGATCTACAGAAGTTAGAGAAAGGGAAAAGCCCAGATGCAGAAGGTAGACATGATAATTCAAGTTAAACAAAGATGTCTATAAACAAGACAAACTAAGGCTGGGCATTTATAAGTTATAATAAGACTCTGTATGATTTATTTGGGAGCTGGGTGGCAGGCCCATCAAAAGAGTAAAGAATAAAAATGACAAAAAATACTAAATGCTAAGAGAATATACAAAGAGAAATGTAAATGTGTATGGATATTGGAAGCAAAGAGGAAAATAAAGCAGTTCTAGAAACACAGAAAACAGGAGAAAATAAAGCTAAATGTAATTCCAAAAGTGGTTGCCCAGGGAACTTAACTGGGAGAGGTTCTCTCTCTCAAGAATAATCGTTGAGGGACACATTGATTCAGTCTTCTGTGTCTACTAGTATCAACTGGAAAACAAGCTCATTTCAGGCCTTGGCACTATGAACACTGAATTTCCTATGGCATACCTCTAAGCAGAAGTACTTTTCTTTCAATGTAATAGAAAAAGGAGCTGTAAGGTGGAAACCTAGGATCATAGGAAAGGTGCGACTTTGAAAATTCTACCCATCTGAAAAGTCACAGTTGCATTTGGAGAGGTCAACAAAACTTGAAAAAGGAAATCAGGAAAGCAGCTCCAAGCCCACGTGGCCATGAAGAATGTGATGAATGATTATTAGATTTTTCTTAGCCTTCTAGAAACCATTTGTCTTTTCATGTGAAGAACTTTCTTTGTATATTTACATGCAGCATGCAGGCAAGTTTCACATTGTAATTCAGCTCTTAGTCTTCCCTGAGCTTACGGCCCTGTGGAGACTACTATCAAGGCTTTCCATGCAGTTGAAGATCACAAAGGGCAAGAATGCATTAAAAGCACATCGACTCCCACTTTGAAATTCAGTTTTCCACAGTTAACTCTATTTTGCAAAAATGGTTGTTTTTTTGGGGGGGGGGGGTTGAGACAGAGTTTCTCTGTATATCTTTGGTTGTCCTGGAACTCACTCTGCAGACCAGGCTGGTCTCGAGCTCACATAGATTTGCCTGGCTCTGCCTCCATTAGGGCTGGGATTAAAGGCATGTGCCACCACCTCCTGGCTAAAAATTGTATTCTTTATACTGATCTAAATAAACTTATCCTGACAAAATTGTCAGTCTGGTATGTCTAGAATTCTCTAGGTGCACATGGTGAGAGGTGGAGGATGGGTCGTAAGAAAAGCAGACCAGTTGCTTTCCTTAGTGTCTTAATGAGGGTTTCTATTGCTGTGAAGAGACACCATGACCACAGCAACTCTTAGAAAGGAAACATTTCATTGCAGCTGGCTTACAGATCTGAGGTTTAGTTCAGTATCAAGGCAGCATGCAGGCAGATAGGGTGCTAGAGAGGTAACTGAGAGATCTACATATTAAACTGCAGGTAACTGTCCAGCACCCTGGGCATAGTTTGAGACCTCCAAGCTGGCCCCCACAGTGACACACTTCTTCCTATAATGCCATACCTAATAACACCACTCACTCTGGGCCAAACATTCAACCATATGAATATATGGGGGCCATACCTAATCAAACCACCACACTTAGTAACTCAAACCATCTTATTTTGCAAAACAAAAATGGGAAAGAAGAGTATCTGTATTTTTCTGTTGCTTAGATTCACTCTTTGGTTAAACTGTCTTTTTCTTTGCATGAGCATAGATTTTTCTGTGAAGGAAACTTTCAGAGTCTTACTTACCCTAATCTCTGGGATGGAGTTAATTCTGCACTGTAAATATTTATAGCTATAGACAGATTTGAAAGATTGATTTTCAGCTAAGATCTGACTTTCCTCTTGGAATTTGCACTGTTAAGCATTTGTTTATCCTTATAACATTGCCTTTGGCTTTCATTTATCACAGAGAGCAAGTAAAACCCAAGAAATTCATACTGGTTGTTAAAGAAATGTTATATTCAACCCTCAATAATCTATATGGTTTAAAGTAAAAATTGATTACAAAATAGTCGAGCATTAATTATTATGATAAATTTTTATGCACTTTTCTAGATCTAGGTATTTATATATTTTCTTTTCATCATTAATACATAGCTCATGTATATAAGTATAGATTCATAAATTCATATTTATGTGTATATACGTATCTAGATTTAATGCTTCAGTGGGCAAGAAAGCTGTATATTTTAAAACAAAGAGAATTTCATAGATCAGTGGTTCTCACCCTGTGGGTCATGATTCTTTGGGGATAGAACAAACCATTTCACAGAGGTCACTTATGAGATATCCTGTGTATCACATATTTACATTATAATTCACCACAGTAGCAACATTTTATGATTGGGGTCACCACAGCATGAGAAATTAAAGAGTCCCAGCATTAGGAAGGTTGAGAAGCACTCTGATAAATGACCAGAATACTTAACTTGAGACCTTCCGGGGCCTGACGTCTCTTTCTTCCCCAATTCCTTGAGGACTCTTCAGCACTGACAGGAACAACACTCACTCCTTTATCCCTTCTCTTCTCAAAGTCCAGAGCACTTTATTTGGGACCCCACTGGCCATACTGGCCTGGATTCAAACAAGTAGATGATGCTCTTCACTCTCCTTCCTTTCTACTATTGCAAATTCCCTAAGTTTATTTCCAGCCCTGGTGTGGGACAATTGTCTATACTCTGTCAACCATGTTTTAAATAAACGCTGATTGGCCAGGCAGAAAGTATAGGTGGGTCAACCAGACAGGAAGTAGAGGCAGGGCTATGAGAACAGGAACATTCTGGGGAGCAAGAAGCTCCTTCTGCAGTTCTGCCCAAACTACCGAAGAAGCAAGATGTGAGTTGCCCCACTGAGAAAGGTACTGAGCCATGTGGCTAACATAGATAAGAATAATGGGTTAATATAAGCTACAGGAGCTAATAAGTACCCTGAGCTAATGGGCCAATCAGTTTTATAACTTATGAAGACCTCTGTGTAATTTTCTTTGGGGCTTGCCAGCTGTGGGGTATTGGGTGGGACAGAAACCCCAACAAGCCTGCCCTTCATGTTACACAGCTCCTGGGGTCACAGATCACCTACAGGAACCTGCCTCCCCTCTCTGACTCCACTTGCTGGGGAATCCTCAGATCTTCATGACAAAATTCCCTTTTCTCCTTTTTGTGGACCTTCTCAGTGACACCCTCAGTCAATTCTCATTTGTTAAAAATAGCCCCTAGTTTCTAGAAATACATTTTACTGCCAGAGGCCATTCCTGGCAAGGACTCAGGATTTCTCCCTATCAGGGATCCTTCACCTACCACACTCTTTTAAGATCTAGAGAGGACAACAGAAACCAAGAAATGAAACACCAATCTAAAAGGACAAGACCATATATCAACCCCTGGAATTACAAGTATCCCAAACTCAAATGTCTAAACACCACCACATAAACACAATTCAAAAGAGCCAGGAAAATATGTATTCTCCAGAACTCAATAACCCTACCATAGTAACCAACATTGGTGATATGAGCAAATCCATTAATAAAGTCTTAATGCACCAACAAAAAGTGAAAGGAAATGAAGAAAATAGTTAAATATCTGAAAGTAGAAATAGAATCATTAATGAAAACCCAAACTGAGGGAACTCTGAAAATGAAATTTAAGAACTACAAGAACTTCAGAAGTAAATTTTAACATAATACAAAAGATGGGAGAGAAAATCTCAGACACTGAAGATAAAATAAAAAAAATGATCCATGTTTAAAGAGAATATTAAATCTTAAAATTCCAGGTAGGCACAAAGTAATTAGGAAATATGAGACACCCTGAAAAAGCCTATTTACAAATAGTAGGAAGAGAAGAAGAAGCGAAGGTTAAAAACACAAAATATAGTTTCTGTAAAATCGAAGAAGAAAAATTCTTTAACCCAATAAAGGAGATGCCTATCGAGGTATAAGAGACATACAGAGCACCATATAAATTGTACCAGAAAGAAAAGTCCCCTTAAACATACTAATCAAAATACTAAATGTACAGAACAAAGAAATAATGTTAAAAGTTGAAAAGGGAAAAGATTAAGTCACTTATAAAGTCAGACCTAATAGAATAGCACCTGACTTCTCAATGGAGTCTCTAAAAGCCAGAAGGGACTGGACTGATGTTCTACAAAATCTGAGACCACAAGTGCCAGCCCATAATATTATACCCTGCACAACTTTCAATCACAATAGGCAGAAAGACATTCCATGATTAAATCTAATTTAAGCACACCTGTCTACAAATTCAGCTTTACAGAATGTGATAGACAAAAAACTTCAACATGAAGTGGTTGACCACACCCAAGAAAACATAAGGAATATATAATCCCAGATCAGAAAATCAAGAGTTGGAAATATACCACCAACAACACCACAACCTCCTCCTCCACCACCACCACCACCACTCCTCCTCCACCACCACCACCACCACCACCACCACCACCACCACCACCTTTACCACTCCCACAACAAGAACAACAAAATAACAGGAATCAACAAACACAGTTCACTGATAACTCTCAACCTCAAAGACTGTCAACCTCAAAGACTCAATTTCTCAATAAAAAGAGACACAGACAGAATAAATGGGAAGACAGGATCTATTCGTCAGCTGCATCCAAGAAACACATCTCAACATTAAGGATATTATGGGTATAAAGAAAAATATCCAAAGCAAATTAACCAAAGAAGAAGGCCAGTATAACCCATTTTAATATCTGACATGAGGCTTCAAACCAAAACTAATGAGAAGAGATAAAGAAGAACACTACATCCTTATCAAAGAAAAAAAATTCACCAAGAGGATTTTGCAATTTAAACATTTATGCATCAAACAGAAGGACATCCAAGTCCCTAAAAGGAACACTGCTATGGCTAAAATCACATATTGATGCTCACACAGTGAGAGAAGTTAATTTCAATACTCCATTTTCACCAGTAGACAAGTCATCCAGACAAAAACTAAACAGAGATATACTGATGCTAAATAACATCATAAAGTAGTTGGTCAGAGGAGCCATGTGTAAAATTCCATCCAATCCAGGCAAATCCCAATAATATCATCACAAACTAGTGATAAGGCCTTATTGCTACAAACAACACCTACTTAACTCACGGCTGGTGCCTAGTGTTCATAGTACAGAAAGGTACTGTGCACACTGCCAGAGGAGAAAGGTAAACACCAACCCAGATACAAACTCTGCTATCTACAGTGGTGACTTAACTACAAGATATGATGGTGTAATAGAGGAACAAAAGTTGAGGGAGTAACTCACCTCTGTCTGATTAGATTTAAACTCCACTCTATGAGAGCAAACCCATGTCCTACCTGGCCCAGTTGCCAACAACCTGAGACTAGATAGACTACCATGAGCCTAGGGGCAGACCAAATACTACTAGTCTGGTAAAGGGACATAGCAATAAAACCATCCCTAATACACTCTGTTATACTCATAGATCAGTGCCTTGGTCAGTCATCGTTACAGAACCTTCCTCCTGTAGTAAATGAGAACAGAGAACCATTTCTGGATGCTACGCAGAGAGTGGGAGACCTTGAAACAGTCAAAGTGTGATGTCTCCATCAGATTCTTCCCTCAGGACTCAGGGAACTATGCCAAAGAAGAAGCAGAATGATTGGAAGAGCAAGAAGAGATATAAGACACCAAAGAAAGAAGGCTTTCAAGACACAGTGTACATACGGACTCACAGAGACTGTGGCAGCATGTGTAGGGCCTATGCAGGACCAAGTCAGATGGGTCCCCAGTGCTCAGAGGGGAAGTAGACATAAGATGCCGTCCTGTGCACAGCAATTTTATGTCCAGATGATAACCTTTGACAAAAGAGAAATTAGTTTTCTCTAACGGAATCTCAATGTATAATCAAACTACAGTGAAGGGCAGGTTCTATGCTCACCAGTAGGAGGTTAATGAATCATGAATGCAATGTCAATGGAATTTTGGGTGTTTTTCAACTCATAGTGCTTTGCTGGAGCATTTTTTTAAACTTACAGATCTTTTACTTATATATTCTGGTTTTCAATTTTGTTTTGATGGCTTTTCTGTGTGTGTAATGTGTGTATATCTATAGCCATGTGTCTTTCTTGTGCTTTTTCTTTAGCTAGTTTTTTTTTCTGTTTGTTTGTATTGTCCTATTCTGACTTGGCTGTTTTTACTTTGTCTTATTTCATTTTATTGTCATTATTATTTAGATGCCTGTATTCTAAATGAGAAAGAAAGAAAGAGTGTAGATTTGGGGGAATTAGTAAGGATCTGGGAGGAATTGGGGAAGAGGAAATTGTAATCAGAATATACCATATGAAAGAAATTCTATTTTCAATAAAACATACTGAATTAAACAATAATACATAATACTGAAAATAATTTTAGAAACTCTAATAAAATTAGGAGGTGAAATCTACTGTTTGATCTGATGCCTCCTCCCTTAGCCTATACTCAGAGACTAGGATTTAAAGTAATGTATGACATTGCTTCTTCTTAACTATTATCTGAAAGAATTGATCTAAATCATCTATTAAAATTTTATTCTGGCAAAGGTCTTTCCCTATTTAAGAATCCCTTACTTAAAAAAAAAACAAGAGAAGATTTTTTTAAGATGATGAAAAAAGGACGAAAAAAATATTTACAATTATATAGACAACATGAAAATAAAATTATAAAAATAAAAGTATAAGAATATCTTAATCACAAAATAGGTGACTAGCAAGGACATACAAATATCTGAAAAATAATTTAAAAAAATTAAAAAGAGCTGTCAAGAGGGCTCAGGGGCTAAAAGCACTTGCCATTCAAGACTGATTGTCTGTATTGTAGCCCTGGAGCTCAGCCATGTGAAAAGTTCATGTGCATTTGAATCCCAGCACTCCTGTGGAAAGGCAGGCAGTAGAGATGGGAGTCGCTGCTAGAATCCAGGGGACCAACAAGACTAGACTATGCAGGGCAGAACCAAGAGACTCTGCCTCAGAAGCAAGGTGGGAAAAAATTACTGGTCATGGCCTACACCGAACAACAAGGCACATGCAGGCACATACGCACATATACACTTATATCATACACACACTCACACACACAATTTTTTTTTTGAAAAATAAAAACCTAGGATGGTGATAACTCCAGTAGTTCCTTTATTGTACAGGATTGTTTTGGCTATCCTATGGTTTCTGTTTTTCCATATGAAGTTGAGCATTGTTCTTTCAAGGTTTGTAAAGAATTGTGCTGAAATTTTGATGGGGAATGTGTTAAATCTGTAAATTGCTTTTGGTAAAAGAACCAGTTTTACTATGTTAGTCCTACCCATCCATGAGCGTGGGAGATCTTTCCAACTTCGGATATCTTTAATTTTTTTCTTCAAAGACTGGAAGTTCTTGTCATACAGATCTTTCACTTGCTTGTTTAAAGTTACTCCCGAGATATTTTATGTTATTTATGGCTATTGTGAAGAGTGCTGTTTCCCTGATTTCTTTCTCAGCTATTTTATTGTTTGTATGTAAGAGGGCTACCGATTTTTATGAGATAATCTTGTATTTAGACACTTTGCTAAAGGGGTTTATCAGCTGTAGGAGTTCACTGGTAGAATTTTAGGGATCGTTATATAAATGTTATCATGTCATATACAAATAGTGATACTTTGACTTTTTTTTCCATTTATATCCCCTTGATCTTCTTTTGTTGTCTTATTGCTTTAGTTAGAACTTCAAGTACTACTGTATTGAATATATATGGAGAGAGTGGACAACTTTGTCTTGCTCTTGATTTTAGTGGAATTGATTTGACTTTCTCTCCATTTAATTTGATGTTGACTGTCAGCTTGCTGAATATTGCTTTTACTAAAAGACCTCACTCTACATAAGTCCAGTTACGCTGAACTTGATAAAAGAGAAAGTGGGAAGTAACCATGAATGCATTAGCACAGGAGACAACTTCTTGCATAGAATACCAGTATCACAGACACTAAGATCAACAATTAATAAATGGGACATCATGAAACTTAAAAGCTTCTTTAAAGCAAATCGAACTATCAATAGGACAAAATGACAGCCTTCAGAATGGGAAAAGATTCTCACATCTTGACAGAGGGGTAGTTTCCAAAACATATAAAGAGTTCAAGAAACTAGACAACAAAACCACAAATAATCCAATTCAAAAATGAGGTACAGACCTAAACAGAGAAATCTCAACAGAAAAATCTTAATGGCCAACACTTAAAGAAATGTTTTACATTATTAGCCATCAAGGAAATGCAACCCAAAAATAACTCTGCAATTCCATCTTAAACACCTATCAGAATGGCTAAGACCAGAAACACAAGTGACGACTCATGCTGGAAGGGATGTAGAAAAAAGGAAACATTCCTACATTGCTGGCCGGAGTCCAATCTTGTACAGTTACTTCAGTAATAAATACGGCGCTTTCTCAGAAAACTGGGAATCAGTCTATCTCAAAACCCAGCAATACCACTCTGGGCATATACCCAAATGATGCTCAGTCATAACAAAAGGACACTTGCTCAACTATGTTCTTAGCAGCTTTAACTGTAATAGTCAGAATCTGGAAATACCCTAGATGCCCCTCACTCTAAGAATGGGTAAAGAAATGTGTTATATTTACACGGTGGAGTATTACTCATCTGTTAAAAACAAATGACCTCAGAAAATTTGAAGACACATGGATGGAACTAGAAAAAAAAATCAGCTTTAATGGGGTGATCCATACCCAAAATGATAAGCACAGCATATACTCACTCATACAGGGTGATTAGCTGTAAAATAAAGGATAACCAGGCCACAATCCACTGAGCCAGAGAGTCTCTCTTCCAAGAGGAAGAGAGATGTGATGAGAATGGTCATATATACAGTCACATTGTGAGGTAATTCTACATTCTCTTCTCAAACTGAAAATAGAAATCGCTCCCTCCTCACAGAGTGGCTAATGTGACTTGACTGAAGGATTAATGTGTTTAGCAAAATGACCAGTAAATCTTTAATTAAAATGATTCATTGCCACTCATGTACAGGGACATGAAAATAGGCACAAATACTTTAATAAAATGTTAGGCAACATTGATGTCATATTTAATAGTCTTTGACAAGCATTGAACGGGTTTTGTTTGTTTGTTTGTTCATTTAACACAAGAGTGAACTGTAGGAGGAAGGCGCTTGTTGGTTCCTGGCAGCTTAGCCGTGAAATAATCACATAGAAACTATATTATTTAAATCAGTGCTTAGCCCATTAGCTCTAGCTTCGAATTGGCTAACTCTTACATCTTAATTTAACCCATCTCAAATAATCTGTGTATTACCATGAGGTCGTGGCCTACCAGCAAAGTTTCAGCATGTCTGTCTCTGGTGGGGCGACATGGCTTCTCCCTGACTCTGCCTTCTTTCTCCCAGCATTCACTTTAGTTTTTCCTACCTACCTAAGTTCTGCCCTATCAACAGGCAAAGGCAGTTTCTTTATCAACCAGAGGTATTCACAGCATACAGAGGGTAATACCACATCGACCTAGAAATTCCAGATTGGAACTAAAATAAATTATATGTTCCTAGATTTTTCTTCAGCAATGACAGGCCAGTTCTAAGCCTTTTTGTCTCAGTATGTCATTCCATGAGATAAACTGCTCATGTATAAACACATACACATACACATATGTATATATTAAAGAAAAAAAGTCTAAAGCAAACAAACAAAACTCCCTCATGAATAGTAAAAAGGGAGCTTCATCTGTTTTATAATAAAATCTAGATTTAATTTTAAACAATTGATTATGAATTTCTATATGCCAAAACTGAGTTCATTTCTGATGAACTCAGAAATGATCACTTTTCTGGTGATAAGTTCATTATTTGAAACAATGTGTCTTAACATACACACACTTCTTAAGTGCTTGACTCAAAAACAAAAAAATAATACATGACTTATGTTCAGTGAACTATTTGATTTATAAATATACTGGTATTTCTTATTATATAAAATAACTGAGTAATTTAATCACATTGTTTATTTCTTTATGGAACATAAGATTTTGTTAGCATATGATGTGGGAGAATTATCTGTATTCTGTCAATCATGTATTTTAATAAAACGCTGATTGGCCAGGCAGGAAGTATAGGCGGGTCAACCAGACAGGAAGTAGAGGCGGGGCAATGAGAATAGGATAAGGCGAGGGAGGAGAAAGCTCCCTTAGCCATTCCTGCGCAGGCCACCTAAGAGGCAATATGTAAGCTGTCACACTGAGAAAGGTACTAAGCCCATGTGGCTAATGTAGATAAGGATAATGGGGTAACATAAGTTATAAGGACTAACAAGAAGCCTGACCTAATGGACCAATCAGTTTATAACCTTATGGAGTCCTGTGTGTGACTTCTCTTTGGGATTTGCCGGTTGTGGGGTACCTGGCGGGACGGAAACCCCAACAAGCCGGCCCCCTCATATTACAAGCATAGACCTGTTAGAATGAAAATAACGGTTTCTAGTTAAGAGAATAGATTCTCTAACCTTGGTGGGGTCACATTCCAATAGATCTAGATTTGTCACTTTGACTGGCTTTCCTTAAGCCATGCTATAAAGATGGTGGAATAACCACTCTAATGAGATACTGTACTACACTTTTCCTCTTTAATGAGATACTATACTTTCCTCCTCATAAATCTTTTTTTTTAACTTTTATGTATCTCTCATATAATACATTCCAACCTCAGGTTCTCCTCCTTCCACCCGTCCACCCCTCACCAAGCCTCCTTTTCTCCAAATCCACCTGCCCCTATAGCTATCCATAACAGAACAGGCCTTCCAGGAACATCAAGGGAACAGAACAAGTTACAATAAGATACAATAAGACCAGGCACAAACTCTCCCATCAAGGCTGGATAAGGCAACCCAGCAGGTGGAAAGGGGTCCCAAAAGCAGACAAAATAGTCAGAGATACCTACACTCCCACTGGAAGAAGATTCCCCCAAAACACCAAGCCGACGACCATAACATATGTGGAAGACCTAGCATAGACCCATGCAAGCTCCACTACTGCCACTTCAGTTTCTGTGAGTCCTTGTGAACCCTGCTTAGTTGATTCCCTAAACTGTTCTCTCCAGTTGTCCTTGACCCCTATGGATCCTATAATTCATCCTTTCTCCTTCCAAAAGGTTCTCAGAGCTTTGAGGGGGACTCAATGGAGACCTCCAACCTGGACTCTTTATCCACCTAGTGTTTGGTTATGGATCTCTGTATCTTCAATTGCAGGAGGCAGCATCTCTAAAGACTTCTGGACTAGGTACCAACCTATGAGTATAGTAGAACATCATTAGCAATCATTTAACTGGTTTTTTCCAGTCATATTTGGTTCTAACCTAGGTCTCAGAGATGTCCAGCTTACAGTTCCTGGTGATCCAGTATCAGTCATGCGCTCCCTCTCATTGACTTCAAATTAGACTAGTCATGATTTGACCAGTCCCACAAGTTCATTGTCACCATTTTTCCAGCACATCTTATAGGTAAGACAGATTTGTAGGTCGAAGGTTTTGTGGTTTGGATGCTGTCCAGTTACACCACTGGAAGCCTTGTCTGGTTACAGAAGATGGCCGGTTCAATCTCCATAGTGCAGTAGCTTTCAGGGAATCAGGGCAGCAGGCCCAGAGCTTATAAGTCAGCCTGCTTGTTTGCATTATTTAAAATCATATAACTTCCATTTTCCTTTCTATCTATTTTCTATGTTTTACTTAACACTATGTTGGGTTTTTGAACTTTCTTTAAAGGCCCCTCTCCTGTTGTATGTGTGGTTACTGTCTGTCATGTGTCTGAACTTGATGCCAGCTTACATGGAATACTTTTTTTCTTCTCTCCACCATTTTTCTCCTTGAGGCAGATGTTGGGACAGTACTTCTATCCTGAGGTCTTTCTATTAAAATCTGGTAGCGGATGTATTTATAAAATAGGTTGTGATATTAGTATCAATCTGTATCTTTATCCCCTAACTTATCGGGTGATTTATGCTAAATATATGTGACTTTCTGTATGCCAATCCTGCTTCAAAAAAGTGGAGGTAAAAAACAAATGAGTTTCTCAAGTGCCCCCTTTTCTATTACTTTTTTATGAAGATTGTTTTCTTCTTCACTTTTTTTGTCATTTAAAAGAAACAGCTATTTCCTGATATAAAACAATTCTGATGATGAAACTTGCCCTCCCTTTTCTTGATCTTGCCTTCATGGCAAAGGGTTCACCCTTAAGAAAGTGCACATAGAATGGATGGAAGGGCCAAAGGTGACTTTCTTCTGTTCTGAGCCCATACTCATCATACTATGTATCCTACCATTGTTTTAACCTTAAACTGCACCTTACTATTGTCTTGTGTTTGTGGACAATAGCAAAGTGTGTTAGGATTTCTTATGCTGTGAAGAGACACCATGACCATGCAACTCTTACAAAGAAAACAGTTAATCCTGGTGACTTGTTTATAGTTCAGAGGTTCAGTCCATTATCATCATGGCCAGACATGGCAGCACGCAGGGAGACACGATGCTGAAGAGGTAGCTGTTCATGCTGAAATGCAGGCAACAGGAAGCGAACTGTCACACTAGGAATAACTTGAGCATATGAGACCTTCAATCCTACCTGTCCTCATAATGACACAATTCCTCTAACAAGCCCATTTCTTCTCCAACAAAGCCACACCTCCTAATAGTGTCACTTCCTTTGGGGCCATTTTCTTTCAAACCACCACATCCAGTTTTCTTAGCTTTTCCAACCTGACTGAGGGTCTTCCATGTTCACTTTTTTTTTTATCATGGTCCATGTGTGCCACTTATCTTTCAACATGGAGAATATGAGAATTCACTATCTTCTACCTCTAACTACAGCTTCTGAGTAGTGCCTGTCATATATAACCTGCATTTTTCTGTGACCTAATGACATTAAAAGCTTAAAGCATTTACCTGTACTTTTAATTGCAATACAAACTCAACTCACATTGTATTTAAGTAAAGCGTGAGAGAAAATTGTTGATCTGTATATATGTCTGTAAATCCAGAGGTGAAACCATTACCTGATGAGGAGCTTTATTAGCTTCCATAACGCTTTTAAGCATTATGTAGTAACGTATGTAGTCTCTTTAGCTGGCTTGGCTGTATTAAAGTCAGTGTTCAATTCAACTTTGTCAAAAAAAGTTCACACTCTTTGTATGGTTTTGCTTGTTTCTCTTGGGTTTGGCTTTTCATACTAGGACAAGTCATGTGACAGTGAGACAACCATCTCAAATTTGACTGTGTAGCTCCTTGTTTAAATACTGTGAGAGTTTGTTCCATTCCTACCCACAAGAATTTCAGCAAATCATTGCTGGGGTGATTTGATCCATTTGCTTGAGATGTGTTTCTATAATGGAGCTTCCTGGGATCCGGTGGAAGCACTTGGGTTGGTCATCACCAGATTTGCTCTCCTCACTTCTGTAGGAACACAGAGAGAGAGAGAGCCCATCTGAAACCAGAGTTCAATTGAAGGGTAATTTTGTAACTACTATCAAAGTAGAACTCAATAACAGAGACAAGCACTTTGTTTTCTAATAGTAAAAATATGGTGATTCATAAAGTTATTGAAGAACACATAAGCATGACAATAATCATGGAAATGAAGTAATGTTAATAGTCTCTTTTTAGAAGGGTATTTTTATAAATAGTTGTATTATTGAGGGAAAAGAAGTATGTCTCTGTTTGACAGGGTCTGATAACCTGTATGATGATGCAATGACAAATCTCTAGTATCAGCTTCTCATAACAGGTACCTCCCAGGAACCAGGAAAGTATTTTTCTATAATATGCTGCTTTCTTAAAAACAAAGGCAACTCTGTTTAAATTCCATGAGTAATTGTGTCTAGTCTCTAAGACAAAGTAAAAGACTCTGAATGCAGGGAAGATTTTTATATAGTACTAATTAGCAAAGAGAGAAGACAAATGAACTGATCAAAGTCTTTCTCACAGATAAGAAAATATAGTAGATTCTCATTCTTTGTCAGTTTTTGTGGTACACGGCTATACGTCTCATTGTGCTAGGGAGACTGAGGCAGGAGGCCAACATAAGCTATTAGCAATAGTCTCTGTATAATTCAACAAGTAAGACCTGCAAATCCAAGCATACTACTTCTTATGTCTTGTCGTATTAGGTCCAGTATTAACAGTCACTCCTGAGAACATTCACAATAGTCAAACACGGTGGTTAACATTTAATGACATGAAGCAGTTTGTGTTATTTTAGACGTAACAAGAATAATAATACCAATCCAACTGCCTAAAAGTTAAACATATAATTATGAGAGATTCTACTTTTATTAACAAATAAGACTTATCCAAATATTTAAAAATGAAATAAAATGTGTAATGTTCATTAATTTTTAATTCATATTTTTAAAACTATTTCTATGAATATCCTATAAAGAAAGGAATACTTTGAAAGCATAAAAACATATTTTTTATTTTAGTTTAGATTTTTAAAATAAAAAATTACTATGAAGTTTTGTGTATATTCAATATAATTGTACCTTGTTGTTTCTTCATTTTTTATAATAACTGCTAATGACAGAATGTAAATGAAGTGAAAAATACTACTACAACATACTTACTTGCTAAACAATATGCTATTTATTAAAGGAATAAGAATGTATACATTATGGATGTTGTCTTCATTATTCATCTTTACATATGTTGACAATCTGTCAACAAAACAATAAGACATCTGAAAGAAAAATTAAATTTAGTTTTCAGCATGTTGCTAGTTTTCAGTCTCATGAAATCATAGTATTATACCCATGAGAGAATTTAAGATGTCCCCAGAAGCAGCACTGAAAGTCTTTCCACTAGAGAAAAGCATGTGCTGAAAGAAAAATGAAAATAAGAGTTAGCCAGTGAATCAGAAAACGAGGAGCTGTTATAGTAGATGCAGTTAGTCCCGGTCTTCTGAACTGTTTGTTACTCTAACTCTTTCTGAACTCTTTCGCTAACATATTACTAATGTGATTATTCCTTGACGGATATCCAGGGCACCCGACTAAAAGTTCATAATAATGAACATTTCTCCCCCCACACATTTTTTTATTGATTCTCTGGTAGTTTCATATCACAATCCCCTCACAGTACTTCCATGTCTGCCTCCCTCTTGTGACCCCCCCCCAAAAAAAAACCAAGAAGTAAAGAATTAGAAGGAAAGGAAGAAAGGAAGGAAAGAAGGAAAGAAGGAAGGAAGGAAGGAAGGAAGGAAGGAAGGAAGGAAGGAAGGAAGGGAAGAAGGAAGGAAAAAAGGAAGGAAGGCAAGTCATTAGTGTTATTTATATTCTTACTGGAACATGATTTAGTGGTCTACCCCTTAAGTAGAATTGAGTCCTTCTTCTCCCATACTTCTGCCAGAAGCTACCAATTATAGAGAGATACTCCAGCATCTCCACCACACTTTTTGAAGAGTTCTCCTCAGTGACTTCCTGTGTTGGCTGTTATTTTAGGGGATGGGATAGAGGGGATGTCACAGAAACCTTTCATGTCCTTCATTCCCAACGGTACATTGACAATCACCAATATCATAGCAAAAGTTGTATCCTTGCTCTTCACAGTCAGCCAGAGCGCGGGCATGGTTCTCCAGCCAATTTCTGGCAATGGCACAGACCACGAACATAGCCCGCTGTGGCAGTAGTACTGCGAATCAAACAAGGTCCTCATAGGCTGCCCAGACCATAACATTAGCACGGCCTCAGGCCATACACATCAATACAGGATATCAATGTCATTTCAGACTCTAGCACAGACCATAGACTTCTGCATGGTTCTTGATGATAACATGGGCCACAGAAATCGTCTGGTCCCCAGTAGGGTGTGGCAGCCCTTTAGGGCGTGGGTGGTCATAGACCTAGCTGGCTCACTGCAGCTGCCGGCTCTTCTGCTGGCATAATCACCCCAGGTCTGGCTCAATAAGCAACTCAATGAATTTAAGCTTCAGTGTGAAATTCAGATATCATAAACTTATACGTATTTCTAGATTTTTGAGCTCTTTGGAAGAAATCAAACTGACACCAGTCAATTCATCTTGCTCTAAATGAATTCAGCATTTCTAGTTGTATCCTCATCGGTGAAGTGATTTGTATAGGGTGTGACTTGAATATATGAATATATGTAAAACGAACAGTGCCTGGACCAAAGCAAGGCTTTGGCAAATGAGGTTGATCCTTCCACTCCTGTCGTCACTATTGTCCCTTATCACGTCTGGCAGTGGCAGTAGTGTAGAGGCGGTGTTCTATGGGTTGTATCTGCCCCTGGTTTGCAAGGTCTGTATATGCAGGCATTCACATTGAAAGGCCATCTTACTTCAAAGTTTGCAGAGTGGTTCAGACCACATCCTGCCCGCAGAGTTTCCTGGTTTCTACACTGCCACATTTCCACATGAGAGACACTTAGCTCTTTAATTTGCATTTCCCTGACAGCTAAGCATGGTGAGCACTTTTTGCCATGTTTATTTTTTCTTCTGAGAATTCTGTTCAGACTCACAGTCTTTTTGGGGGGGAGCTATTTTTTCTTCCTTTTTTTGGTCACTCTTTGTCTCTTGAGTTATTCATTATGTATATTAAGTCTCTTATGGATGTATATGTATATATATTCTTTCCAACTCTGTGGGCTTGCTTTGCTCTATAGAAGTTCCCTCTCACCCCTAAAAGTCACAGCTTATCAAAACCCCAGTAATAGTAACAGACAAGGGAAACCTCTCTTTGAGTTGTTGGTCAGGTGCCCAAAAGACTCTCAAAACAATTTAGACTGTTGGGATTGCCCTTGGTTGATTCCCACAAATTGAAGGTTGCTGAAATCACCACACACTTCAGACACAGGATTTGGAGGAATTGAACTCAACTGACATGAAAGAATTGTCCCCGAGGGTAGCTTTTCTAGTATGAGAAGGTATAAGCTGCCAAAGAAAAAGAGGAATCAGAAGTCCTACTCAATGGTAAATCCCCTGGACCACAATGACAGGCCCAGGATGACATTCCCAATGGTGCAATTAGTAGCACTTATATCTTGGGGGCAAGCAAAGCTGTCCAATTTGACCTAAAGTTCACTCAACAGAAGAGAATCTTGAGTGTAGGCATTATGTTGTCAATGTACCAGTCAGGGCTGGGCACTCCATGGTCACCATCTGTTGCCAAGGGCAAGTTTGTTGATGAGATATGCTACACTTATCTGTGCATATAAGGAAATGTATGTACAACACAGTTTAAAGCTATATTGATTTAGGAAAATGGCAGTAGTGGGTCCTCATCTAGGGTCTACAATCACACTTTGGCAGCTTTATCAAAGGAATTTTCTGAGACTGTGGTGTGGGTCCTGTTGTGCCTATGCTGCTTTGACAGCCCACTTCGGGTATACATCACCCATGACACACACAAGCTCTCCTTACTGACTGTGACGCTGACCCTCCTGCCTTGGGTCCTACCTCAGTTGATACTGCTGCAGTGTTCCTCCTGTCTATACCTGGACTGGTGGCAGGGATGTAGAAGGAGATATGGAAAATAACACGTGTCTTTAACAAATTACTAGCATTACTACCACCATACTGACAGTGATAAATTGATAACTGGGTAAAATGAGAGGGGCAGTACCGTAAAATTGAGCAACGACTGATTATTTAGTGCTAAAAAGACCACATTGACTATAAACAATATTCAGATGTGTGCTGCTTTAGTATTTCAGACTTTTGACATAACATACAAGATAAGATAGGCCTGTCTTTTTTCCCATGACAAAAGATGGTAAGATATACACCAGGTGTTTTCCCTTGCTGTGCTTGCATTAGCTTAAGCTAACTGGAAACATCACCTCCTTATGTTCTTGCTTGCTTTAATAATAAAATGGAGAAGTGCTTTGTTTGCACTACTTTTGAGCTCAAACGCATGGAGTCCACAGGTACCTGACTTAGGTCTTAGGGATATCTTTCAATGGTGGAGACTTAGCCTTGCTGGCCACAGGGCTTGTTGAACGAGGCAGAAACTGAAAGTGTTTTACTCTTTTATTTTTTAAGTGTTGATCTTTCTAACATAGCTAATTCTTTCATTGCATCTTTCCACTGCAGTGCATTTGCTGTGCTGGGTTAGTAGCTGGCACTGTAATAACTCTGTGCAGATGTTTGCCAAGAGCATGTTGGGGCTTCTTCCAACCTTGTCGAACCTGGGTATCTATTCACTTTCCAATTCTTGGTCAATCTTCCCAGATGCTACTGCACTTGAATAGTCAATCAACTGCAAAGTGTTGTTGATGAAAACCAAACAAACAGGTAAATGAACTTAAGGTGTTGTGTGTGTGTGTGTAACAAACATGTTTAGAAGAACAAATCATGAAGTCAAGAGGGAGAAAGGGGCATGACGGGAGTTGGAGGGGAGAAAAGACAGTAGAAATGATACAAATATGGTACTCGCGTATAAGATTTTCGGAAAATAAAAAGTATAAATTATAAAAGAGCGAAAGGAAGGGAAGGAGGAAGGGAGAGGGTGTGAGAAAGAGAGGGAGGAAGGGGGAGAGAGAGAGAGAGAGAGAGAGAGAGAGACAGAGGGAGAGAGAGAGAGAGAGAGAGAGAGAGAGAGAGAGAAGCCAGGTAGTGGCACACGCCTTTAATCCCAGCATGTAGGAGGCAGAGGCAGGTGAATCAATGTGAGTTAGAGGCCAGCCTGGTCTAAAGAATGAGTTCTTGGACAGCCAAGTACAAGTACATGGAGAAACCCTTGTAATCCCAGCCTCGGTCTCCATCTTTGGAGGCCCTTCCCCTGTGCCCCTCGAACCTTGACTGCTCCTCCAGAAAGGTCAAGTTAGCCCACCAAACCATGACCCTTCACCAGGGAAGGTCAAGACCACTCCCATAGACTATTTAAACTGCTCCCCAGAAAATAAACAAGTGGTTTTTCCTCTTCCTCTTGGGTGGGTAGTCATTGGCAGCTTCCCGATTCCCCTCAGGGCCACCCAGGAGCACAGGTGTCTAATTAAACCTGAATATCTTTTAATCTGGTCTGATTTGGCTCGATTGAGATTATTTTGCGTTGATAGAGTGCTTGGTTAGGAAATATTCCTAACAACCCTATCTTTAAAAAGAAAGCAAAACAGAAGACAAAGAGACATTTAGCTAAGGAAATTGTACCTCAGACACAGCTAAGTAATGAAAATGGCTACCTCTATTCCAGGAAGCTAACAGCTGCTGCCTCAGAAGGAAGCTAAGGAGAGCTTACTGCCACCTCTCTTTCCACCTGGTGACTGAAGTCCTGCATGTTTCAGAAATCACTAGTTCCTGAGCTCGCTCTCTGTAGTCTCCACCAATCTCCCTTCGTTCCCTCCTCAACTCCCTGCCAGTCTGGTAACATGGATTTCCCACGGATATGAAATATGAGTGCAAGGATGGTCCCTGTAACATCATTGTTTATGCCACTGGCTTCTCTAATGCAAGCTGTTGGAGTACAGGTGTTTAGAGTATATCCATATGGTTCTTTGGATTTCCTCTCTGTCTGTTGTTAGGTTCCCTGCTTCATCTCTTGTTCTGATTACTATGTACCAAGAGAATTTTTTCTCTGGCACAGTTTATTTGGTGTTCTGTGTGCTTCCTGAACCTTGACAGGCACCTCTTTCATTAGGTTTTGGAAAATTTCTTCTATGGTTTTTGTTGAAAATATTTTTTTTTGCAGTGGACATGGGTTTCTTCTTTTTCCTCTGGATCTATTATTTATAGATTTTGGCTTTTGAGAATGTCCCATATTTCTTGAATGTTTTGTGCCTGGATTTTTTTTTCATTTTAGATTTAACATATTCTTTGACTGAGGAATCCATGAGGTTTCTGTTTGAGTTCCTATATTTTTCATTTCCATATTTACCTCAGTTTCACTTTTATTTGTTGATTCTGTTTCTCCTTTCAGGTCTTGAACTATTTTACTCATTTCCTTCCACTGCTTGGCTTGTGTTTTCATAGTTTTCTTTAAGGGATGTTTTCATTTCTTCTTTAAGGACCTCTATCATATATATAAATGGTATTTTAAGGTCCCCCTCTTGTGCTTCAGCTACCTTGCCTTTTTCAGAACCTGCTGTAGTAAGGTTGCTGGGCTCTAGTGGAGACATATTGCCTTGGCTGTTACTGTTTGTGTTTCTAACGCTGGCATCTAGGCATCTATCTGGGTTAGGGATGACTGTAAGTCTAGATGATGATGTCTGGTCTTTTTTTGTTTTGTGGGTGTCCTGCTTATTGGTTTCTATTTTCCCCTCTGATTTTTAGGAGAGTGTGGATGCTGTGTCTTGCCTGGTAGAGAATACTTCTAGCATCCTGCCAGGTTTGGTCACTGTGGGGTTTCTAGTTCAATGTGTTTTTAGGTGTTGGGCATTGACGCTTGAGAATGGAGATGGATTAGAAGCAGGGAGGTGCTGAGGAGGTCCACAGGAGAGAGGTAAGCAGGTTGTTTCACCAGGATCTGCCTAGCCCACTGGGAATATGGGCAGAAAGTGAGCAGAGGTCACATCAAGCAGTTTGCTATAGAGTTGGGGTGAGACTGGGGTGGGGGTGGGGGGATTAGGTTTGGTGGGAAGGAGAGTGAAGATCTGAAGCTTGCATACCTGTTGTGTTGGCCTATGTACTTCCCTGGCAGACTTGCCCTGTTGGCTCCCAGGTAATGCTGCCTGCTGGGGTTGGGGGCTGGGATAAAGGGATGAGTGGGGGCAAGGAAGGTTGGAGGAGAAAATATGCACAATCTGCTGGAGATGCGGGCATGAGGGGAGGGGACACTACAGCAGGAGGTCTGTTACAGACCTGATGATGGGACTGGATCAGGAGAAGAGGAAGGGGAGGCTCTTTCTGGATTTTGCATGTCATCATTTGTCTTCAGCATGAACCGAGACTACAGATTTGTGGCGGGCTCGAAGGGGAAGTAGGGCTCTGTTTTGCTATGGTTCCTATAGATACCCCCAGCACCTTTAAAAAAACATTTAGAGCTAAAAAATAATGAGTTTGGGGAGATGGCTCATCACTTAAGTCCTTGCTTTCCAAGCATGAGGACCTGATCCTATAACATGTCTATGTGATACCTCTGGAAAAGTGGGGACAGGGAGACCCTTGGGGCTTGTGGAAAACAAGTCCAGATGAATCAGAAAGCTCCAGGTTTAGATAGAAATACCATCTCAAAAAATATGGTAGAAAGTGCTTGAAGGAGGCATTGACTTTGACCTTTGGCCTCCACTTATCACATACCTGCATGTACACCTGCACATACATGCACACAAAGACTTTGTCACATACGGGCACGAGCTTGTGCCCAAGAAAAAGTGTATGATGGATATACTATTCACCTCTTCTTAAGTTTTTCCATTGCTTTGAGTTATTGAACCACTGTGGCAAATCATCAGGCTGTTAGTAACTAAATACCCAAGACTTTACAATCTTTAAAGGACAGAATTTTTTTTCTCATTTTACAGTTCCGGAGTCTTGTTGACTAATTTCTTTCCCTGTGTAGACTTTCCAGTAAGCTTGACTCATTCATATTTGGTTTCATTAGTGGTTTTATTGTTGTTTATCCAACACTGTTTTAACTGAAACTGCTATTCATTATAGAGCTAAACTTCACCTCAAATGTCTGTTTTCTCTAACCTGCCATTCCAAGATGACATACTTCTTCAATGTACACGATTGTCATGGACATACATGACAGGATAAGACAATGCAAAGGTTCCCCCATCTTGTATTCTTGTTGAGGCCACTTCAGGTTTAAGTAGAATTTGATCTTCTAGCTGGAAGATCCCATGAAAGTTATCACACTGTGTTCTAAGAATCCAAGGTCAGGATATCCTAAATAACATATGTAAGTTGTTTGTCCAGACCCTCAACAGAAAACCGTTTATAACCTCTGTTAAGCAGTCTATTTCTGAAAAACTCACTAAAGACGCTAGGCCATGGAGCTCTGGACACTTGGAGTCAAACCCAATTACCCTAACACCTTGGTGTAGTCCCACCCAGGTGCAATAATGACTTTTAACTAGCTATAAACTAATTCTGAGTCGTCATCTTTGATGGGCTACTCATAACACAGGCTCCCGCACATATTGGGTATCACAGTTATTCTCAATCCTCAATTATATAAGAAACATGATTTTGTTGATCTAGAAAAATAGGTCAGCATGTTAGACGCTTGTCACCTAAACTGACAACTGGAAATTAATCCCTGGACTCACATGTGGAAGGAGAAAAGTGATTCCTATGAGTTCGCCTCTGACCTCATACATGCCATGGCATGCATGCCATCATTTCCAAATAATAAATAAATGGAATTGTTAAACATTGAACATCTTTTTTCTTCTTAAAATTTGGTCTCAAATAGGGAATAATGCATCAAGTAGTTTCTCCATTAATGCTGGATAATCTGTTCACTGAAGGTTTGTTTTAAATTGATGAAAGTGTCGTAGTTCATCTGAAAATCTGATGTGTCTTCACCCTTCTCCCACGTAATCTACCAACTTCTTGGCTTTGGTGCCCACACAGTCGGACTTCCTTCTCTACTTCAAAACAGACCACACTGTAACTCTCACATCCTTCCACTTCCTTCGGAACTTCTCTCCCAAACTTACTCCCCTTTTTTTCATTTTCTCTAAAGTCTCACAAGTCTAGACTTTCATAGTTCAAAAGTTCAGTCTTTTTCACCTCAAAAGCATCAGTTCCTCAAGCTCCCCACGTCTGCTTTTCAGTGGTAACAGCAGGTACCTCAAAGTTGAGTTTGAGAATGTAATGAGATAAAAAGGACTTCATGGGTAGGAAAAAACACGCTTGGTAAGAGTGCAGTTTATTATTCTATTGTACCTTCATTTACAGCATTGCTCCGTCTCCTGCTTCTACCAAGATCCAAAAACAGACTCAGGAGGACCAGTGCTGCTGAGACCATGACTTGCTGGGTCACAGTGATACTGTTCTATATTGGCAGTTATGGGGACCAGTCACTAACTTCCCCTAGGGGTCAGCCGTAAGCTGCCCAGTTGTCTGTGTCTCAACTCAAATTCTCCTTCATGGATCTGATACAGCATCTTCAGCCTTCATAGGTGCTACTAGTAACAATATACTCAATACTTTGCAAGTTTCAAAGGGCCAGACTTTTTTTTCATTGTCTAGGAGGATTAGGAGTCCAAAATCAAGGAGTCAGGAAGCCCCCCCACCATGTTTGTGTGTGTGTGTGTGTGTGTGTGTGTGTGTGTGTGTGTGTGTGTGTGTATAAGAGAGAGAACGAGTGTGTGTGCACATGCATGTGCTCAACCTCATTTGAAGCACATAGTCTAAAGTAATTCTCTCTTTACCTCTTATTATCAACCAAACAGGCTCCCATCATGCCTGTTCTTCAAGAAGTCAAGATCAATCTATTCATGGCCTGGCTCCTCCATTCCCCATTCCTTAACCTCAATTTTTACACTGAAAACCTACCCAACTCCAAGGACATATAGCTTCCTTATCCCTTCCTCTGACATTGTTATCTGTCTTTACTCACCAAACATTATGTTGTGATATCATCCACTTAAAATAGGTTCTCATGACTCCCCCAGTTCCTTGGTCCTATTTTCTGACAGATCTCTTTGAATGTTCTGTCTTCACTCAGTGTCCTACTTATTTCTCATAAGCCTAGTCCTTCAGGCTGTGCAAAGCACTGTTATCAAAGACTTGTCTGACCTTTAAACAACGCAATCTGAAAATTGATTCTACCCTGTCTTTCCGAACTTGCAGCCAGCATTTGACAGGTAACCACTCCTTGAAGCACTGCTTCCTTTTCTTCTGGGGTGTGGCACTGTCCTTGTTTTGCTTTCCTCCCACCCTTTTCTGGTTTAGGTTTTGAGCCAGCTTGTTACTATATAGTCTAGACTGACTTCTAACTCACGGTCTTCATGCTTCAACCTCCCGTGTACTGGAACTACAGTCATGTGACAACATGCTCAATTCTTTCATATTTCTTGTTTGGATCCTTAAGCACTCTGATTCATTAGAAGTAGTCTTTTTGTGCCTCTTAATTTTGTGTCAATCAGTTGTGTCTCGCTGAGTCTAGACTCACTCACTGTAAGCCACAGGATAGATGACATAATAATATCCCCAGCTTTTAAGATGAGTTACAGCTTCTGGTTACTCCTGGCTGTGTATGTTAGACAAACTTATCATGAACTTTCTCATACACTTCTCTTATGAATTCCACATTTCTGTGCTCAGCAGTCTGCTCAACACCGGTTTTAAATGTATACTAACTACCGCAAACTTATTTCCAACTTCCAAATGCTGACTGCCACCTTCCCAGCCCATGTTCTCTTAGTTTCTTTATAAAGTAAGAATTCCGGTGCCTTCCGTTGCTCCAGTCAAAAGTCTTGTACTCTTTTTTAAATTCCCTCTTTCTCTACAGGAGACAGCATTAGTATCTGATGATAAAATGGGGATGAAAGTTGACTTCCAAAGAAGGCAACCTGGGACCAAAGATTTTGATGCTAACGTCCTGACTCTATGTCTCCTCAGTGCCCCAGCATCTGGCCTCTTTAAACTCAATCCTTGTCTTGAAATATTAAATGAAATGTCATGGAGAAGTAGGAGAAGAACAAAGAAGTTCTCCATTTGCTTGTCTCAAGTCACTTAATAATCATAAATTACACTTATTTTTATAGAAAAATTATAAGCTTTATTAGGGTTAGAAGTAGGATTAGTTAGCAATCAAGTCCAGCTGCAGAAAAACAAAGATGTATACTCAGGTGTGTGCTAATCATTCACATCCGGTATCTTTAAGGTCCCTGCTCCTTAAGTAGAGGGATGGAAAGCTGCTTTATATGAATTTCAGTAAGTCAGAAAACAGTCTACTAGATCTCAAGTAAGAGTCTTAGTATAGTGATTGATGCGCAATTTTACATAAGATCGCTAGAAATCAACCTTTCTTTAAGATGTGTATTTGAACTGATATTAGGCCTATGTTAGTCACTCATCACTAAATATCCTTAGGATAAAGTAGATTATAGAAAGTGGTACTCTCCTTCTACTTCAATTTACAGGACTTACTACTTTATGATTTCATAAATAAAATATCTAATTGTATACACAATAAACACAATTAAATAATATTTGGAAATTCTATAGAACTGAGTATATAAGCACCACTATGTGATTATGGGAAACTGACTTTGAATGAGAAATGAAACTGTGAACTCACCCAGCCATAGTGGATGCTCACCTTCCCTTCTCTCTGAGACAAGACTGCCAGGTCCCATTCTAAATATGTGACTGTAGTAACCCCTTCCATACACAATAATTCTTATTATTTAAATGAAAAACTAAAAGAAAAGCTTATTATGCTTCCTAAAATAAATCTGTACTAACAGTTCATACAACAGAAGAACAAGGAATGGGAGCTCATGGGTGTTATCCTCTTAATATATGATTTTGTTTGCCACATTCTAAGTTACAAATTCAAACATAAATGATTTTAGCAGCAGAAAATGCCTAAGAAAACTCATAATAGTGTTGGAGAGTTTGCTCAGATTTAAGGGCACTTACTGCTCTCGCAAAAAAAAAAACAAAAACCCGAGTTCGGTTCCCAGTACCCATATGACAGATTAAAACCACCTGTAACTCTAGCTCAAGGGGACTCGGCACACTATTCTGACCTTTGCAGGGACCAAGCATGCATGTGGTACACTTTCATACATGTAGGCAAACACTCACACACATAAAATAAAAATAAATGAATATCTTTTTTAAAAAAAGAAAGTTCATAAGATAAAATGCTTTGAAATGCTAATTTATGTTAACTGTCATTGAAGTTAACCCTCCTTCATGTATATTGGACCTTAAAATAGTGCCCGATAGTATTATGAAGCTATCTACAATTACGTCTATGTATAAAATTTTATTATTTGTCTTTATCTGTTTTTATCTCTTTGTTATATTTTTTGTTTTATAACACTGATTTTGTGTTTCATAGTGTTTCACACAATGAGTATAGTAACAAGTACATATTAGTTTAAATAAATAAATGACCATATACATATTGTGTGAGCAAAGGTTTATTAATCATGTGAAATAGTAAATGTTGTTTAGAGATCACTGCTCCATAGGAGAGCAATTAGAAACGCTGCACTTTGTTCTTGGATGAACCCTAGAGCCTCTCAAATGCTGGGAAAGTGCTCTATAACTGAGCCACATGCCCAGTTCTGCTTCGAAGTCTCACTGAGAAGCTTTCTCGGGACCAGGGTTCTTATGCTTTTCTCTTCTTGGGCTTTTCCTTTGTTACAATGCAGGGCCATACTTTACCCTCTCAGACAGGTCCCACACCCTCCCTGTCATTAATCCATTCAAACACACTCATAAACCACATTCTTTGTGAAGAGTGCAGTGGCACAGAGCCCAGAGCTTCCTCCTGGCAACAGGAGTTTCCCAAATCGGCAACAGGAGCACTGAAGTGTTGCTGGTATTTAGCTAACTCTTGCCCTCCCAGGGTGTGTGCAAACTATGCAAACTAGCTTATGGGAAGAGGTCTGTCATTGCTCAAACTAAAAGTCTAGACATGCAAACTACTTCTAGCCAATTCCTGTATAAAACAATAAAAGTATAGACTTTTCCCTGTATTTCTTCTGCTTCCGATGAGTTAAAATAATGTCATGACATTGTCACCGGCAGAAGAGGACACGGAATACAATAATAATTAAACTATACCGAGTATTTGTTATGACTCTAATTTAAGCAAATTATTTGAGTAGAAAAACATACTTAAAACTTATAAGAATTGTTAATGACAATAACACCTCTTAGAAAAAACAACTAAGGCATAGAGATGTTTACATTCTGTTTATTTTTTGTGATAAAAAGTACATGGAGGCAGAATTCAGTGATTGGCAATCTGATCAAAAAAACTGTGTTACAAATCATGAATGTTAGCCTACTCATTCTTCTTGCAGAAATAACAAGTTTTATGGTATTTTACCCTAACCCTAATAAAATATATTATGTATTTTACATGTTGGATGCAGCCAGTTTGATTGATAGCATCTCTAAGTGTCTCTCTGAGTTTACAATATCGTAGTCAGCTTAGGTTGTTAACATGACTTACCTGGATAAAAGGGAACCTCAAACAAGGAATTGCCTCCATCAGATTGGCATGTGGAAGTATTTTGGTTGCTAAATGCTACAGGCGGGTCTAGCCCACTATGCAGGAGGGCCAGGATGTATAACAAAGACAGCTGAACCTAAGCATGGAGCCAAGCCTGTATGCAGTGTTCATCTATAGTTTTTGTTTCAGTTCCTTCTTCAAATTTATTCCCTTAGTGATGAATTATTACTGGAAAGTACAAGATGACATAAACCTTTCCTCCCCAAGTTTCTATTGGTCATGGTGTTTATCACAACAACAGAAACCTAACAAGAGCACGCTAGATTGGTTTTACTATAGTTTCCCAGGAAACCTTAAAGAAGACAAATCATGAAAGTTCTATGTGAGGCTTGAGTACAGGAATGTGTTGTCTCTGCAATATTGCCTTACAATAGATGAAGTCATTGTTGGTTCAGCCCATAAATTCAGCTCTCCTTCTAACCCACATTGCATGAATCTAACTGATCTTGCCACTGCCTGACTACTTGTTTCTGTCAGTAAGTCTCCCAACAGACTGTGTTCTGTACAATCCTAGACCTATTTATCTTTTTTAGTGGTCTCCAGACACTTGGGGCAGGTTGGTCGCGGGGCCAAGCATTCTCATACACTGAGACTGAATTGTTCTGTAACATATAATTATTGTAGCTATTTGGAGCATACTGTTTAATAGTTTTGACAAATGTATATGCTCAGATACTTCTTAAGTTAATCAAGATGAAGAATACTCTCTCCACTCTCTCAGCCCTTTTAAGAAATAATACAGAATAAGATTTTAGTTTTTGTTTTTTGTTTGTTTGTTTTTTGTTTGTTTTGCTTTGTAAAGGATCATTGTCCTAAAGTCAATCTTGCTTCTTAGCAATCTAACCACTTCACCTTTCTTATGATTCCCATTTGCATGATATAATTTTTTTTTCTTTACTTCTTGGAGAGCCAAAGTTATATTTAAGTTTTAATTATTGTGTTGGAGAGATCTATGAAACAAACAAACAAACAAACAAACAAAAAGCCTCTGATCTGTAAGATCTGTAAGTCCCTTGCCCAAGGACAGATAGTTCCTAAAATACTGGAGGTTACTGCTTATGGGAGATAACAAGCCAGGTAGTTTTGTTCCCCTAAACAAATTTGTTTGAACCATCTGCATCAGATCCATGTGGGCGGGAGGTGCATGGACAGGAAGTATGTCCCTTGCCCCTGATTGGATGTAGGTGAGGCGTACACAAGCAGGAAGTATATCAGAGGCATGCTTGTCCTGGTTGGACCTCTTGGGAAATGTGGTGAATTATGGGCTTTGCCTTTTTTAAAGTCCTGCAAACTGTGACTCAGGGCCATTTCCTGGGAGCTTGGGTATGGACCTGGCCAGAGTTTATCTACTTGGCCAGTATTTAATTAAAGTTTGCTTCAAATTTGACTTTAAACTGTAGTAGTGATCTTATTCTCAACTGGTGGGATTAACATTTGTGTGATATGTGACATCATATTTAAAGGAAATTTGTTATGAGCAGTTTGTGTGTGTGTGTGTGTGTATGTGTGTGTGTGTGTGTGTATGTGCACGTGCGCGCGTGTGTGTGTGTTGATGGGAACTTAAGACTTTCTAGGCAGTATTTTAGCACTGACGTATAACCCAGTCTTCAGTGATTTCGGACCGAATCTCACTATGTAGTTCAGGCTGTTCTCAAACTCTTTGTCTTGCTGATTGTCTCTCCCCAGTGCTGAGATTATAGACATCTGTCACCACGTCTAGCTGACAACAAATTCTTTCATTCTGATCTGTTATTATTTGTTTTCTATTTGCCTTATCCATCTGTCCTTTGCTCCTTCATCTCTTTTTATCTATTTTCCTTCACATTTTGTGTTACAGTCATTCTTAACTCGTTTGTAGTTGTATTTACTTTCATTCTGACTCTGGAAAAAATAAAGATTTAAGACTATTTTATATTCATTATCCAATTAATTACTTGCACATCTTGTTTATTATGAGTGGTTCTTTTAGCAAAGAGCAAATGCCATATTTTTGTAACAGAGTGTTGACTCTTCCATTTATAGGATTTTCATGCTAAAGTCAGACTCATTTATCTGAAAAACTCAACCATTGCTGCCCAGCTCTGCCTCCCTCCCCCAATTCTGTCTTTAAACACATGAAAGATACTTGTATCTCCAAGTGTTATTTCAGTAGAATTGTTTTTTATTTGCCTTGAGTTAGAATCATGAAAGCATCTAGTGATTGCTTCATGAAGGTTAGGTAATGTTTTCCTACCAGCAGACTGCTAACATACACAAAGATCAAAGATCTCTCATCTTGTCAATTCAGGTTTTCATGAAGTTAAATCTGAAAAGTGACAAAATAGTTCAGACACACAAGACAATTATAGAACTCTAAAAATGAACCAAAAAGATGATCCACAGGAACACTGTTATTTCTGAATTATGAATGGATGACAAGTGAGCCTGGTAAAATAATTTGTCTAGGGATGTATTCTCTGCTTTGAACATGGCCAGTAAACTTTTAGTCATAAAGAAAATCTTTTCATAATAAGATTTTAATATAGGGCATTCAGAGATGAGCATATTAATCTAAGTACTGGATTTAGCAGATTTAAGATTAACAATACAAATCTCTGGGTTGTAAAACCAATTAAAGGGATTTCAAAGAAATACTTGGCTTCCTATTCTAATAAAGAAATATTAAAATCTTTGTGGCATTGCTCTGTGTTAACTGACTGTCTTATACTTACTGGTAGAGAATAAGGCTTATGCTATACTAAAGACATTTGAGTTTTGTTGTTGTTGTTGTTGAGGGGGACTTAGTTTCTTTTGTTTTGCCTTGCTTTGCTTTCAGAAATCATTTTACAAGACTACTTCCTTTCTCTTTAAGGTAATGTATTATTATTATTATTATTGGTTTATGACATGGGTTTGACTATTTTCTCATCTTTAAAGACAAGAACTACCAAACTAGAGTAGGATTGTTTTACAAATGTGGGAGAGTTTTCCGTGTGTTACATGTGCTCATATCATGTGACAGCTTAGCTCTTCTTTCAAATGTTTAGAGAGTATGTTTGTGGATCAGTTTCCCATAAGGAAGTAATTGTGAAATTAACTGCTATGTACTTTTGCCCCCACTCCCTGCCTGATTTACTGATTTTTTTGTTGCCTTTTATTAGGTATAGCTGTCATTGTATTTAAAGTTATTATAAAGTATTTGTTCTGCATGATAATACTTCCATGCTGGCACCACACGTTAATTTTAGCAATTGGCTTCCTAGAGAACTGATGTGAGAGAAGAGCAGGTAGGGAGACAGAATTCAGCTTGAAATGCGGTGCTCAGCTTAGTAATGTCCACAGAAAGGTGCCATGGGATTTCTGGTTTGCACACTCTTATCATCCTATACCAGGGGCAAGTCATGAAATAAAACAAAGAGCTCCTGTATGATCTTAGGTCTCTAAAGTCCACACCTTATTGGATGATTAAAAACAACAGAGCCCCCCACGGGATTTGTCAATATATCCATTAATTATAAAAGTGATGTAAGAAATTAGGAATTTAAGGTAGATATCTTTTCATAAAAATATCACCTGTGAAACACCCGAAGACAACATAATAAGTGGGTGCACATTAGGAGGATCCTTTCAAATATAAAAAAATGAGGCAGTAAGACAATATTTAGTAAGTAATATTGGACTTTGAATTGAAGCATTTAGACAGTAAAGTAATATAAGAAAATTTAAGTTGAAAAAAACTTAAAGTACCATTATTATATATGCCATATTCATGCGTATGGAAAATTGTTCAGTGAATTATTAAGAACAATAAGATATGGGCCAGTGAGATGGTTTAGTGGAAAAATGCACCCGCTGATCTGAGGTATCCACTCACCCTAGGGTTCACAGAATAGGAAGTAAGAACTGACACTGGCAAGTTACCCTCTGACATCCACATGTGTACTGTGCTATGGCCCTACTAATAATAATTAAAAATTTATTATTATAAGTATATAGAAATATTAAAGTTATTATAAAAATAATAATGCATTAAGTTTTTAAAGAATAGTAAGATTCCAGGAAGACTTCAGTTTGTAAGAATTAAATGCATCTGCACATAGAAAGATTGACTTAAGAATACCTCTGTAGGAACTTTTTGCCCTAAAACAACCATCTAGATATGCCAAAGTATAAGAAGGACACCACAGCTGAGACAGAAGGGGCCAGATAACATCTCAAGCTAGAGATAGATACAGTAAATTTCATCCACATGGTTGCATTTTTTCAGACATTCAGTATATGAGAGTTATATACAAAGGCCTTCACTGCAATTTCAGAAAGCTGCTGAGGCCAAGCAATCGGTGGAAGCATTAAATTTTCTTCAAGAATATACTGCTAGACCATTGTGTAAAGGTAAACCCTAGGTTGCAGTGAAGGCAGCAAGATATTGGAGGTATTGTGACTATGCAGCATCTTCAAAGAGAAACAGCCAGCCTGAAGTGGAGCTGGACTGAGTCAGGTTTCTGTTTCATAACAAGCAGAACTGTGTTGTATGAAGGAGTGGGCTGCATCCTGCCGCCTGGCTAGCTTAACCCCTGAAATAATCACACAGAAACTGTATTAATTAAATTACTGCCTAGCCCATAAACTCTAGCCTCTTATTGGCTTACTCTCACATCTTGGTTTAACCCATTTTTTATAATCTGTATATCACCACAAGATTGTGGCTTACCAGGAAAAATTTAGCATGTCTGACCTGGCAGCTTCATGGTGGCTCTCTCTTTTTGACCCTTTTTTAGCATCCTGTTCTCTCTACTCCACCTACCTAAGTGCTATCCTATCAAAAGGCCAAGGCAATTTTTAAAATTTAACTAATGAAAGCAACACATAGACAGAAGAACCTCCTACACCATTTTACCTTTTTCTGTTTAAACAAAAAGGAAGGCTTTAACTTTAACATAGTAAAATTACATATAACAAAACAGTTATCAAGAAGGAATTACAGTTACAATATTTATATCTATTTTATCTTTTATTATAAAAATGGAAAACTATAACTATGACTATCCATTTTTTAACTCCATTAAAGACTCCAGAAGTATATAGTATTACTTAAGTAAACAAGAAATAAGCAGCTTCTAAACTCTAGAAATGACAGAGACATCTCGCTGCCTGTACAGTCACCCAAAGTTCTTTTGTACCTTTGGGGTATCCATATTCAGCCTACAGACTCATAGTATCCAGAGACATTTCCATAAGGCAGGAAATTTCAAAGACAGTCTAGTCACTTTCTTTTGTGTCCTACAGAATGTCTCGCAGACTCTTTCATGAATCAGGAACCCCAAAGGACCATCTCACCTTTAGGCAAGTTTAGCAGTCCTCTCTCTGGTTCTTTGTGTCCCATTTATACAACAGTCCAGGCAAGAGCAGTTTCTTGCTCAAATGGCTAACCAACTCCGTAAGGAGTTTCTTCGATGCCTATCTTTCTCTTGAAGTAGATTGGTGCTGCCAGGAGCAGACATGTCTCATTGTCACAAAAATTCCTAAGTTATTAAAACATTTTAAATGCCATATTTTGTAGTCTTTGAAAGATATGAAGAATGCCTATTTAACTGAAATATATCTCTATATTTCTAGAAAATCTAACATGACTACAAGCTTGCCTATAATCGATGATTTTCCACTAACAACCTATATTTCCTAATTATACATTACATTTTTAAATGAACTACACAATCACAGTATCTTAATCAAGAGCAGAAATATACATATAACAAGATTGACCTTAAATTTATATCAATAAAGCAAAATCCATACCAATGTAAACTATTCATATCTATATCAGAACTGGAGGACTGGAACTGCCCAAATCTGTGGGAGCCTAGGTAGTGTCACCGAGAGCTGCAGAGAGAAACTGCAAGATTTGGTACTCGACCTATTGGATTCCATCTAACTTTGGCCTACTAAACTTTCCCTAGGTGACAGCAGCAAGAATCTGGAAGCTACACTTGAAAATTCACCTTGCAATTCAATGACATCATGATGGTAGCAAAGGCTCCTATCACAAGTAGAAATGTTCTGCAAATAATGCTACCTACTCACCTCCAGTTTCCTCTGAGATGTTACATGTTGTGCTGTGGTAAAATCAACATACACTCACCAAGACTCAAACACCTTGTAAAGCTGCTGCTTACTTATAAACTGTAGATTATATATCCTGAGTCATGCTTCACTGTAAATTCATGTCTAAGAAAATACAAATATGCAAAATCCATTCTCATGTACATTTTGCCATTCCCTTTGGTGATTACTACCTTCTTGTACATACCCGTAGTAGAAGAAAACACTTTCAGTGAATGTTTGAGTTTTACGAATGCCTTAACTTACTGAGGTTATTATATATACAAATATTAACTAAATATTAAAATTTCTTGTGATGGGGAAGCTCTGTTAACCAATCACACCCAGTTAAGGCATGGCTACCTGGAGCCCAGGAAGAAAAATGGACAGGGACCAGGTATGCGCTCTCTCTGGGTGATCCCCACCAGACAGAGGAAGTCGGGCTTCCCATTCTTGTGGAGTGAGCTTTCCCTTTATAACAATTAAAAACATAATTGTTATCCTTAAATTGTCCTGGTTATTTTCCATATCGAGCTAATTTGCAACACCTTGAAATATTTTCAAAACAGTAGCTTTTCACAAATGTTTTAAATATTAATATGGTAAACAGAAAACTTAGGGAATTTTGCCATTTCCTAAATTATACAATTTAAATGTGTGCAAATTCACCCCTGAATTATTATAAAAACAAGGTAACTGCAATATCTTCCACTATCTTGTAGTTTTAAAGGGTTATTTTTGTTGTTTGTTTAAAAGCCGTCTGCACAGTCCAGGATACTCTTCGAGGTTTGAAGCTGTCCTCTTGTCTCCTCCTGATTGCTGACATCAAAGGCATGATCAGTTTTACGTGGTTTTGGAGATTTCTCTCAAAGTTTTCCCCACATAGTAGGTCTACAAACTGATGAGCCGTGTGCTCTATGCTATGGTTAAGGGGAAGGTTTTGTTGTTATGGTCTTATTGTAGATATGAGGGAGAGAGCTGCCTGAAGCATTTGGAAGAGTTCAGAGCAGAGAGGGAAAGCAATAGACTGAACAAGGCCAGCCGACTAGAACTGGCCATGAAGGAAACAGAAACAGAGCAGAACAGAGAGAGGTGGTGGGTGAGGGGGGAGATCAAGGGATGATGGCAAAGAGAGTGGGCAGAAGAGAGGCCAAGAGAGAGCACATAAGAGAAATAGCAGGGTTACAATGAGAATAAGAAGCTGGAGGGAGGGAAGCTACTGAGCTGGAGGAAGTTTAGGGTGGGAGATGAGGCAAGAAGAGCTGAGAAGAGCCAGATAGCCAGTTTTAGTCTGATGTGCAACAAGTACTGGGGGAGCCTGGAGGCCAGTCTGTGATGTGCAACAGGTACTTCTGATACTGGGGGAGTCCAGGATAAACAAGGAGTCCCCCCTTGATACATCCAGTGTGTGCTTTTGTATGCTAATAGACATCACAAATAGCCATTTGTTCCTTCTGCCCATGGAAAGGGAAATAGCTCCTTTTGGTAGAGGGGAACTGGCTTCACAAGTTTCTGAGGAATGATGGCTTTTTTCTGATGGCTAGAATTTGGGGAAATTGATTTTCTTCTGGTTCTGACAGAAAGCATGCATTCCACAAACTCAGCAACATGTGTAGCTTCTAAAAAGTTGCTTGCCAATGAAGAAAGCATAAGAGAAGGACACAGTTTCAAAAGTAATACTATGTTTGCCCATCAACTAGTATAGGAAAAATAATCAGAAATTTCGATGACCTATTTACAGTTCATAATGATGCCACTGCCCAAATTCTTTTGGCGCTTATTCCCATAAATTGTCCAGAAAATAATACGTTGCAAAGGCTTAAAGTTTATCTGGAAAATATTTATGTAAATTTCTCATATAACATTTTCTTTCTTCTGTAAAATGAATATGGAAGTATACATTCTAAGCTTGTGATTTTCAGTAACCTCAGATCATATCTTAAAATTTGTGGGAAAACACTGAATTGACAGGAGTACGTATGTCCTATGGTATTTCTAACAATGACTGAATTTTAAAATCTATGGCTCTATAGAAGAGTAGCCAGACTACAAGATCTTTTTACCTTTTATTGATTCTTCCCCATGGTCTGTGTGAGAGATGAAGTATAGTTGATTGGCTTGTCTGATCTATAATCTGTAGGGTCCAAAGGAAACTCCATTTCTACAAATTCTGTTAGACAAAAGCCAGCATTCCTCAGAAACTTGTGAAGCTAGTTCCCTTCTACCTAAAGAACTCATTGACAGAAGGAAGAAAAAGCTATTTGTGGTGCCTGTTAGCATACCCAAGTACATGATGGTCTCCAGGTTCCCTCGGTATCACAAGTACCTGTTACATGTTTCAGAGTCATGTTGATTATCTGGCTTCTCAGACTGTCTCACCTCCTTGCAGCCTTAAATTCCCTCTAGCTCAGAAGCTTCTCTTCCCTAACTCTCATTCTCCTCATCACCATGCTATTTTGACTATGAGCTCTCTTTTGCCCACTCTCTTTGTCTTCATCTCTTAATGACCCACCCCACCTCTTTCTCACTCTGCTCTGCTCCTGCTTCTTTCATGGCCAGTTCTCGTATTCTGGCCATGTTCAGTCTACTACTTTCTCTCTCTGCCCTGGATTCTTCCAGATGCCTCTGGTGGTTCTCTCTCTCACAACTACAAAAACAAACAAACAAACAACAACAAACCCCCTCTCTCAGCCATCATTATTAGTTTATACCTGACTCTACTGCCCTGCCCTCTATGGTCCTTCATCCTCCACAGAAACTAGAGGATTTAAAGACACTTTTTTTAAATCGAGAATTATGGGATAATTTAAGTTATAAGAGCTAGTTAACAATAAGTTTATAATTAATATAAGCTCTGTGTGTTTCTTTGTGACTGATTAGCTGCAAGACCAGGCAGGACAGAAACTTCCATCAACACCCATACCTCCTGCTGAGCATCAACTCCTAATGCTCCCTCCCTACCTTGTCCCAGGCCAGCAGGAAGTAACCAGATTTGAACACATATACTCAAAAAGGTCAGCATACTTGGTTGGAATCTTCATCTCACTCCTGCAAGGTCTGAGAAGTCCCATTGTTCTCTCTCCAAGCCCCATGCCCACTCAGAGAATTACTGAACAAAGGGAAGGCACCAAAAATCCTGTTCAGTTCCTCATTATTGGTGGTTATTGCAACAACCTTTCCTGAATTTGCCAACCACCAAAGACTCTGTCTAAAGTGCTCAATTCTTGATCATACTCTGGCATACACTCAGCTTGTGGTGAATATATCATCATGTCTTGCCTACACCCTAGAAATTCTCCCTGCTTTCATTTGTGGGCATAACTTCTCTGGCCTCAGATCTGGAATTGGAAAAGCCATCTGGGAGTTTCTTTGCTCAAATAAACATTTTGTTATACTTTTTCAGTTTGGCTTGATCTGATTTACTGCATTGGTGAAGAAACCTATTATGGAAGGGGTGGCAGAAAAGCTATTATTATATACAAAGAAGATAAAAATCTTTAAGGACTATATGAACAACAATAGCTGGGAGGTGGTGGCTCACATCTTTAATCCCAGAACTCAGGATGCAGAGGCAGATGGATTTCTGTGAGTTCGAGGCCAGTCTGGTCTACAGAGTGAGTTCCAAGATAGCCGGGATTGTTTCACAGAGAAACTCTGTCTTGAGCCGGGGGGGGGGGGTGGGGAGTGGGGTGGGGTGACAGCAATAATAAACAAATCTCTGTCAATATACAAATGAAAAGGACCCATAATGAGCAGACCTGAGAATACACTTAAAGGGCACTTTCTATGCATATTTGTTAACATCAGTCTTCACCACTTTACAAAACACAAGATTGGTCCACACTTGTGTCAATGAGTGCATTTGAATGTTCTCCTGGACTACTGTGTATGGGTTTTCTTTAAATGTGAAGGAGAACTCTAAAAGCTATGAGTTTTAGCGTCCATCCTGTTGGAACATGATCTGTTTGCCTGGAATAACTTGCCCTATCCCCACTGGGATAAAGCCCTATTCCTACCTCCCCAATCCACACCCTCTCAGAGAAACCTCCCAAAGTTGAGTTACACCCAGTTTGTGGAGGATGCATCATTGTCCTTTGCTACAATTTGCCCCACCTCCAAACCCTGCCCTCTCAGAGAAACCAATGAAAGCCCAGGTCTGCTACAATCTAAGACTCTGGTCAAAGGCTTAGCATAACACTAACCCTCCTTGGGGTATGTCATCACACCACACCCCTATAGAGTATTTAAACCATCACCTAGAACCACCTATAGGAGTCAGCTCAATTTGGCAAATAACCATGCTAGTTTAAAGATAAGCAATTATATTTTTACTTATTATAAGGGGAAACTCATGCCACAAGAATGGAAAGTGCAAGTTACGCTGTGTCCTGCAGGAATCACCGAGAGAGAGAGAGAGAGAGAGAGAGAGAGAGAGAGAGAGAGAGCGCACCTGGTCTGTCCCAGTTTTTCTCCTGGGCTCCAGGAAGCCATGCCTTAACTAGATTCCACTTCTTAAAGATGATTGGTTAACAAAGCTTCCCTCATCAACTCCCCCTTTTGTCTAAACAAGATTGAGCCAAACCCAATACAAATATATACAATAGGAACAGATACCAAGTATAAAATGAAAAGCAACATAAGTAATATTAAGCAAGGAACACATGACAAATGTTTTAATAAGCATTCTGTTTCAAGGAGTCTAAATCTTGCATCAGAAATAAGCGTGGCTAAATCATGAGGAAAGTAACTACGACTATCTAATCTTTAACCCCATCGAAGACCTGAGAAGGGAAATAATATTACTTGAGCAGGCAAGAAGTGCAATCATGCAGCTTCCAAAGTGAGCAATATATGACAGAGACAATTGGGTACCTGAGCAATCACCCAAAGTCTCATTTGCAATGTTGAAGCAACCAACTTTGGCTAAGGCCTAACATAGCTGACAGACCATTTTTAAAGGCAGGAACTTTTTTACAAATGACTTACCCTGTCTTGATAGGTTGTTTTTGAACCCCTGGTGGATTCGGTGGACATGGACTGGCTAGAGGAGGCGAAGATGGAGCTGCACAAGGTGACCAAGTTTGCGGAGAACCAGGAAACACCGCTGCTGGTCATCACTAACAACCACCATGTGATTTCTCTCCTGCTCCCTTTCCCGAGAGTCATCCAGGAGTGCTTAGCTCAGATTAAACCTGGTGCTTTACTTTTTAGTTAGGCTCTATTTGGATAACTGCATCAGTGGGGAAACCTACTACCAGGGGTTCAAGAAAACCTATCACGATCTATGAATGAAACTATAAGAGGAAAATTCTGAGTGCTTGTAAGAAAACTCAAAGAAAACAAAGGAAAAGTCGTATGACTTCTGTTGCGCCATACCATGGGTTGTTGGTGGTGCTTCTGGCCCCTCCCAGGTTTAATAAGTAGGAGTGGGCTTGCTTCAGATTGCCCATCCTTTCTATTTTTCTTCAGATGATGTTTCCAGACATGGATTGTCCTTGTGACTGTATACAGTCTAAACTCAAGTGAACTTTGTTTTCTTTAACTCTCAGAATAGCCTCAGAATATCAATAGTCTAATGCTCTGACTATTAGACTAAGGACACTATGAGACCTTAGTGTTATAAAAGGACTCAAGAGAGACCTCTGTGACCAAAGGGCCACACTGTCGCTAAGAGACAGATATATATGCAGGCAGAACTTAAGTGAGGACTTTATTGAGGGAAGAGTAAAGAGGAGGGAAGAGAGAAAAAGAAATACAGAGGGGAAGAGGAAGATGAGGCAAGGACTAGCCTGCTTCTTCTTCTTCTTCTGAATAGAAGTAGTATGAATATAGAGTGGGAATGGGCACAGCTTGTCTCTTAAAGGGACTTTTGCATCTATGTATAGACTATATAGCGACATAGCAGCCATAGGACCCTGGGTACTGCCTGGATTCATCCTGCCAGGTGACAGGGTCCAGCACACTGCCTAATCCTAACACTTGGTATATCTCATTTTAAGGCTCTGATCTCCCAGATTCACACTACCAACTACAGTGGTGACATATCTAAGTATTAACATAATGGGAATGAAGAGGATGCTTAGATATCTTGACTTGGGGAACATACAATTTTCAGAGACAAATGTTGGAATAAGGATCTGAAAAAGATCATGTAGATATTAATATATCTTTTTTTTGAGTTTTGTTTCCCTGTGCTCACTCTATTTTGTTCTTTCTTTTAGTGCTCCTTGAGCACACACTGTAGATTTCATATTATACTGGGCAATAAGCAAGAAATATACTGCAGATTACAACAGGTGAATCGAGAACTTCTATTTCTATGAGGGAGAAAGATTCTAAACCATAAACTGTGAACATATTGAACTGAAATTATGATATGTGGGAAAGACGTTAGATGACAAAACTTTAAGGTTTACTAAATTGGTCTCTTGTGAGGAACTGATACATGAGCTAAATGTTAAATGACAGCAGAAATTAATAAGGGAGCTTTTTTTGGCAGAGATATTGCACATAAATACTCCACGGAGGGAAGATCCTGAAACTTTTATAACAATTGTGGTAGAAGAGAAATTGTCTTCTGAGTCATTTTGTCGATCTGGAAGGAATCTAAGGACTTCCTTTACATTTAATGTTTAAGAAAATATGGGGAATAGAACACTTAGATTATGGAAGGTAGAAAGTTCAAAATGGCAGGAAGTGGAAAAGAAGTTAAAGGAAATGCTCCCTAACCTCCTCAAGCTATGCCACACAGAGTTCCACTTCCTTTCTAGTCCAGGCTAGGTATTTTCTGCACGCGCTACAAAACACAAACTTGACATCATGAAGGGATAGATGGGCCACTGGTTCCCCTCTCTATCACATTCAATTGCCAGAATTCCATTAACACCCTTTCAGGTTCCTATCTTTCTTACTCCAAGTACTGGGGCGGGCACTGAGCAGATTTAGTTTCTTGGTTGTGGGGGTGGGGTCTGGGAAGTGTAGGTAAGACAGACAGATGAGTGCCGAGAATGTCTGTGCCACTGTGGGGGTGGTGTCTAGTCTTTTCTCTCTCACCAATAGCAGGAGAGCTGTGCATCACCAGCACTACCAGCACAAATCATATTTCATTTCATCCATGAAGATGTTCATTAGAATTTTGTATAGTTTCATAAAGAAAAGGTCTTGAATGTTGATTATTTTCCTTAGCAGCTACCTGTGGGAATTATGGTCACTCTCTGTTTTTTTTTTCTTTTTTTTTTTTTAACAAAGGGGGAAGCTACTAGAAAGCAGGCCTGAGAGACTCAGCCTTGTATTCAGATTTCCCCTTTCAAAGTCCCCTCTCCCTCTTAATTTCACTACTTAGAATAAATAGATCTTTATAATGGATTTCTTGATTCCCCTTTGGCTTGCTGAAGATGGGGCCTTGGACACATACTTTGCCACTGAATCCCATCACCAGCCCTCCCAGTTACAGAAATGCTTAGAGGTTTCACTGCCACTAGTTAAAACATACAAGAGTTAGCTCTAAGAGAAATGTCAGTTTGTCAATCCATCACTTTTCCTTCTTGATTTTATGAGGCATGTACATTATCAAAGCTCCAGATGGCTCGTACATTCCTGCAAAGTTTAGGGAATTGAACCTCCCTTAGAACAACACAGGTTCTGCTCTCTGACTTTCTCTCTAGAGAATCAAATACACTCCTATGTCAAGCAGGAATTATTCAGTGTTAATATGTTATATATTGAGCATTTCAAATTTGCACAGGTGTTGATTGAGGAAGTCATAAAATAGACGGAATCTTCCAAAAATTCTAATATAGATATCTATGTAACAATATTCTTTTCTCTGTATCAATATGAAACCCCCAAATACCTCCTTAAAAGAATTATATTAGTATGAACTTTTAATTAGAATAGACATAGTCTAATTGAAATCTTTCTGCCATATTCTTAGTCTGAAAAATAGAGGGGAGAAATGTGTAAGGACAAACATTTCAGCTCACTGAGCTGAGGTGTCTAGCATATACCCTGTCTCCCACGTTGTTTGGCTTCTCAGTCTGATTCTTCCAAAGGTAGGGCCAGGCTGCTTTAGGTGATGCTTTATGCTTCTGTATTTAACTTGAGAACAAGAAGAATACATATAGAAGGGCTTAAATAAGAACATAAGATCAGGTTGAGAATTTGTTTTATGTTTTGGCTTCTTGAGACAGGGTTTCTCTGTAGCTTTGGAGCCTGTCCTGGAACTCGCTCTGGTAGACCAGGCTGGCCTCGAACTCACAGAGATCCCCCTGCCTCTGCCTCTCAAGTGCTGGGATTAAAGGCGTGCGCCACCACCAGACTCCAGATTGAGTGTTTTTAAAATAACTGCACTGTGGTATAATTATCACAAATTCAATTGGACCCATTTAATATGCATACTTAATGAAGCATGACATATTGATGAGAAAATTGTTCTAACCCAAAAAACGCAGAATTGCAAACACACACCCCCAATAATATACACAAAGAGTGGCTACAACAGCCTGAAAAACAAGTCAACCTTGAAGCAGAGAAAATATTTAAATCGTTACTGTATCAAAAATATACAAAATACACAAAATCACAGCTCAATCGTGCCACAAGGACATGTGCTTAACTATGTTCATAGCAGCTTTGTTTGTCATAGCCAGAACCTGGAAGCAACCTCAATCTTCTTGACCAAAGAATGGATAAGGAAAATGTGGTACATTTACACAACGGAGGACTACACAGCAGAGAAAATAACGACATCTCGAATTTCGCAGGAAAATGGATGGAGCTAGAAAACATTATTTTGAATGAGGTAACCCAGACACAGAAAGACAATTATCACATGTACTCACTCATAGGTGGTTTCTAAACATGAAGCAAATAAAACCAGCCTAAAAACCACAATCCTAGAGAACTTAGACAGCAATGAGGATACTAAGAGAGACTTACATAGATCTAATCTGCATGGGAAGTAGAAAAAGACAAAATCTTCTGAGCAAATTGGAAGCATGGGGACCTTAGTGGGGGTTGAAAGGAGATGGGGAGAGGCAGGGAGGGGAGTAGAGGGAAATGTAGAGCTCAATAAAAATCAATAAAAAACCAATGCTCAAAAAAAAGTGCTCAATGACCTCAGTAATGAGGGAAATGCAGACTTGTCTTTGAAAAGGTCGCTTGGTTTCCAGAGAAGCCACCAAAACGGTAAAATAGTTATTGCTATAGAATTAGGTGAAGCCCAAGAGTGGCTGCATTAAGAAGCCATATGAGCCAGGCCTTCACACTGTCATATTTAGAGTAAACTATAAGAAACAGCTGGTAAATTTTTGTCTTATTCATTTGAACACGTTGATGGAACTACCCACATACATTGTGCAAACAGGCACAGAACCAGTTCAGGTCTTTATGGGAAACAGTGTAACGCGCTATCATCTACCCTGCATAACAATAGGCTGTGTTCTCAGCTCTTGTCTTCTATATGTGCTGCAGAATGGAGTATAGGCACTGTGAGTTCAGGCTCAAGTTGGTCTAGTAGAGAAGCAGGGATTGCCTTGACAAACTCCTGCCTCTCTGAGCTGCAGAAAATGCCATTTCACTGGGGCCTACATCTACAAAGCACGGAAAATCTCAAGGTGAAGGGGGAATTCACAGAGCCCCCTCTAACTCCTCTATTAGAACCTTCCAGATATTCCGTCCTTCTTGTGCATTCTTGTTGTACACTGAACTGGAACTAACTATAGACAAAGCTCTCCACATTCCCACCACCCCATCCAGTTCCTGTCTCCCTACTTATTGCATTGTATTTAGGTTGATGTGGCCCCAGGAAGCAAAAATATCCTTTAAGATCTTACTAAATGATCCTCTGTACAGCTTTTCCACATTGATTCTACAGCCTGCTGAAGGAGGTGAATGAGAACACTCGCCTCTTTGTTTCTCTAACTCATTAGTGAATCCTAACCACACTTAGGTTCCTTTTCCATTCCGGTCTGGTTCTTACATTCTTAGAAAGAACTACAGGATCTTTAAATTCATTGTGTTTGTGTTGAGAGGGAGCCAGACTGTCATGTTTCATTGATACCCTGAGTAGGTCTCAAACAGAGTGCATCTAGGGACTGCATTCCGCCTATCCCCTGTATCTTTTCACAGTTTGGCACATTCTGGTCTGCATTTTGCTCTCCATGTAAATATAAAAGAAAATAAAATACAACATTCAGATGCCTTTGTCTCAAAAATCTGTCATTTTAGTGGTTTTTTCTTTAAGGGGGTCTTCATTGGCAACCAACATGTTTGTTAAGGAAACCAATCTGAATGTCTTATTGTCCTTCTCTTTCCTTTCCTCCCAGTTTGAGACTGCAGTTGCCAAGGTTTTTGTTTTTCTGAACCTGAAAAACCCCCTCTCTCTCTAGTCCTCTGGTCTCAGGCCCCACTGACTTCCTACAGAGTGTTCTCAGGCATCCGGACTGTAGTGCGTGCACTGGGAGGATCTTGACCTACTCCAATAACCCAGTGGCCTGAGCAAATCACAAGAAGGATTGGTGCCATCTGCCCAGCCCCTCCCCCGTGACAGCCTACTGGAAAGAGGGACAAGTTAGCCATTCAAATAATTGGCTTTTTGCCGGCTTCTTTTCCAAATAAGAAGGCAGGGGTTGCTGCTGAGGTGCAAAGCGTTTTCGTGGATTACAGTGGCGGTGAAGACCTGAGTTCCTCCAGCTCCTCCCTGTTTTCGGCTGACCGGAAAGGCAAGGATGGTGGACGCCTTCTGTGCCACCTGGAAGCTGACAGACAGTCAGAATTTTGATGAGTACATGAAGGCTTTGGGTGGGTAAAAAGAAGACTTGCTGTTCTCTTTTTAGTTCCGTAGTTTGATTCTTAGAAATTAACTTGCTAGGCTTCTGAGAGACAGGGTGAGCACATTGTCATAATATGCTAGACTATGCAGAGCCCACTTAAATGAATTTTTAATATGGCATTTTCTTACCTTCTTGCCCAGGACCAAATAAGCTTCTGTAATGTGTGTGTTTGTGTGTGTGTGTGTGGCGGGGGGGGTGTTCAGTTTTCCTTTGTTTGTGCTCAGCTGTTCCATGGCTAATGGACTAATTAACCATCAATCAGGTTTGAACAGAACCTACACTTTAGAATTCTGGATTCTCCGAGTGGCAAGCAGATTTTGGCTTTATGAACTGTTTTGGAAGTCACTGTTACCTGCGCTAGCTACTTTTGCTGTTTCAGGTGTGGGCTTTGCCACCAGGCAAGTGGGAAATGTGACTAAACCCATGGTGATAATCAGTCAGGAAGGCGGCAAAGTGGTGATCAGGACCCAGTGCACCTTCAAGAACACAGAGATCAGTTTCCAGCTGGGGGAAGAGTTTGAGGAAACCAGCATCGATGACAGGAACTGTAAGGTAAGAAGCCACCTTTTCAGGGTGAGGATGTGGAAGCGAGATGAATATGCTCAGTCCCTCTGCTGCGTACATGTGGAGAGGGGGAAGATTTCAGAATTTTCATTCAGGGGGAGGGAACCAGAGTTATCACTCCAGTGTACACAAGTTGTATTCTAGACGGAGTAATTTCCATAGCCAAAGTCCCAGCCTCTTTTCCCCTTGTCCAACACTTTTTACTTTTGGTAGCAACCTTTACCCAGAGAGTGTTGAACAGGGTTTATGTGAAAAAAAGACAGCACCCTGTTTCTTCTCTCTGATCCCCTCAGTTTGATCATTTTTACACTGAAGCTTTGCTTCAACAGGAAGCGTGAGTTGTTCTGGGTTTTTATTTCAAATATTGAACATTTTTTGTAACTGGTTGTATACATTTCAGCCAAATTACAAGTGGCCACATCTGTGGATAACAGTGCCTCTCAAAGCAATAGAAGATGAAGTGCTTCTAGAGCAATCACAGTGACGCACTCAATCACGGCACTCCCCAAAGTCCTGTCGTTCCCCGTCTGTGGGAAATCAACTCCTATCTCTTAATCACCCACATTTTTATTGTTAATCTCAGTCTGTTGTTCGGTTGGACGGAGACAAACTCATCCATGTTCAGAAGTGGGATGGCAAAGAAACAGACTGTGTAAGAGAAATTAAGGATGGCAAAATGGTTGTGGTAAGTACTAGCAGTTCTTCATTTTCTGCCCATGACCCCTTCTACCCTTCTTTCTTTCTTCCTTTCTTCTTGCCACCCATTTCCAAGCTTCTCTCCTTTTGCTCCCTCCCTTCTTTCTATAACATTGTGTGCCTGTCAAAGTCCATTAATACCATGTAAAACAGGAGGAATGAAAAGAACAGGACAGTTGTTGGCTTGGCTTATGTGTACTTTTGAAATTATCCTCCAACTTACCCAGAAGTGTGTGTCAAGAATTGTCATTATAGGATTACTATGGATCTCCAACCTTCACCTGAAACTTAAATGTAAAATATTGTGCAGGAGAATATATGAAGATAGCTGATATTAAACCATAAAGTAACTGAACCAAGAGAAGTTACTTATTAGATATGGTCATAAGAACATTTTAAACATTTTACATTCCAGTTTATAGAAGCTCAGTGCAAATAATTTAAAGTTGAAGAAAAGATAAAGCTTTAATTTCTTCTAGAACTGTTTGATGTTACTTCCTTGCAGTTTTTTTAAATGAATCAGCTGAGTCTTTAACATGTGTTCAATGATAGCGAGGCATCCAAATGTTTTAAAATAGAAAAAAAAACAATTTTATAAATAATTTCTCTAGTTGTAGAAGCTTTTATCTAGACTTATAGTGAGCATTTTTACATTTTTGTTTTATGTAATTAATACTTTTTTATTTATTTTACATAATGATTACAATTTCCCTTCCCTTCTCTCTTTCCATTCCCATCTACCTCTCCCCCTCCCTCTCCCCTGCTCCATCCATCTCCATTCAGAAAGAGACAGGTCTCTCATGGGCTTGAACAAAGCATAGCACATCAAGTTGAGGCACAACTGAGCTCCTCCCTCTGCATAAAGTCTAGGCTAAGTCATCCAGCATGGGGAACAAGTTGCTAAAAGCCAGCTAAACACCAGGGACAGGTCCTGATCTCACTGCTAGGAGTCTTACAGACCAAACTTCACAACTGTCACATACATGCAGGGGGCCTAGTTCGGTCCCATGCAGGGTCCCTAATTGTTGGACCAGAGACTATGAGCATCCATGAGCTCGGGTCAGCTATCTATAGAGACCATTTTAAAATTAGAAGAGTTATTTAGATGATAGTGATATTTTTAAGCTGACTCATTGCTCTTGTTCATGTCTGGGGTTCCTTTACAAATTCCTGCTATGATAAAATCAGAAAACGCCTTTGCTATTGCTATTACAAAACAGATTACCCTCTTCTTTAATAATACAGTCAGGGTTATTCTGAACTGAAACGCACGTACTTCTTCTCACATGTGTAAGGCTGGGGGAGCAGAAAGCAGGGCTTTTTCTCGAATCATCAACTAAGAGTTTATTTCTAACAATAACCCTGAATCTATTTTTTTTTATGATGCCACCTCCGTTTCTTTCCTGTCTATAGACAGATGGAGCAAGCTCAACTTTGGGAACTATGACTGTGATCAGGCGTGACTGAATTCTGAAATGGAGATTAAAGCAAAGACATGCTGTATTCTGAGGATCACATCAGTGTTTGAAAGTCATGGGCACACACCTTAATATTTTAGAGTGATTTTACAGTAATTCTTTAAGTTCAGAGTTAGAGAGTCAACATTCAGTGCTATTGCCACATAACCACCTGGGTGAGGTTAACATGGGCAAAATATTACAAAGTAGAGAGAATACTGTGTTGCTAATTTTAAAATAAACCATTATAGATACCATGAGCTCAGATGATTGTGTTTTCTGAAAAAGTCAGCCAAGATTATAGATTGAAAACTGTTATGAAAATTTATCATAAATGTAACTCCCTTTCAAAGCCAACAGTCGAGGCTGCAGTGAGACACCAGCATGTGCCTTCCTTGCATCCCATTTGTTCTGGTTGCCTTAATAATTACACAAAAGGAGTTCTGCAAAAACCTGCAATTTCAATTGCAAACTCAGTTTCTGCTCCCTTTTCATTTTCAAAAACCAGAACAATGTGAAAATGTGTTTTACTCATTAAACACTTGTGGTTTTGTTTGTTTGTTTGGTCAGAAAAGAAAGAGTATATATGCAATGTTTAATGGTTGTAAATGTCTTCGTTCGTCAGGCTTAATATTGAAATCATATACACGATAATGTTAAAAAACTTCATCCATGAATGTTCCTGGGTGAAAGGACTCAATTTTCCTTTAACTATTTCAGACTCTTACCTTTGGCGATGTTGTTGCGGTGCGCTGTTATGAAAAGGCATAGAGAAGATGACGGTTCTTTGGAAGTTCGGTTTGCTGGAGTCTCAGAGTTCACCAGCTACTGGAACTCTGGTCACTCATTAGACATTAGACGGTTGTCTATGGTGTGGAAGCAGAAAATTATAACTTAAAGATGTGCTACCCCAAGCAGCTCATAGAATTTTGATATGCAAAGCAACCTTTTTTTTTAGTTTGCTACAATTTATAATAACTTTTTATAAAGATGGGAACACACATTGTTATTTCCTTTGGAATGCAAACCCAATTGGAATAAAAAGTATACACACATAAAAAGTTGGCTGTTGTTTTTAATGTCATAAGTCCATCTAGGAACTATCTATTAGAGAGTTTTCATTGACATATTTGCGTTCTTATAGCATAAACTAAGGTTGGAAAAGTAATACCTTGTATAAAATACTCATTCATAAAATAACTGGGTGACCCAGAAAATGTGGAGATGCCACATTTTTTGTGACCTTGACCAAGAAATTTGAATCAATAAATTTGATCAGGATCTAAGGAAATTGGTCACAATGAGTTGGTCTACAGAAATCACCTTTTACTGTTAAAAAAACGGTCCAAAGGGGGAAAATGATAGGCTTTAAAATGTGATAAAAATAAATATGACCCAATTCCATGCAATCACAATATCATTTATCAAAGTTTTTAAGTAAAGACAATTAGAAAAAGGAAGCTGATCTTATACTCCGTTCCAATCGTGAATCCCCAGACACCTCACTGTGTTGGGCTTTACTAAGTCAAGAATGTTAAGATGGCAGTGCTGAGGGAACCGGAGAGAACCTTTGTCTGGCGACGGATGCAGAAGGAGACAGAGACCCACATCGGAGCACTGGACTGAGCTCCCAAGGTCCAGTTGAAGAGCAGAAGGAGGGAGACTATGAGCAAGGAAGACAGGACCACGAGGGGTTCACCCACTGAGGCAGTGTGTCTGAGCTAATGGGAGCTCACCAACTCCAACTGGACTGGGAATGAACGAGAAAGGGATCAAACTAGTCCCTCTGACTGTGGTTGACAGTTGGGCCAATGACAATGGCACTGGGATTTGTCTCTACTGCATGTACTGACTTTTGGGGATCCTATTCTATTTGGATGCACACCTTGCTCAGCCTGAATGTAGTGGGGAGGGCCTTGGACCTCCCACAGGGCAGGGTGCCTTACCTTCTCTTAGGACTGGAGGAGGGTGAGGGAAGGATGGGGGGGGGGAAGTAGTAGCGAAGTGGGATAAAGAGACAGATGGCAACAGACCAAACCAAAACAAATACCTTTTATATCTGGTTTGCACTTGTGATATGAAGAAATGAGACTATGTTTTGTTACTTGTTAAATGTTCTTTAGTCATTTATCTCAACCCATGATATGAGACAAGGCAAGGAATATTGTATGTATTCTACCAAAGGAGTAAACTAAGGGTTAAAGCTGCCTAGCTAAGTTCTCCTGACTAGCAGATAATACTGAGAATGGCAAGGCTCAGTGTTTCTCTTTATATCCACTTGGAGCTCAGTATCTCAGCCAAGTTTCCTTCTAAAACAAAACTGCAAGATTTTATTGTGATTATTCCCTAGGCAGACTTTCCTCCGTTGGCTTTAGTACATAAGTCTCTACGTGGGACATATCTTTATCGGGAAAGTACGTAATGCTCAGTTAATGCAACCTTGTGATTTCATTACATTTTTATAAGTGAACTCAAGGTCAAAATATAAAATGCGAGGAAATGTCCTATAATTTATGTAGTTCACTACAATGATGCCGCTACCTGATTGCTATATGACAGGCTCAATGTTCCCCACCCAAAATACTTGGGATCAAAAGGGTTTTGCATTATGGGATATATATGTACATAACAAGATATCTTAGAAATAAGACCTAAACACAAAATTCATTAATGTTTCATTTGCACCCTTTTCACATACTTGGAAGCAATTTTGTAAAATATTACAATGCACTTGAATTTTGACTAGAGTCAGCATGTAAAGTCTGATATTGAATCTCCCCTTTGTGTCACGTCAGTTGGGGACTTCGGAGAAATTTCCAATTTCTGTATTAAAGGTACACAATGTGCACTTTAGAATACTTTATAAAGTTGAGTGTGTGTATTGCACATATTTGTGTGTATGCCTACATGTAAGAGCACATGGGTTCCCACGGAGGCCAGAAGAAGGTGTCAGATATCTTGGAGTGGTTGTGAGGCACCAATTTTAAGTGTTGGGAACCAAATTCTGGTTCTCTGAAAGAGGATAAGTGCCCTTAAATATTGAGCTATCTCTCTAGCCACTCAACATACACTTTAATATAGCACACAAAAAATACAAAATTGAACATTTAAATATACAAATATTACTGTGAAAGTAAGATTATCTACTAAAGTTGTTGGTTCTACAAAGTCTGCTCTTTTTAAAAATTAAAAACAGGACCTTGAGAAGGTGTTCATTCCATAGAGCTACAGCCACTGTCTCTGTTGCAGACACTTGCTTTGGAAGCATGGACTCTGGTTTGATAAACTAAGGGTGCAATTTTTCTTCAGATCATTGCAGTACAACTAAAACACAGCCTACTGGTATTCATTTTCAAAACATTAAAGAATAGAAAGGTGTTTGGGTGGTCCGAGTGGGAAATGACATCACAATGGGATAAAAATAATTGAGAACTGCAGTAGTAGGGTATGTATATATTTATAGAAATAGTACTAATAGATATTTCTATTTCTTAAATTTTAAGAAGTAGTCGGAACTCATTTTTCTTCAAATCAAATTTTATTTTTCTTAATAATCTGTAGATATTACTAACTTTTCAGCACTCCCTTCTCCCCATACACAGATTGCTAAAGAAAAGGGGATATTTACCATGACCAAGGGCAATTTGACCAAGAGATGAAGGAACCACCACTTTGGAAGTTTCAAGTTTTCAAATATACAAACCATTCTGAAAGCTGTTCTATAAAATCCAGTCATAGACCACTGTACTAGTTAGCATTAGCTATCGACTTGACATAGCTTAAGTTCACCTGAGAAGAATATTAATGGGAAGACTACCCAGATCAGATCGGCCTGTTGACATATATGTAGGGTCTTTATTGTTAACAGAGGAGAGCCTAGTCCACTGTCAGTGATCACATTCCCTAGGCCAGTGGTTCTGGGCTCTATGAGAACGCTAGCTAAGCTTGAGTCTATAGGAGAGCCAATCTCATTCCTTCAGTTTCTGCTTCAGGCACCATTTTGAGTTTGTGCTCTAACTTCCCTTCATGATGGATTGTAGTCTATAAAAGAAACCTTTTTCTTCTGTAGTGGTTTAAATAGAAATGACCTCCTCCCCCCCCCCCCCCCCCGTAGGTTCAGAATGCTTAGGGAGTGACACTCTTTGAAAGGATTGGGAGGCATGATTTTGTTAGAGGAAGTGTCACTGGGGAGTAGGTTTTGTGGTTTCAAAAGCCCAAGCTGGGCCCAGAGGTGCTCTCTTCTTATTGTCTTCATATGGAGATGTGAATTCTCAGCTACTTCTTTAGCATCATGCCTGCCTGCATGCTGCCATGTGCCCCACCTTGATGAGAATGGAATAAACCTCTGAAACTGGAAGCTAGCTCCAACTGAATGCTTTTTAAGAGTTGGCGTGGTCAGGGTGTCTATCCACAGCAATGGAACACTGACTAAGACACCAACTATGAACTCTTTCGGTTGAATATTTCATTTTGGCAGCAGAGATGAAACTGTAACAACCACCAACAGTCAGTCATCAGAATATTTTTTTTGTCTGTATGTTCCATTTTTCCCTGTTCCAGAAGAACAAGATGAAAATGAATGTTGGGGCCAGGAGACCTACTGATTCAGGCTTCCATTGCTTGTACATTCTCATGTGGGACACTGACGCCTGGAGGTTCCCACTGAGTAGGAAGGAAAACAAAAGAAGGTGAAGTAGACGAGAGGCTGGAGCTTCCACCACTCATTTCATACTTTAGCATTTTCGGATTTCAAGCATTTCAAGGTTTCACAATATGTGTGTTGCATTTTCCTCCTCCTCCACCTTCTCTTCTTCCTTATTTTAAATTTTAGGAGATTGGGCTTCTCTATATAAGAGCCCTGGCTCTAACTGTCCTGGAACTCATTCTGTAGACCAGGGTGACCTTCAGCTCACAGAGATCAGTCTGCCACTGCTTCCTGAGTGCTGGGATTAACGGTATGCACCACCATCACCTAGCTTGCATTTGGCTTCTTAACTGAAAAATTATTTCACAACCAATTTACTTCCAGTAATATGCCTTAGAAATTGAAAACAAAACCGAAGAAAAAGCGTGTGACAGGGTAAGATAGCACAGAGAGGTCATTTCAGGTTTAACTAGAATTTGATCTCCTTAATGGAGACTCTTGTGGAAAATTACCCAACTCTACTTTAGGACCTGGGGCCAAGATGCCCCAGCTAACTTATCTTATAGTAGCTGGGGCATCTTGGCCCCTGCAGCTGCAGAGTAAGATACCAGTTTGTGGTTTTTGCCTTAAAAAGAGTCTTGCTTTAAATACTCTGGGATACACTTAAGTCCTGAATACCTGACTATAGTCCTATAGCCAGCTGGAAAACAAACAAACAAGCAAACAAACAAACAAACAAAGCCCTTCTAATTGGCTATAAACTGTCTGGTAGGGTTCCCACAAGAATTAGCAAACATTGACATTGTTATAACCTGCTTGTTTTCTGTTAAAACAGCCATACTTATGCTATTTTACTAATAATAATTTGCTCTTCGTCTCAGGCTCACTATCTTTTTCCTGGTTCTCTTTTCCTAGGCTCTTAAGATTGCAGGCTGAGAAACTGTCTGCCACTGGAAATCACTGTGGTTTCTCTGTAGCTTTGGAGTCAGTCCTGGAACCAGCTCTTGTATACCAGACTGGCCTTGAACTCACAGAGATCTGCCTGTCTCTGCCTCTTGAGTGCTGGGATTAAAGGTGTACGCCACCACCACCCAGCTTCTGTGTTTTTTGTACCACTTGAAACACAGGGAAGCTAAAGCAAGCCTGGGAGGAGTCTGGCAGGATATGAAAAGGGAGTCTGTGTGCACTTAAAAATCCTTTTCAAGAGATACAATTCTTAGGTCATGCAGGATATAAAATAAGGTTTTCTCTGATGAAAAACTTATCTGTAAAATACTTTGGCAAAATTACCTGAAGAAAATATAAAAATAATACATTCTGGACCTATGCATGATACTCAGATGGGAACACAAATTCAAGCTTCTTTAAATTGTTCCAGCATGAAATAGGTTATAGAAAATTGTGTAGTTACAGAACAAAGGAAGTAATAAATCAATGCTTTTACCAATTATGTTCATAGTAGAAAAATATAAACTCAAGTAGAGAATCTATAGGGTTTAGACGTAGTATTCTTAATTTTAGGGCTGGAGGAATCTAAAGAGCAGTTAATCTTAGTAATGTATTCTAAGTTGCTCTGTTAGTCATGAGAGTGATATACTAGAAATACAGGTTAAGGCAACTGATTATTAAAGGGGCCAAAAGATCCCTGGAAAAGTTTGGCTTTCCACCTAAAATATCTATTTTCCCACAGTAAATTCCCTTGCACTCAGTTAAAGCAAAGTATTTTGGAGACTCTCTTTACACAGCACAGCTTCAAGGTGCTCCAGTGCTCCAGCTGACATCTTTTATGAGGCGAATGTTTCTCAAAGGTACGCTCTTCCATATAAACCCCACGCCTTATAAACCAAAATCATTGGCTTTATTTGAAAGAGACCGCATTCTCATAAAAGCCAAGAGAAAGAACACAGAATACATGTGAAACACAGTTTGAGCATTCTGGCTTGTTTGCCAAAATAGTTTTCAAAACTTCCTTTGGAGTGCAAAATCAACAGTCTCTGTGTATTTACCAGGTATATTGCATAAGGGCATGCTGTAACTCAGTTGTGGGGGAAAACATTCGGCCTGGTGAAATTGGGACGTGGTTTGCAAACTCCACCTGCCCCATCACCTTGGAGGTCAGTGAAGCCAACACACTGCTGGATTCCATTCCTGGAATGTTGATTCACAGAGCTGGCCAAAGGCCTGGGAATTTGCATTTCAATCCTGAGTCCCTTGCTGGTGAAGATACTGAGGAAATCCAGATCCACTCTGCAACTCAGACGTCTTAAGCACACTTCAGGGTTTTCCCCGCCCCCTTCTTGCACCTGTCCTAAGTGGCCCTGTCAGGTAGGTGTTCCTGGCGTTCAGGGAAGATAATATGCACGGGGCTGGCACAAAAATATTCCTTCCCAGTGACCTAGGAAATAAGGAGGCATATTAAAATAAAACTAGAGTCCAGAAGGTCAGGAGAACTCCTGCTCAGGGGAAATCTGTCTTTGCACGTGATCTGGGCGTCTACACCCGGAGTGACTCTGGCTTCCTCCCCACCCCCGGGGCCTGTGGGTCCCAGCGGCGCCTTAGCCCTAGCCTAGCCTCCCGGGACAGTGGCTGCTGCTCGCCATGGCGTTGCTGGCCACCTTCCTCTGCTACTTGCTGACTGCCTGGCTCTGCGACCCGAGTTTCGGGGTGCCCCTGACGCCCTCCGGTCGCGCTCCAGCTGTGGGTGAGTGGATCGCGATTGTTCACTGGACTGTGGAAGGGGCCAGCCAAGTCGCCGACGGCGCGTGGGCGGCTGGGCATAGAACGCGGCCACGCTGGCTACTGTGTGGTCCAAGGCCTGACAGCAAGGTCGCTGGGACTGGGTCATCGTAGGGGAGTTTCGTGGGCGAGCCTATCGAACAGTCTGCTGGGCGTTTGTTTACATTCTGGGTTTGTGTTGTTTGGTTCCCAGGGGAGGACAGCCGAAGCTGCTGTCCCATGGAAAAGGCAGCTAAGAATTGCTGTGGGTATTCCCTTGGTCATCCAGTGTGCCCAGAGCACATCTCCCATTTTAAGCTTCCTTTAAAAATAATTGCTGCCTCTGGAGTGATGTTGCTAAGAGCGAGGGTTCTGTTTTGATTTGAGGAGATAACTGTCCTGGAGACGTTGGTCATTGCTCAGGCCTGAAATTCTCCTGCTGCCTTTCGCCTCTCTAAGCTGCTGGTCTATCTGCAGAAGACTTTAGGAATATTCTGGGGGTGGATCCAGTCTCTTTGCCCGAACATGAAGTGCGCGTGACTTATTGCCAAAATTTTACCAGCCACAACTGCATGTCTGGTTTGCAAACTCTGGCAAATAACAATCGTAACAGAACACCCCGTCCCCAAATGTGGATACATGCATACTGTTGCCTTGTGTTTATTTTTATTTTTTTATATTCTGCTGGAATTGTGTCTGTAGGACAGCTACCTCAGCACCCGGAATTTGCTATTTAAATCGGTGACTGTTCAGGATTTTGACCTAAAAAAGTCTCAGGTTGCACCACAGGCAAAATCCTTTTTTAGCATTAATGAGTTAATTGTTGAAAGTCTTCGTGCAAACTTGCTGGGGGGGGGGGGGGAGTCATATGAATCTGCCTCATTTAGCTTCCTGTTTTGGTAGGAGAGGTGACAGGGTTGAATCACCTCCCATTGCCTGGGAAGGGAGAGAGGCTAACTGTAAAGTCCAGATGTGTTGACTCAGTGGTTTCACAAAGCATGGGTCATTTTACTCGATGATATCCCCTCATTTCTCCCTTGTACTCGCCCACAACTTCAACCCAGCCCGGCTTCTGTTTGTTTCCTAACTGTGTTTAAACTCCCAGTCCTAGTTTTTCCCATGCCAAGTTCAGGTTGCCAGAGGACAGACAACCACCCTAGGGTTGCTTGACTTTTTTTTTTTTTTTTTTTTTTTTTAGATTTAACATACTGCCACCTTTTGGTGTATTTAGCCCACAGCAACATGCAACATGCTAAACAGATTAATCAACATCTGTTGAAACAACTGCATACAGTTGTCCATACAGTTGTGGTTCATTGGGTTTGTTAGGAAAAATTATTAAACTTTCTTTGACTTAAATTTTCTTTTTAAAAATTTTGAGCATCTGTCTAGATAAATTTTGAGCATTTCTCTATCCAGACACATTGAACACATATATTTTGAGAAATCTTTGAAAAGATTAACTGGAGAAGAGGTGGGCGATTTTGGTAAAGAACTTTGGAGTGTGTGGTAAAAAATTTTGACTCCAGTGTGTTACTGAATGTATCATAGACCAGATTGGTAGAAACACACACACATATGTACAATTTTATTAAAGCTAGGATGTAAAGCCTCTAGAGGTTCCAACACATTTATAGCCATCCATCAGTGAAACTATTGCCCCATCATTTGTCTGTCCAGCAGTGTGATATGGCAGGATCTTGGCATCTGGAGAAATTGGCTCTAGCTCAGCTTTCACTGACTAGTCACATGATAGGGAGGGAATCCTGAAATTTGCCTTTGCCTAAATGTCATTAGTTATAATTTAAAGCCTCTTTGTTAAGGGCCCAATCTGTCAGACAAATTCCCATTTTTGGAACTCTGTGAACCAGGTACTGGGTTCTGTCAGAGGGATGTGCCCTAGTCTATTTCAAGTTTTGGATTATGAAAATTTAATACGTTTATGATCTCATTCACTTTAATCTTCACTATGTTTTACATGTAGACAACATTATCTACTTCCATGGCAGGCAGCCCATTTGACTAAGGATGTGCAAGGCAGTGTACAATGGTTATAAACCACATGTGTTCTGTGGTGAGATTCCCGAATCAGTGTCTCAGCCCTGTTCTTTTTGGTGTTCGACTTCGATTTAATCCCGCACACTCCAGTTCCCTGTCTGCTTTAGCAATAATGGTGAAAAGCCTACAGAACAGTACTAAACATGTCCTAAGGACTTGAACTTGAACGGTTACAAGCAAATGTGGAAATTTAATTTCAGATGGCAGGCTTTATAAAATGATGATAGCAAAGCTAACATGCGGCTTCCTCAGAGTCATGTGCTTTTTAAGGACTTGCTTTCTGCTAGTGTTAAATTACCTGTTATCTTAGGTGACAACATTACATTCCCATCTGACAGACCAAGATCACAGAGACTGAATCTCTGGGTGGTAGAGTTTATAATGGAAGTCAGGTTGTCTGTCTCTGCTGTCAAACACTATTCTGTTTTATGTGTTTTGCTGCATATTTACTTTCTACAAATAATCTAAACACAAGTATACACAGAAATGAGATAGAAGGGCAACCCACATAATAATTCCAATCCATTTGTCTCCTTTGTTTTTTGTGCTGGGATAGAGTATATCTGAACTCAAGATAAAGTTTAGGGCATTTTCTGCTTTGTGGGAAGAAAGAAATTATGTTCTGTTGCTGTTTGAAAATACTGACTAAGTGCTGAGTAACTGATGATGAATAATATTTCATGTCAACTTTCATCTGGCGTTCATGCCTTCTACTTCTTACTTATAAACCCTTGCTATACAATTATGATGACATTGGCAAGAACTGACCATCAAAACAATAACTTGTCATTGCTACTTAGCAAGTCCACTGTTATCTTAATTTCTTGTTTGTGGCTATAATCAAATAGTTACCCCATTGTTTTTGGGCAGTCAGAGCAGGAATTTAAGGCAGCTGGTCACATCCACCATCAAGAGTAGACAGAGAACAAATAGTGCATGCTTATTTGTGCCCAGTTGTTTCCACACTTCCACAATCCAGTATTGCCTGTCTTGGGCCTTGTGCCCTCCCTCCGTTGTGGGCAGGGTCTTTCTACATCAAGTCTCAAGAGCTCCTCATAGGCACGCCCCAGATCAACAGTCAAAGCACCATCGGAACTGTTTGCACTTCACTTTTCCTGTTATTTTTATCAATTTCGCACAGCTTAAAAAGCTTGCAGTTATTCTACTTGCTTTGCTATGTCCCTTCCGATGCATTTCGGATGCAACTTGGAATCAGAATGAGTTCGAAACTTTTTTAAGTATGTTTTCATAGCGTATTTGGAAGGCTATTTTGAAGAGCAATTAAGGAGAACAAGCTGAAAAGTATGCAAAAAATATACTCACTAAATTTGTATGGGAATTAAAACAAAATAAGAAAAATGCTTTCTCTTCTGTGATTCCAAAATTTAATTCTGCTGCCCTAAAGAGTTCTATTCTTTCAGAGAAGTAAAAAGCATCATGAGTGGTAAAGCTGAACAAATCTCAGTGTTGAAGAAGTTACTTATAAGTGAGAACGCAGCACAGTGGTTGATTATATGTGAGGAAACTTGAGGACTCTTCAGCATATAGGCTCCCTTATGTGAGGGGTCATATACGTTGTGTATTCTTACTGAATTTTCCACTTGAGTCGGTGTATTAGTTAGCTTTTGTTGCTGTGATAAAATGCCACTCTGAAGACAGCTTCCAGCAGGAAGGGTTTGTTTGGGTTTATAGTTCCAGGATGAAGGCATAGCACAGGAAGCTGGATCAGGAAGCTCAATGACCACATTTTCAACCACAAGTGGGAAGCAGAGGCAGAGTGAGGCTATGAACTCTGTTCCCACTGTGACATACTTCCTCCACCGAGGCTACACCTCCTCAAGGTCCCTTAACTCTACTACCTGGGGACTAAATATTCAAATTCCTGAGCCTATGGGGGATATTTCTCATTCACACCACACTCACCATTAGTTTCTCTGCTATAAACTCAAAATGGTAAGTCCAACGTCTTAAAGTCTGTAGCGGGCGTGGTCGATCGATAGAATAAACAGACCAATACTATATAAAAGATTTAGCTTTTAATAAAAAAAAAAGGGAAAACTTACACCAGAATCCCAACCATCCGGAAGGCTGGATCCAGGCCAGAGAGAGGGAGGGGAAGTGCACCCGCCAGGTTTATAGGTAAACTTTTGCCTTAAGGCAACACGCCCCACAGACAGAATGTGATTGGCTGAACTCCCCTATCAAAAGTCCCTTTGAAAATGATGTGATACAACATATACAAATTTCTTAATACCACATCTGCCCTATAAATCACACCTGCATGTAACACAGATCCATAGTGAAAGATACTATGACTTGTTCTAGTAATTCTTCAGCGAAGTAATATTGCTTAGTATGTATCGGGGACCTCCGACTGCCGGCCTCAGTGTCCCCTTCAAGGCTCAGAAAACTTAGAGAAAGCACAGGACTTAGGTCTGAGGGCAAAATGAACTCTCCACTACGTACTTTTTTGCAACAGCTTCTTTATTCTTCTCCTGCTGTTCTCTCTGTTCTGCAAAGTTTCCAGTTTATGTACACACACAAAACAAAGGCAGTTCTCTGAACTTAGACTCCCCTTTATCTTTGAAGGCCCCAAATGTGATCTATATGAAAGACTCCTTTCCTGACTGCATGTCCTGCCAAATGGAATATAGTCAGTGGGAGGTGCCTTCTAATGTATCTCAGGAAACAAAGCGAAGATTAGACTGTGGGGACCAAGGTTACTGACTGTGTGACTAAATTTTCCACTGGAGGTCCTAGAGTATGTGTGTGGTTGACCCAATATATCAGTACATAAGAAAGAGTTGTGCCCAATAATCCAAACTCGGCTGAATTTGGGACCAAAGGAGAGTGTTTATGGCTTCACAAGAGATTTACTGAAAGAATCAACTGATATACTTGCAAACTGGGTTTATCTCCAGTGGAACACATTCATTCTGGTGAGTCAGCCTTCTGCTCTATCAGTTGAAATCTCACTGCATGATTCCCATGGACCACAGCAAATATGATTTCTGAGGATTGTTGTTAAATAAATATTTGACTTTTCCCTGAGTCCAATAAGAAAATTCTCTTTTAAGAATTGCTTCCCACAATATTAACATTCAGTACAACTGTATGATGTTTGTACTTCTAATTAATTAGTTTTAAAGAATATCTAAGAAACTGAATATTTGTCATATGGCTACTTCCTTTAATGCTGAGAGAAATATAAAAATTAACGGAGGTAAATATTTCCTGATTCTGTACTCTATCTACTAGTACAGTCTTGGTACAGTTGATGATATTTTAAGTCATTCACAGTATGAGATGAGCTCACTGGCCTCTCAGAAAGTTGGCACCAAACATTTTGTTGTGCATTAGAGTCTTTGTTGAGTAGTTATGCTAACTCTGAGCTCATTGGTTCACCCGTGTAAGTTGTATGTTCCTCTGTTCCTATGTATGTTTCTCATAAAAGAGAGTTGCACTTAACTTCCTGGTGTAAGAAGTCTGAAATTGTGACAGCTTCCTTCAGCGGCGAGGAGAGCAGCTGTCTCAGTCATACTCTGAGCACAAATTTATCAGTATTTCCTTCCTAACCAACAGGGCAATTTTGGCATGTGACTGACTTGCATCTGGATCCCACTTACCACATTACAGACGACCACACCAAGGTGTGTGCTTCCTCTAAAGGTGCAAATGCCTCCAATCCTGGCCCTTTTGGAGATGTCCTGTGTGACTCTCCATATCAACTTATTTTGTCAGCATTTGATTTTATTAAGAATTCAGGACAAGAAGCATCTTTCATGATATGGACAGGGTAAGTACATATATAAACTCTTAATTATGCAATATTGTCCTACAGGATATGGTAATCTTCGTTCGTGTGCCAAATTAATAAAGAATTGCTTGTGTCAAAATGTGCTAGGTCTTACGCTCCAGTGGATGGTCCCACGCTTATGAGTATATAGGCAGTGCAAATTGAACTCAGTGAGATAAAAACCAAAAAAGGGGACATGAAGTTGGGAGGGAGTGGAAGGTGGGTGTTGATCTAGGATGAGTCAGTGGGGATGGGGGGGATGGGGAATGACTGTGACCAAAGTAAATTGTATGCATATGTTAGATTCTCAGAATTAATAAAGTGTGTTATGTAAAAATTACTAGACCACATAATCAATATTCTTAGTGATATAAACTATTTTATACATCCTGTAGGGTTTTTTCCCTGTGGTATAGACTTAATAAATATGTTTGTGTTAACTAAGAAATGATTCCATAAATAACACACTTGCATCAATATCTTGTCATATTGAATAATATAACTTTAAGTTTTGTTTAAACAATTAAGAACAAAGGAAAACAATGAATGTTAACTTGTGAGAATAATTCTGAGAAGCATCGTTTTATGGTGGGATTAACTAGGCCCATCATCTACCGTGGTAAGGTCCATATAGTTCCTGAAATATTGCTAATCCTTGCAAGGTATTTATTTTGTGTGGGGTCCTGTTTTAATTAATTTCTATTCTCCTACTTAATAATCTTTATATCCCTAGATCATATTATTTTCGTGTTAGAGGCAAGGAAATGAAGACACCGAGATTCTAAACATCTTGCCCAAATATATATAATTACTTGCTGGTAAAACAGAGATTTGAATCTATTCTTTTTGTCCTTCAGTCTATACATTACTAATCCTGTGAGTTTCTTATAAATCTTCAGTCAGCCAATAAAATAGACTATAATTTCCTGTATTTCCCTTTCCTCTTTTTGTAGTATTGTTGGTAGATGAAGAGTATCTCACCCCACTTCCCTACCCCCTTTCGAGGTTGTATTTTGCTATGTAGTTCGTGTTGATCTTTAAATACTTGGCTCAATTCATCCCTTACTTTAGTCTGCTGAATAGTTGGCACTATGGTTGCCATTACCTTTGAACCATTGGCTATTCTTTGACTCTTTAATTTTACCTTATTATTCTAAAGTAGACATTTATACTGATAGCTACAACAAGTTGTCATGCATAAGTCTAGGAAGTTACTCATTACAGAGTTTCTGTCTCCTTTTCAGGGATAGCCCGCCTCATGTCCCAGTACCTGAACTCTCAACAGGCACTGTCATAAAGGTGATCACTAACATGACCTTGACGGTCCAGAACCTCTTTCCGAACCTCCAGGTGTTTCCTGCACTGGGAAATCATGACTACTGGCCACAGGTAAAACTGACCTCAGCTTCCAGAAGAGCTTAGATGGTTTCTCTGTCAAGATTATGACATGGGTAGGGCATAAGGATGGGTCTCAAGGAAGTACTCCTGTGATAACTATCAAGGAAGGTTTTGGGGCATTTTCAAAAGATTAAAAAAACAATTCATAAAATCTTATGCCAATAGTACATTGTAGTAGCAGATTTCATAGTTTGTGGATTTTTAATTCTTTGTTGTTGTTGTTGCTGTTATAAACTTCATCAATTTCTTCAGTCCTTTCAGTGTGTTTTCTTATTTATTTACCATTGCCATGATAGACTTAGCAAGCAAGGTTAATATTGACAAGTGTTTGCATTTACATGAGCCTGTTGGACATATGAAGACCAGCATGTTCTGATTCAAGGTAGATTAAGAACACAGCTAGTAAAACTGTTAAAGTAGCCAAGGTCCCTGTTCCAGTCCTGCTTATCTGATTCAGATATGATTAAAGACAAAAATGATTTTCAGGATATTCAGTGCTTGATGTGACCTAACTCCAGCCACTCACAGGAGCCTTTTGTTAAGGTGCCTGTGCATACTCAGTCATGGTGCAGTGTTCTGTTCCCGCTGTGTAAAACTCAAGCAGGACAGTGGTGGTGCTCACCTTTAATCCTGACACACGTGGATCTCTGTGAGGTCAAGACCAGTCTGGTCTACAGAGAGAGTTTCAGTACAGCCAGAGCTACAAAGATGATGCGGAATTCCCTTCTGTATGCTGTGAATATCATTGGTGAATAAAGAAACTGCCTTGGCCTGTTGATAGGTCAGAACTTAGGGTAGGTAGGAAAACTAAATTGAATGTGGGGAGAAAGGAGGCAAAGTCAGAAAGAAGCCATGCAGCCCCACTGGAGACAAACTCCAGAACTTTAACCAGTAGAGATACACAGATTAATAGAAATGGTTTAAATTGATATGTAAGAGTTAGCCAATAAAAAACTAGAGCTAATGGGCCAAGCAATGATTTAATTAATACAGTTTCTGTGTGATTTTTAAAAAATATTTATTTATTATGTATACAATATTCTGTCTACATGCATGCCTGAAGAAGGCACCAGGCCTCATTACAGATGGTTGTGAGCCACCATATGGTTGCTGGGAATTGAACTCAGGACCTTTGGAAGAGCGGGCAATGCTCTTAACTGCTGAGTCATCTCTCCAGCCCCCTGTGTGATTATTTTGAGACTAAGTGGCCAGGAACCAAAAAGCAGCTTTCTTCACAACACACAGAGAAACCCTGTCTCAAAAAACAAAAGCAAAAATCCCCCAAAACAAAAAAGAGATCAATTTGTACAGAGATTTGTTCATGAGAATTACAGCTTTATCTCCAGTGCTCAGAAACTTTGGTTATCTTTGGATAATTCACATGACTCTCCTTCATATGACACCCATTTACCAACAAGAATAACAATATTTGCATTGCAAAACTTTTGTGCAAATTAGTTGTAATATATGAAGAGAGTGTAATGTATTTTCTGGCAACTCCCAAGCCTTCAGTAAGTGAAGTGTTGGTTATTAAATCATGAGTTCCTTTTGGATTTCTTTGAGATATTGCTTTATTTTATCTTCATCTTTGTTTTTCTTCGAGTCAAATATTAAAGCAAGTCAAAGCTATAAATACTAACTTCTATAAACTGTTCTATTTGTAGGTAAATTGAGCTACATATATACAAATTACATTTCTTCCTATTTCTAAATTATGGGTTATACTGATGGAGATTAAACCCAGGGTCTCCCACATACTAAGCATGTGCTCTCACACTGAACTTAATTTCCAGTTTCTACCTTGTGATTTTTTTATATTACTTTTTTTTCTTTCTGTCTCTGATTCCCTAATGCTAGGATTAAAGGTGTGCACTACCATGCCTTCCTGATCTTTTCTTAATGTAAAAACATGTTTTTGACTGTTTGATGCATGTGTACTGTATTTCTATCATTTCCATGATTTCTTCTTCCCTCTCCAACCCTTGTTCTGCTCCCTCACACTCTTTCACATTGCAGCTTTAGATATATCAAATATAACATGAAAATTTTAGAACAAATTTCTTTAAAGACTGTTACTATCTGGGATATAGTTTTGGAGAATTCTAGTGTAAAATCTGAGTAGAATTTCTTCATTGAAAGCCTTTAAACCTGCAGGGTAACTCCATAAATGTACACAGAAATGTGCAAGGACTTCACCTGTTAATCAGAAGCACTTACCCTGGAATTCTTTCCCATACTGCTCAAATAATCAGTATGGAGCAGGGTCTCTATTTACTTCTACACATTTGAGACTGGTGCTGCCAATCTCATAGGTAAGGGACCTTCCTATTATAGCTATTTTTTTTTTTACGGTAGTCAAATCTCAGCCCAAAAGGAAAAGATTTTATTTTTAACTATCTCCTCCCCTCTTTCTTTCTTCCTTCCTTTTTTCTTCCCTCCCTCTCCCTCTCTCTTTCTCTTCTCCCTGTGGTGTGCATGTATGTGTGTTTGTATGTGCACATAGATGCAGAAGTTCAAAGAAGCCAGTGATGTGGGAGTCCACTCTGTGTGCTGTGATTACCATTAATGAGTAAAGAAACTGCTTTGGACCTATAGCAGGACAGAACTTTGGTAGGCAGGGAAAACTAAGCTGAATGCTGGGAAAAAGAAGGGCAGAGTTAGAGATATGCCATGGAGCTGTCACCAGAGCCAGACATGCCAAAACACTGCAGGTAAGCCACTGCCATGTGACGATACACAGATTAATAGAAATGGGTTAAATTAATATGTAAGAGTTAGGCAATCAGAAGCTAGAGCTAATGGGACAAGCAGTGATTTAATTAATGCAGTTTCTGTGTGATTATTTCAGATCTAAGCTAGCTGGCAGGCCAGGAACCAACAAGTGACTCTCTCCTTACAATAAGCCAGAGACATCAGATCCTTTGGGATCGGTGTTGCAGGTAGAGTAAGCAAACCCAACACTGCTGAGGACCAAACTCAGTCCTCTGCAGTACATGTTCTTAATTACTGAGCTGTCTCTTCAGCTACTAAATTTTTATGTATTTTAATTTCTTTTAAACCACAATATGTTGTTGCAACTTAGCCTGCCACGAAGAGGTTAGTGCAAGTTACAAGCCCGCAGGCATAAACCTGAATCTTGAAGGACCGGGGCAGTTTCGTAATAGCATTCTAAATGACTTCATTAAAATCTTAAGTCGTTAAGTTTTCTCTAATCCTACAGCATGCTACACCAGTCCTGCATGTTCAGGCTCAAACTTGCCTTCATTGTCTCAAATACATTTCTTTATCTCATCATCCATCTAGACCCTGCCCAGGCCCTTAGCATGAGCTTCTCTCAACTCTTAGCACACACCTCTGTACAGCTGTGTTTGTGTCTGGACCATTTGTTTTGCTTTAATGCTGACTTGAAATTACTGCTCCATTCCTACTCTAAATGCTACCTTCACTTCCTGCTTGGCATGATGTCATGTTTTGTTCTCCTGGTAGCGCTTGGTAACATATCGTACCCTTAGCGTGTCACCTTTGCCTCCCCTTTCTTGGCTAGGTTATAGGCCTTCCTTAAAGACTGAGAACGTAGTGTGTACAGATAACTAACATAGTCAGCACTCAAGAAATGCTCCCTTTAATTAATCCAAAGATCTTTAAAGTTTCAATCGCGGCTTGTCTTCTCTGTGGCCAGGACCAGCTGCCAATAGCCACCAGCAAGGTCTACAGTGCTGTAGCTGACCTCTGGAAACCATGGCTGGATGAAGACGCTGTTAGCACGTTAAGGAAAGGTTAGTGAAACACTGTTTAGCTTCCTTTTTTATTACTTGTTTAGACGTAAATCTTTAACATTTGTTTAGGTCTTCCGATTCTAGATAGTCTTTGTGTCCACATTGTATGAAAGCCAATAAAACAGCAATGAGGCCTTAGAACACATGTGAACCTGTTTACCTTATGAAAGAGCTCTTTGCCTTCCTGTCCCATCCTTAACCAAGATGTTCCACATGAAGAAAAAGCTGAATTTTGAATTGAGTAAAAATAAAAGCGTATGGAAAATGGATTGAGAGGAAAGAGTGGATACTTGTACCTCAAAAACCCAATGTTATGAGGGAGCAGCTGGTAAAGTGAGAATGCCTGAGGTTTTCAGATGGGCTCTGACGTGTATAGCCAGTAGCATGAAGAGTCATGGTGAGTTCTCCCGGGTGTAGTCTCTCCTTCTCCTCCCTTGGGCAGCCCATGAGGTGATGATGTGTGAAGCTGTAGAGTGAAGGTGCGTGAGACCACAGAAGTTAAAGATGCCAGGGATGTGGAACATCCTCCAAGGGAAGATGTAATTACAAGCAGAGCCCACCCATGCAGTCAGGAAGGCCATAGGGCTGCCCCATTGAAGCTGATAACCCACTGCCTTGCCAGCTTCCATGTCAGCCATAGAGTTAAGATTTAATGTTTATCCTGCTTGATGTCATCCTGCTTTTCTCTGAGCCTTCCTTCTTATTTTCCCATTCCTCTTTTGAAATGGTAATGTGTATTTAGTAAGCATATCAGCCCTGTTATAAAATACCAGAGAGAAACATCTTAAGGGAAGAAGATTCGTTTGAATTCCTGCTTTCCAAGGTCCATTGGCTCATGGTATTCTAGCCCCAGGGCTTCAGGCCCCTGATGAAGCTAAGAGAGCATGGCAGATGGGTATGGTGGAGAACAGGTTCTTACTTCATGGCTATCAGCAAAGGAGGTAGGGAGGTAAGAGAGAGCTAGAGAGGGAAGGAAGGAGGAAGGATGGAAAAAAGAGAGAAGGAGGGAAGGAAGGAGGGATAAAGAGAGTGAGAGAGAACACGGGAATCTCTGTGAGCAGACACAAGACATTCCCTGAAGACATTCCCTGAAGACATTCGTCCTGCGTTCTGCTGCCTGTAGCTGACTCGGCCCTACCTCCAATGGTCTATTTAGCTTATCAGTGGGGTGATTCTCATGCCCCCTGGTGATTTAGTAGCCTCTCTGTAAGACCTTCATCAGGGATCAAACCTTCAACACATAAACTTGAGGAATATTTCAAATCTAAACTGTAGCAGAATGTATCCCCTTTGCTTTTATATGTTGTAACTATGTAAAGTTCAATCCTTTTTAACTTTTTTGGAGGTGAATACAGGTGGACTGGGGCTCTGTGTTCCTTTAGCCAACCTAGTGAAGTCCAGGTCACTGAAGGCCAGGCCAGTGAGGCCTGTCTCAATAAATAAGATATATAACATATGAGGAATAGCACTAGAGAGGTTGGTCTCCAGACTCTCCATGCAACACACACACACACACACACACACACACACACACACACACACACACACTACTATTACTGTGGGAAAAATCATAATACATTGTGACTAAAGGGGTGAAAATGGAAGTTAAAGAGACTGCGTGTGATTAGTCATGATTGAAAGCTAAGGAAATAGATGTTTGGGGAGTGGGCACAAGACAAAGAAATCAGATACCAGAATAGAGGGGCTCACTCTGAATGCTCCAAAATGAGACAGATCTCTGCTATTGTCTCCACTGGTTCAAGGGCGAGGCATGCGGGGTCTGATGTGTTCTTTTTCTGGCAGTGCCTTGCAGGGTCCTGTGCATTTTCATTCTTTAGATTTTTATGTCTCATAGTATCTCTTAAGTCCTTTTATTTAAAACTAGGAGCTAGTGCATACATTATTATTTTTTATTTTTTGAAAATAAAATATAGTTGCATAGTTTCTTCTTTCTCTTTCCTCCTTCCAATTCTCCCATCTGTCTCTCCCCTTTTGCTCTTTAAATGCATGTATTTTTCTTTGTTGTTACTTATGTGGATAGATAGATGATAGAATATAGATAGATAGGTAGATAAATAGATAGATAGATAGATAGATAGATAGATAGATAGATAGATAGATAGATAGATAGACAGACAGACGGGTGGGTGGGTGAGTGGATGGATAGATGGAGCTATAGCTTTCTAAATACATAGACAAAATCTGCTCAGTCTATGTAGTGTTACTTTTATGTCTATGTTTCTGGGGCTGAGCATTTACTATTGGATAACCAGGTGGTGCACTCTTGTGCAGGAAAAACCATTTCTCCCATTTTCATTATTCCTTAGTTTGTTATGGTTCTTTATAAAAGGTTGGTGCCTATGAGGTCTGTGATCTTTTCTCCTTCCATGTTAGCATGTCTACTGGTGTTGTCCTTGTTAGGCAGCCATATTGGTGAGACTTCACGTGTAGTTTCTCTGACATTTCCAAGACTTGCAATCTCCCCGATCCTCTGGCTCTTACAATCTTTCTTCCCTGTCTTCTACAGTGATCCCTGAAACTCAGGTTCAGGAGCTGTATTGTACATGTGACAGTTGGGACATAATTCCACAACTCTGCATTTTGAGTAGTTGTGGTTTACTGTAATATAAATTACTATTAAAAAAATTAATTTCATTTCCCACTTCCCAGGCATTTTTTTTGAATGCATCTGCTCTTCCCTCCTAATCTTGCACATTGGACCTGACACATGGTACCTTTTCAGTTAATGCTAACTTAGATTCTTACCCGGTGAGAACGCCAGTCTGCATTGTCGACCTTAAGACTCACGTTCCCAGTATCTTCATGTTTGTGTGTTCATGTTCCTAAAGTGTATTTTGCATTTGTTTTTACAGGTGGCTTTTACTCGCAGAAAGTTATCAGTAATCCAGACTTGAGGATCATCAGCCTAAACACGAACCTTTACTATGGCCCAAATGTCATGACATTGAACAAGACAGACCCAGCAAATCAGTTTGAATGGCTGGAAAATACACTCAACAGCTCTCTGCAAAATAAGGAGAAGGTAGATCCTAGAGACTAGACTTAGCAGTGGACTAACGGAAGGCTAAGTTTGTTTGTTGAGCTTGGGGCAGAATTAGGAATTAATAAAAGTATTAAGAATTCAGTTGACTGAGGTCAATATTCTTATATCATCCATACAGTACAAATGAGACAGACGCCATAATGCATCATCGCATAATTGCAGCTCTTTCCTTTCTTCCCAGAAACATGATAGAAACTGTATTTGCTTTCTAGATTTTAGTTACTGTATGTTCAGTCATGAGTATCCAGCTGCCATTTAGTAATGGGAAAATACTCAGACAAGCGGTCACGTGTCTCCTCGTTTGTTCCCTTTCAGGTGTACATCATAGCACACGTTCCAGTGGGGTATCTTCCTTACGCAACGGCTACCCCAGCAGTGAGGCAGTACTATAACGAGAAATTGGTGGAGATTTTCAGAAAATACAGCTCTGTCATCGCGGGGCAGTTCTATGGCCACACCCACAGAGACAGCCTTATGGTTCTCTCGGATCAAAACGGTAATGAATGTGACCTGCATGCAGGTCCCAGTCCAGCTTCCTAGAGCACAGCTGTGCCTGACCAGTGTGCTCACGGATTAGGGCATTTAAAGCTTTGTCTGAAAGCGAAGTCCCTTGCCATTTCTTTTTTATCTTGAATGGTTATAGGCGGCGTGCCCAACTAATAGGATTAGACACGTGACTAGATTTCTGCACCACAAGCTCTGGCTCTGGTCAGCTGGGTAGGGCCAGTATTGCTTGTTTGTTATCCGTACAAAGTCTCTGAAATCTTAGCTCACTCCAAGTTTCTGTTAGACTCTTGAGTGTGCAGAACTAATACTGTTTGTTATTTACCTGCTAGGTTCAAATTTCTCTTTATAAGACTTTGTTTATTTTTTTTCTCAGGCTTTAAAGGACAGATCACAATTCACAGAATGCCTTAAAATATTCAGCACATTCTTAATTGCTTTTGTCAGTTGCTCACAATAAAAGAAAGGAACATTAGGAGAAGTTATAACAAGAAACAATAAGAGCTTGATTTTGTTTAGATAAGAGGAAAAGAAGTTGCATTTTCTTCAATATTTTGACAATATTTTTGAAATGTTTATCTCTCATCTAGAAATAGATTATCTTATATCAATGAATACTTTAATGTTTGATCCTTTTAGATCATAATATGACTTTTTTTTGAGAGTGAGAGAGATTTATTATGGCACTCTGCCTGACCTGGAACTCACTATGTAGACCAGGCTGGCTTCGAACTCACAAGGATCTACCTGCCTCTACTTACTCCAGAGCTGGATTAAAGGCATATGCCTCTATGCCCAAACATAAAACTGGTTTGTGGTTCTTATAGTAGATATGTATAAAATATGTTAATATTTTGATTTTTTTTTTAAAACAGAGTCTCACTGTGGAGCTCTGGTTGGCATGGAACTCACTATGTAAACCAGGATAGCCTCAAACTCATGTCTACCTGCCTCTGTCTCTGAAATGCTAGCTTGTGTCAATCAGATTATTATATAATTATTGAAACTTTGCTTTAAGCAAATAATAAAAACCAGATCATTTTGTTGTGGTTGCTGTTGTTGTTTAAATGTGCATGTAAGTTGTGGTAGACTTGTTTTTTTGTGAAAAAATTTCAAATATATATAAAGGTTAAAAATATGATCAGCAAATCCCTGTTTACTTATCACTTGTATTAAATATGTATCAAGATCTTGATGTATTTATTTATCATTTATCCATCTTCTCTTATCTTTGTCATCACTATCATCTATATCTAATTTATCTGCTATCTATCTATCTATCACCATTTATGTATGTAATTTATAAACTATCTGTCTTTCATCTCTAATCTATCTGCCATCTACTTATCTGAAGTATGTAAAAGTGACTTTCAAACATAAAGTCAGTTATAGATCTGTATAATTCTATATTCATTGTCAGAAAATATACACAATATATATAAACATAATAACATTAATTTGCTTAACAAAATTAGTAATAATTAGTAATAGCTCTTTGGTTTTGATATTAAATATCCTCATTTCCTCAAAAGGAACACTAATTGTTTTGAGGCAATTACAATTGGAGGATTAATCAATGATCATATAATATTTGTCTATTGTTCTCTTACCTATTCATATTTCTGCGGCTAAATTAAAATGTTATAATATATACCTGATTTGTTTTTGGTCCAGGAAGTCCAATAAACTCGGCATTTGTGGCCCCTGCTGTTACCCCGGTGAAAGGAGTTTTACAAAAAGAGACAAACAATCCTGGCATCCGACTCTTTCAGTACAAACCTGGCGATTATACATTGCTGGTACGTTGGAGCAGTTCAGTTGACCCCACCTGTACATATTTATATATGTCACTGAAGTTTTCATTCATTTAGGAGAATGTTTCTCAGCAAGCCCTTGATGTTGCTATCTCATGGTGTATTTACTTAAAGATATTCTGTCTGCTGTCATCTCTATGGGTGGGTAGGTAAGGCTAGCTTGTGGGAAGTCACCATCTCTATAAGGGCTTCCTGACCTTTTTTATATGTTTATTTTAAGATTATGTTTTTTGTAGTGCAGGGTTGGCCTAAAATGTGCTGTATTCTTAAGACTTCTGATCCTCTTGCCTCTGTCTCCCAAGAGCTTGGATCCCAGGTGTGTGCTCCCATACCCAGATCTATGGGGTGCTGGGTACTGAGCTCAGGACCTTATATATGTGAGGCAGGTAGGTGCTTTAATAACTGAGCTACATCCCGAACCCTAATCTTGTCACTTTCTAAAAAATTTTCACTGGATGTAGTCTTATTTGTGCATGTTGATATATATTATTGTCCTCCCTAAGAATAAACATTAATTATTCTTCTATCCACCCCAACTATTTGGAAAAGCATAAGCCCCAGATTTTGGTTCTGTCTTCTGCCGTTACCAAGTTCCCCTGTGTTCTAACTTGTTGCTCTTTAAAATGGGAATTGAGGTATGACTGGGTGAGCTGAGGAGATGCCTCCATGGATAAAGTGCTCGTTGTGTAGCCATAAGGACCTAAGTTCAGAAACCCAGTAGTCACCTAAAATGCCAGGCATGGCTCTGCATGTCAGGATCCCTAGTGCCGTGGTGTAGAGACAGGATCTGTTCCCATCCATCTAGCTGATAAAGAGATCTCCGGGTTCAGTGAACAGACCCTGTCTCAGAAGAAACAAGATGGAGGACAACTGAGCAATTCCTTGTTGTCTTCTGGCCTCCACAGCACTAGGACCTATGCATGCACATTCATACACAGAAAATGCATATACGTATACCGCACATACTGCACATACCTATGTGTGCCACGTGCGCACAACTCATGCGTTCCTAAGATGGTTCCATGAAAAGAAATCGATAAAGGTATTTAGAATAATGCTTAGCTCATATTCAGTGCTCAGTAAAGGTTTGTGAAAGTTAAGTTTTTAAAACAAAAACTCAAATTGAACATTTATTTTTGTCACAAAAATTCTCTGGCGCACATTTGTGGCTCGGTACTTTAGAACAGTTTGATATTAAAAGACTGACCCTTTCGTTTTGTGATGGTGATGCGCACCATTCATCCCAGAAAAATGGCCACATCACAATTTCAGACTGCCCAAACTGATATCTCAGTCTATGTGAAAACCTCAGGCATTGCTCAGGGTCTGTCTCAGCTGCCTCCGGCACCCACCTGATTTCTACCAGCTGCTGTAGCACAATTAATAAAAGCCCAGAGGCAGAAATTGGGTTCATTCCACCTACAAACTGTAGTGGTCATCTCTAAGCATTGAGAATTTAAGTTTCTTTATTTTGTACGTCTCACTGTATATCTGGATGATGTACTATTATATTCTTTCAGTATTTTAAAATTTTAAGAAAGTGATCTTTTTGTGAGTGTATGTGAGTCTTTGTTTGTTTATTTAAACAGTATTTCTCTTTGTATAGCCCTGGCTGTCCTATAGACCGGGCTAATCTTGAATTTACAGAGATCCACCTGCTTCTGCCTCCCAAGGGCTGGGATTAAAGGTGTGCATCACCATTGCCTAACTGAAGTGAAGTTCTTATAGGAATGTATTTGGGTTCTATATTTAAACCTCACTGAACTGCGGTTGTTACTGTCTTTAATATAGGACATGTTGCAGTATTATTTGAACTTAACAGAAGCAAACCTAAAAGGAGAATCCAACTGGACCTTGGAGTACACACTGACTCAGGCCTACGGCATTGCAGATCTACAGCCAAGGAGCTTACATGAATTGACTAAACAATTTGCTACCATAGACAGCAAACAGTTCCTGAAATACTACCATTACTTCTTTGTGAGTTTTGACAGCAGTGTGACTTGTGATCAGAAGTGCAAGACCCTACAGATTTGTGCAATTATGAATCTTGATAGTGTTTCCTATAATGATTGTCTTAAGCGACATTTTATGAAGCACAGCCACTAATATTTTCATAGGAAAAAAATCATGTCATGGTGCTTCAGCGATCAGTTTGGAAAGTACTGACTCAAGTCAGAAGAGTCACTCTCTGTGCTTTACTTGTGAGTCTCAGATGCTGACATCTGTAACATTCAAAACTTTTATACATTGGCTACATATGCATTGTTCATAAGAAGAGTGATATCTGGACACGAATACCTTGTACACTGATACCTAACTTATGCCCTTGTAAAAATTGTCATCTATGTAATAAAGCAGGTGACTTCTCTATGGATGTTATGGAGTTCTGTTTTCTTTTTCGTTATGGTTTTTGAGACAGGGTCTCATGCTATATATGGTTCAAGCTGCATAGGAACTCACTGTCTAGTTTAGCTTGGCCTGGAATTCACCAGTGATCCCTTGCCTCAGCCTTCCAAGCGTTGGGGTTATAGTCATAAGCTACCGTGCCTGGTGCTACTTTTAATGCCTCCTATTCTTTTAATATAAAATTTTCAGTCCTTTCATTCTCTCTTGATAAAACCTCATGTGTATACTGTACTTCAAATGGTTGTCATTCCATGTGTAAATGAAAACTAACATTGTTCGTATGTCCTGTCTACTCTTGGGAAAGCACCAAGGTCTCCTTCGGGCCATCTCTAGGTCTCTGGAGTGTCGTAGGCATGCCCTGCCCAGCTTTCTTCTTTCTGTATTCTAGTACTACTGATCTGTAAGAACGAGAATCTCATAGGATGTACTTATTGCAAATTCATTACAGATGGTTTGCCATGATTTTATATCCCAGATAATCCGCTGTCACTTGAAAACTTTCACATATTCTTTGGATGACTCCTTTTACTAATGTGTTTTTGCCAAAAGCATAAACCTGGAGCTTCAGTGGGCTCCAGTGTGGAGAGCGCAGCTGACTCTGTACCTCCTTTCCAACTAAGATCTAAGGCTTACTAATGGTGAGAATTGCCAATTTCATCCGATAAACAAAGTTATGATGGCAATGACCTCGTGTTCTCCGAGTGAGTCACTGTATGGCTCAGTTTCCAATGCCAAGTTGAAGGTATAATTCTTTAATACTTGGTAATTTGATTCTAAAGTTACACTTAAAAGTAGGCTTCAAAAATACCTACTAAAAGATAGGCTAAGAAATTCACAGAGCATCATTATGTAAAAATGACAATGCAGCCAAACCTATAAACCATAAATATACCTCACACAATCCCTTTTAGTAGGGATATAGAAGTCTAGCTGTTAAAAATGAATGGGTTATTTCTTCTTTGAAGGATGATTTAAGGTGAAGGTAAGAGACATTGGGAAAAATAAAATACTCTAGCTAAGAGGAGGCTGTCTCTGCACTGAGGTGGTGGCAACCAGTTCCTGGGATGTTTTATAAACAGTTTGATTAATAGTTTGTATGTAAAAGATAACTACACAGAGTTCTGAGCATCCAATTAAGTTGACATTTTCGTTAGGCCACCAACCAGCTCCCAAATAAAGACACAAAGATTTTTTATTAATTATGAACGTTCAGTATTAGCTTAGGGTTGTCCCATTAGCTCCTTTAACTTAATTTAAACTGAACAAATATTTCACAACATGAATACATGCAACACTTACTTCTTTATATAGTTAAACAAATAGCCCACAATATAAATAAATGCAACATACCTTTACACAGTTAAACAGATATTCTGCAACATAAATAAATACATCTTTACATAATTAAACAAATGCAATGTATCTTTGCATCATTAAATATCCAGCAACATCCAATGGATGGTAATATGAGAAGGGAGTTGGGCTTACTGAAAGAAGTTAAGGCTGATGGCAAAATCTGATGGTCAGAACAACAAATTAAGAGCATTGTTACTTGCTACAGCAAGCTTAGCATACCTAAGAATTACTCGAGTTCATTAAATGTTTGTCCCCACTTGTAAGTTCTTGAATGAGAATGTCTTCCATAGGCTCAAGCATTTGAACACTTGGTCACAGTTGGTGGGGCTGTTTGGGAAGGTTTAGGGGTGTTGCATTTTTGGAGGAAGGACATCACTGGAGGCGACTGAGAATTTCAAAGACTCATGCCATCTCCTGTGTGTTTTCTCTCTGTTTCATATTTGTGGTTCAGGATATGAACTCTCAACTTCCGCTCCAGCTGCCATGCCTGCTGCTTGCCTATGGTGGTCATGGACTGTATCCTCTAGAATTGTAAACTCAAATAAACCAATAAACCATTTCTTCTATAAGTACCCTTGGCTATCGTATTTTATTACAACAGTGGAAAAATAAATAAAACAATACAATTATCTTTAAATTTAGGATATTAAAGCTTTTTGTTTTTGATAAATAACTTTAACTACAAAAAAGAAAGAAGCCAAATCATTGCACAGTGAATTTGTGAATACAATAATAATTTTACTGAGACTTTACATTTGTTAATAACTTATAGAAATTGCATCCTCTACATATTTCTCTGCTGGTACAATTCTCACTGAAACCATTCTAGGCAAACCACTGACAGGCATCTTAGTAAGGGACTAATAATTAGTATTGATTTAATTATTGATGAGTCATCATTATTTTTCTAAGAGTGGATCCCTTAAATAGAATTTCCTACTTAAATATCTTTTCCAATGCAGCAACTACACATGCAAGCAACTGTCAGTAAAGCGCTGTACAGAACACTGGAAAAGCTAATAAAAAGACACTAAATAAAGCTGCTATGAATACAGTGGAGCAAATGACCTTGTGATATGAGTGTGTGTCCTTTGGGTATATGCCCAAGAGTGGTATTGCTGGGTTTTGAGGTAGATTGATTTCCAATTTTCTGAGAAACCACCACACTGATTTCCAAAGTAGTTGTGCAAGTTTGATCTCCAACCAGCAATGAAGGGGTGTATCCATTACTCCACATCCACTCCAACATAAGATATCTTTGGAGTTTTTAATCTTAGTCATTCCGACTGGTGTAAAAGGGTATCTCAGAGTCATTTTGATTTGCCTGTCCCTGATGGCTAGTGATGTTGGAAAATTCCTTAAGGGTCCTTCTGGCATTTGCAATTCTTCTTTTGGAAATTTTATGTTTAGATCTGATCCTATTTTTTGATTGGATTATTTGGTAACTTAATGTCTAGTTTATTTTTTTTCTCCTTATTTATTTATTTAAAGAATTTCTACTTCCTCCCCTCATCCCAATACCCTCCCGCTCCCCCCACTCCCTCTCCTCCTCCCTCACCATACCCAAGAGCAGTCAGGGTTTCCTGCCCTTTGGGAAATCCAAGTTCCTCCCCCCTCCCTCCAGGTCCAGGAAGGTGAGCATCCAAACAGACCAGGAAACCAAAAAGCCAGTCCATGCGGACAAAACAAGACCCAGTGCCACTGTCAATGGCTTCTCAGTCAGCCCCCATGTCAGCCACATTCAGAGAATCCGGTTTGATCACATGCTCGTTCAGTCCCAGTCCAGCTGGCCTTGGTGAGCTCTCATTCGATCAGTCCCCATGTATCAGTGGGTGAACGCCACCCTTCGCGGTCCTGACTTCCTTTTTCATGTTCTCCTTCCTTCTGCTCTTCATTTGGACCTTAGGGGCTCAGTCCAGTGCTCCAATGAGGGTCTCCGTCTCTATCTCAATCCATCATCGGATGAAGGTTCCCTCTGGTTCTGCCTTCCTTGCTCACGATCTCCCTCCCTATGCTTCTCATTTGGACCTAGGGAGTTAAGTCCAGTGTTCCAATATGTGTCTCTGTCTCTATCTCCATTCTTCGCCACATGAAGGTTCTATGGTGATATGCAAAATATTCATCAGTATGGTTATGGGCCAAGGCCAGTTCAGGCACGCTCTCCTCGGCTGCCCAGGGAACAATCTGGGGACCTCTCCTTGGGCCTGGAACCCCTCCAGAATCAAGTCCCTTGCAAACCCTAAAATGGTTCCCTTAGCTGAGATATAAACTTCCCTGCTCCCATAACCATTCTTCCTCCCTCCCCCCTCCCATTTCCCCAAGCCATCCACAATCCTCCCCCTCTCCCCTCTCCCTAACCATCTTCCCTTACTTCCACCCCCCCCACCCCCCGTGCACCCAAGTTTGCCTGGCAATCTTGTCTACTTCTAATATCCAGGAGGATAACTATATGATTTTCTTCAGATTCACCTTCTTATTTAGCTTCTCTAGGATCATGAATTATAGACTCAAAGACCTTTAACTATGGCTAGAATCCAATTATGAGTGAGTACATACCATATTCCTTTTTTTGGGTCTGGGCTACCTCACTCAGTAAAGCGTTTTCTATTTCGATCCATTTGCATGCAAAATTCAAGATGTCATTGTTTTTTACCGCTGAGTAAAACTCAACTGTGTATATGTTCCACACCTTTTTTAACCATTCTTCTATTGAGGGGCACCTAGGTTGTTTCCAGGTTCTGGCTATTACAAATAGTGCAGCTATGAACATAGTTGAACAAATGCTTTTGTAGTATAATAGAGCATCTCTTGGGTATATTCCCAAGAGTGGAATTGCTGGGTCCTGAGGGAGGTTGACTCCCAGTTTCCTGAGAAACCGCCACACTGATTTCCACAGTGGCTGCACAAGTTTGCATTCCCACCAAAAATGGATGAATGTTCCCCTCACTCCACATTCTCTCCAGCATAGGCTATCATTGGTGTTTTTGACTTTAGCTATTCTGACAGGTGTAAGATAGTATCTCAAAGTGGTTTTGATTTGCATTTCCCTGATCGCTAAGGAGGTTAAGCATGACCTTAAGTGTCTTTTGGCCATTCGAAGTTCATCTGTTATGAATTCTCTGTTCAGTTCAGTACCCCATTTTTTAATTGGGTTAATTAGAGTTTTAGTGTCTAGTTTCTTGAGTTCTTTGTATATTTTGGAGATCAGACCTTTGTCTGATGAGTGGTTGGTGAAGATCTTCTCCCAGTCCGAAGGTAGCCTTTTTGTCTTACTGACAGTGTCCTTTGCTTTACAGAAGCTTCTCAGTTTCAGTAGGTCCCATTTATTCATTGTTTCTCTTATTGTCTGTGCTACTGGGGTTCTACTTAGCAAGTGGTCTCCTGTGCCTTTATCTTGTAGACTACTTCCCACTTTCTCTTCTATCAGGTTCAAAGTGTACAGATTAATGTTGATGTCTTTAATTCATTTGGACTTGAGTTTTTTGCATGGTGATAGATATGGATCTACTTTCATTCTTCTACAGGTTGACATCCAGTTATGCCAGCACCATTTGTTTAAGATGCTTTCCTTCTTCCGTTGTATACCTTTAGATCTCTTGTCGAAAATTAGGTGTTCATAGGTTTGTGGGTTAATATCTGGGTCTTCTATTCGATTCCAAACGTAGAGTTCTCTGTTCTTATGCCAATACCAAGCTGTTTTCAATACTGTAACTCTGTAATAGAGTTTGAAGTCAGGGTTGGTAATGCCTCCAGAAGTTCCTTTATTGTATAAGATTGTTTTGGCTATCCTGG